>NW_020954619.1:44772637-44813327 GCF_900497805.2 Vombatus ursinus | reverse complement strand
ATCTATCTATCTATCTATCTATCTATCTATCTATCTATCTATCTATCTATCTATCTATCTATACATACATATAACTTTTTTCCCTCCAACTACCCTAATACTGAGGAAGGTCTCATGAGTTATAAATATCATCTTGAGGATCTAAGTTATTTAAATGGTAAAAGTTGAGTTATGTGGGGAAATAACTATAAACCAAATACTGAACTTATTAGAGGGGAGGAAGTGTGACCTAGAGATTGATAGAAAATATGAACAGCAATCTGGACAGTGGAAAGAACTTTAAAGAAGTGGTGATTGCTTAGTGATGATGGCAGGAGGATATACAAATGGCAATGTGTAGAAAAGAGCATACCAACTCCTCTCCTGGCCCAATATTCAAGGCAGTATGAGAGAAATAATATCTAATAATAGACAGAGCAGCCATCCTTTGAAAGGGTACCAGAAATGCATTGTCTTGGAGATAAAGCTGAACTCCATGGTGGGAAGGGAATAGGAGAGGATCAAGAGCTAGGATGAAAATAGATTAACAATAGAAGATGATTGTTGAGAGTATAGTAGAAAGGGAGGAGAGAGGAGGCTAGGGTTAAGTTGAATTGGAATGAGAGTGTGAGGGATTGTAGCAATGAAAGGGATTTTGAAGGGAAATGGAGAAGAAGATATGAGAGTTTCATGAATTACATTCTACCACAGGTTTAACTTCCTTATTATAATAGTGGGACACCTCTCTCTATATATGCTTTTCTAATCTAGAGATATCTAAACAAATTAGAGCACCAAGGAAGTAAATACCTTTCCCAAGTTTGGATAGGGGAAGAGCTCATGACCGAAAAAGAGATAGAGAGGATTTCGGAAGATAAAATGCAAAATTTTGAACACATATTTTTTTAAAGTGCACACACACACACACACACACACAATTCATTTAAAAGGAAAAGGAAAACAGTTAAATTGTGTGTGTGGGAGATCTTTGTAGCAAGTTTCTCTGTGAGTCTTATGTGCAAAATATAAAAAAGTAATTCAAATATACAAGTAAAAGTGCCATACCCAAAAATAAATGGTCAAAGGATATAAACAGTTTTCAATGGAAGAAATATGTGATTTCAACAACCATTTAAAATGCTTCAAATCACCAATGATTTAATAAATGCAAATTAAAACAACTCTGAGTTTCTAGCTCACATTAATCAAATAAGGACAAATGACAAAAATGGAAATAACTGTTCAAGGTATGGCAGAAAGCCAGGCATAACAGGTAAACTCTTGGTGAAAGTGTGAATTGGTCCCACCCATTTGTTAAAATAATTTGAAAATATTGCTCAAAAGTCACTAAACTGTATATATACTTTCTGATCCAGAAATACTACAACTTGGCCTATGTGGCAAAGAGATTAAAGAAAATGGAAAATGACACACATGCAAAAGAAATATTTATTACAGCTGCTTTTGTAGTGGCAAAATACTAGAAATCAAGGATATGTTGGAATGTCTGAACGAATTATGGCATATGAATGTATTGGAATGCTTTATGCCTTAAGAAATTATGAAAAAGAGGGGCAGCTAGGTGGTGCAGTAAAGGCAGTTAGGTGGTGCAGCAGATAGAGCTCTGGAATTGGAGTCAGCAGGACATGAGTTCAAATCCGGCCTCAGACACATACTAGCTGTGTGACCCTGGGCAAGTCACTTAACTTTGATTACCTCACCAAAAAGAAAAAAAAAAGAAAAAAAAAAGGGATGGCATCAAAGAAACCTCTCAGGACCTCTATGAACTAATGTAGAGTGAAATGAACTTAAACAGGAGAAAAATTTATACAAAAATAACCACACTAAAAAGACAAACATATGTGAAAGAATTAATGCAATAGTTGACCTTAATACCAGTGGATCAATGAGGAAAAATGATATTCACCTCCAGACACAGAGGTGTTGGACCCAAGGTACAGAATGAGATATAAATTTCGGTACATGGCCAATGTGTGAATCTGTTTTGCCCCACTATTTATATTTGCTATGTAAGTTTTAAAAAATTCTTTTAAATTTTATAGGGGGAAAATTGGAAGCAAAAGAGGTCTAACAATAATAGGATCAACAAAAAGGTGTTTTTTTAAAAGAAAAAAAAATAAAGGTCATTGAAGCACTTTTTCTTTAAAAAAAAAAAAAACAGAAGAGAAAAGAAAGGCCAGAAAGAAACATAGACAAAAGGTTGGCTTTAAAAGTTACATTTTTGAAGTTATTATATACTTAGAAGTAAAAGTAAGCAGTAGGTAATAGAAATGTGCAGTTTCATTTATAAACCTATTTTTTGCCATTTTGTATTTAACATAGAAATAATCATATTATTTTGTGGTTGTTAAGTCTAGATTAATTTTATTTAAAAAAAAGTGAAATTAATTCAGCTCCAGAACTAGACAATGACAGAATTGGAATCAATACTCAGGCCTCTGATTACATTGCAGTGCTCTTTTGTAAGTAAAGTTCAGTATCTCCCTTATGCATTCATTTTAGTGCTTTCTAAATATTTTATAAAATTATAAGTTAAATATCAGTTTGAAAAAACTGATCTTTTTTTAGTGGCTCTTTAAGAGTTATAGTACATTGTAGTGGAAAGAGTACAAGAGTTACATTCAGAGAAACCCAGGGTTTGAATCCTGTATCTAAAACTTGAATATCATGTAAATGTAAGCAAGTTTTTCTCCTGCCTTTCCTAATTGTTCTCAATTTTCTAATCTACAAAATAAAAATAATAATAATATATCTACTACCTATCTTGAAGGCTATTATTATGAAAGCATTTTCTACTTTAGTGTAAGTCACTTATAGTAATTGCAAATGGCACTTCCATAGTGATAAAAATCTTTACTTTTTCACCTTCCATCTTTGTCTATGTTGTGAGATTTCTTAGGCATCCCAAATCATCAAGACCAGATTACCTTTATTTTTTCTTCTTCTTCTCAAGGCCCTGCCTTTATACCAAATTTGTTTACATTGGCAAAGAGTCAGAAATTGGAATTAGTAAAGTTGCCACCCGTCTGGTATTGCCTGAGACAGTCCATAAATAGACCTTCTCTCTGAATGTCCAGAATGATTTCCTTTGTCTGGGAATGGAGCCACTTTTACCAGAGCCTCTTCTGTATTCAAGAGTTTTCTAGGCTATCTGGGTCAAAATGAGTGCAATAGTAATAGTGATAGGAGCTGCTTATGGGGGCTTCACCACCACCAGAAGCCTTTGGAAATTCTGAACAGGGAAATCCTGAAAATACATGGCCAATAAATTGGTGGGTGGGCAGTTGAGCCCAGAGATGGGGAGACACAAAAGTTTTACTCAGATATTTGTTTCCTTCCACATGCAGAAAACATACTCTGGTTGCCATTTCTTTTTTAGGTAGGTCTACTAGACAACTAGGTCAGGAAAATGCTGTAGACATATTCCTGGATTTAAGCCACTTGACAAAGTTTTCCAGTATCCTAAATATAATAGGGGTAAATTTAAAATCCTACACTTGAATTTAAAAGAAAAAAAATACTCAAATATATAATGTGGGAGGTTGAAAAAGATCTGAGGGTTTTAATGGCCTTCAAGCTCAATATAAATCATATGAAATGTCAGCCAACAAAGTTAATATAACTTTTGGCCAATTTACTTAAGGTAAATACTGGAGGCAAATTCCCAGAATGAAAGCAATGAATATCCTGTTTTCTTCCACTCTGGTTAGATCACATCTAAGATATGGTATTCAATT
Organism: Vombatus ursinus; assembly: GCF_900497805.2. Taxonomy (NCBI): domain Eukaryota; kingdom Metazoa; phylum Chordata; class Mammalia; order Diprotodontia; family Vombatidae; genus Vombatus; species Vombatus ursinus. The sequence goes on along the minus strand of NW_020954619.1, from coordinate 44,809,590 downwards.
ATTATCAGCATTTTAAGAAGGGTATTTACAAGCTTAAACGTATATTCAAGGATGTAATGGGAAGGTCACAGAAATAGCAACTATTCCATATAAGGGAAGTGGAGGTTTTTGTATGGAAATGGGAGGATATCAGGGAGGGTCTGATCTCTTTCCTTAAGAATTTGAAAGGCTATGGCAAAAACAAGGATTTAGTCTTCCTCTGGTTGGCTCCAGAGGAAAGAACTTAGACTAATGAATAGAAGTTGCAGAGAAGTAAGTTTGGTCTTGAAGTAAGGAAAAATATCCTAATAACTACAAAAATTGAATGGGATATCTTAGGAGGTAATGTTCCCCATCATTGGAGGTATTTAAGCTGAAATGGTCAAGCAGATATATTATAGATAGTATTTCTGTTTGGATACAGGTTGGACTAGATGACTTTTGTGGTTCCTTCCAGCTCAAATTATTTGATATATGCATGAACAAAATGGTATAGCGTGGGCTAGTTGGAAATAAATTGTTTCATAGATCGTTTGAATATCTGTACCCTTTGCCCCCCCAAAAGAAAAAGAAACCTTATTCACATAAACCAAGAAAGTTTTCAGTGCCTCCAGATCTGTTCTCCATCCTGAGTTGTTTGACATTTTAAAGGCTTTTGAACAAAAGTGTGAAAGTCAGGTAAAGGTTATATTTCCACAGAGAAAGAGAATAATGCAGAGATTTAAAGAACAGTTCCAGGAAGCAGTACACTGTAGGTGGGTGAGGGCTTAATCTATAAGAAGTAAGTTGATGGCTCTAAAAAGACTCCAAATTCAAGATAAGGGTCTAGCCAGCTCAGACAAGTTAGGGTCAACCTGAGGACACCTGAAAAATGTTAGTGCTACTGCTTAATGAACTTCATTACTATTATCTGACACACCCCTCATAAAATTAGAGCCTCTTTAATGAAGGGAGGGGGAACATACTTGAGCATATCAAGGGAAAACATGTAAGGAGGGGTGTAACCCGGGAAGGGATGGACCAATCCAGACCTGGGAGGTTTCACACCAATTTTTGAATGTATAAAAGCATGTTTGCCCTTGAACTCAGGGCCCATCCCTCCCTAAGAAGGGCGGAGCCTGCTTCTGGCCAGAAGCCTCTAATCCTCTGGACTTTCTCTGTAATAAACTTTTTTGATACTAAATTTTAGGTGTCAAGCGTATTTCTGACAAAGGCATAGATTACATAAATTTGGGAAAAATAAAGGACAGTGCTTTTCAAGAAAATACACAAAACACAATGCATATGTCTTTTCAAAACATTACAATTCTTTCTAGTACCAATATTCTTTTGATTATATTGTATGGTTTTGAATCATGGAATACCATGAGGTCTGGAGAGCTGAATTTTACCCAAAGGCCAACAGAGACATACATGTTCAGTATCAATAGACTGTTGCAGAAGCTGTCATAGGGAGGAGGGAGGGATGGAGAAAAATTTGGAACTCAGAATTTTACAAAAATGAGTGTTGAAAACTATCCTTTACATGTAACTGGAAAAAAAATACTATTAAGGGAAAAAAAATAGATTGTAGCAGAATCCTTCCATGTATACAGCATAAATATTTGTTAAACAAATGAATGAATAAGAAATTACATTTAAATTAACTTTTATTTAATCAGGTTAAATCAATATTTTACAGCACCAAGGAAACTAGATATTTAAAGAAAAGTTGTACTTACTTTTTAAAAAATTCATTAAAGAACAAATTCACAATTTTATGTAGCCTGTAGCATAAATATAAATCTTTTATATAAGTTTTTTTCTTAGTTTTTTTTTCAAAGCTATATAAATGCCTAAAATAAGTGTTAACTAAGATTTCAAAATTGGCTAATGGAGAATAATTAAAAACAGTTCTTTATGTAATTCCACACAAAACCTAGTATAAGTTATAGGGAAATGGACATGGCAATTCAGTAATTGTTGGCTCATTAACCTACTCATGGAAAAAAAAATCAGTTCCTTGATATTCCAGACTTAGTCATCTGCCCCATTTTTTATTGAATTTTAAGTCATTGGACTCATGGACTTTGTCAGGAGCACACCTCACTTCTCCATTTCTGAATTAATGACTATTCCTCCTTTTTTTATTACTTAAATTTAAATCCCCATTTCTTTCTCTTGCCCTCTCCTTTCTTCTCCTTTCCTTCCCTCCCCCCAGATTCCCCTCCTTGTTTCTGAGTCTTTGTCTCTGTGTGTCTCTGTATCTGTCTCTCTCTGCCTCATTCTCCCTCTCACTCTCTCATTAGGAATTTGAATTTGAGAATGGAAATGACTTTCCAAGGGATAAACAGTATATGGCAGATCTGAGATTAAGATATAAGTTCTCTGACTATAAATCCTCTAGCTAGCCTGTGAAAAGTGCTCTTGTGCCCCATCCTCCATTCTATCTGAATAAGGCTTGATTATATCTTTCATTTAAGTAAGGATTACTTAACTTTGTATGCTCATTGACTTATGAGAGCAAATATTAAACTGTTCCTATGAGAGTGAGGTGGTCACAGGGAATCCAAGGTGAAGTAATAAAAAAAAAATCTCAGAATCATAGGATTTAGAACTGAAGTAGACCTCACAAATCAAGTTTAATTTCCTCATTTTACTAAAGAAGAAAATGAAGCTGAAAGAGGAGGAATGACGTAGCCAAGATAACTAAGTATGATAAATTGTCTGGGGCAGTATCCAAACTGAGATATATAAACTACATGTCTAGAGCTCTTTCTATAGCACACAAGTTAAAGTACATGTCAATAAATCCACCTTCCCAAAGCCTCCCTTCTCTAAGGAGAGGTAACATGACATGATGGAAAGAGCATTGAGTATGTAATTAAGAGAGCTGAGTTCAGCTTGCCTCTGTTTTTTGTTTTTTGTTTTTTTTACTATCCATATAGTTTTGATAAAGCCACCCCCTTCTTCTGTCCAGGTCTCAAGTTTCCTCACCTGTAAAGTACGGGGATTGGACTAGTAAATCTTCCTGGTCCTTTATAGCTCTGGATTATATTTCAAGTTTCAGATTTTGAAATTATTTCTTCAAAAGCCTCCTACCATCCTCTGGAATTGATTCTACTCATAAAGGAACCCAGTGAGTCACAGGCAGGGTTCCTATTCATAATTACATGCCCATTTTCCTTCTGCTGGTCAGCCATGAATATGGCCTCTGTTCAAAACACTCTCGCTTCGTCAAATACTTCTGTCTTCCTGGCAGAGATGGCTGAGGAGGACTAGCTATAAATTAGCTATGAACTAGATTTTGAGTAGTGACCTGACTCAAGGGAGATAGTATCTATCAGAGAGGAGAGTTGAATAGAAAGCTGCTGCCATTTTGAATTTCTATGGAAGATAAAGAAGTAGGACTGTTGGTAATGCCTCAGAAATATGCAAATAGCACACAGATGTCAGCTAACCTGGGCACTGAAGCTGAGTTCCTGAGTGGTGCAGAAGGATTTATGAGTTTAGGCACAAAGGAACCCATGAACCTTTGCTAGTAGCTCCAAAGTAAAGGAGGATAACTCAGCAGATGCAAAGGGCAATAAAGCAGGGTACTACTGTTAGTTGCTCAGTAACCAATTCCCTAGTTTTGGGCAGCACCCTGTTAGTTGCCAGGCACAGCCCCCTCCCTGAGCTCACCTGACAAAAGGCTGCCAGAGAACAGAACCCATCTTAAGGCAATGCTGAAGAGCTAGGATGCTATAAATCAATTCTAGCAACATGCAGGTGCAAATGAGGCAATTTGATTTTAATTGCTTTTTTTCACTCTAATAGTCAGTAAATAAAGTCATAAAATTAAGGAGCTGGAATAACCTGAAAAACATATGCAAAATGAGGCACTGAGTTTCTTCTATCCTCATCCTTTTCTCCCTCTCCCTTTTCTCTTTGGGAAACACCTTTCTGACTTCCTGACCACACTTAATCACAGAGTCCAGTCAGGTCAAGAATAAATCTCACTTTTTATGAGGTCCCTAAAGGAAGAGATGTGCATGGAATTCATCAGTCACCTTATGACAACATATAAGAAAATTGAGTTATACAATCTAGCGGCAAAAGTATCCTCAGAGACCATATAATGCAAACTACTTATTTTAGAGATTAAGAAACTGAAGTCCAGAGTGACTTTGTGACCTGTCCAGTGTCATGTAGCCTGACTTAGAGTCTGAGAAGCATAGATTTTGGAGAATCTTAAGAGTTAGCTAATCCAAACCTGCATATACCAAAAATCTCTCTAAATTTCTTGAAAAATAATCATTAAAAAAAAAGTAGCCACATGGGTTATTCTTGAACACAAGTTGGACCATTCCAGTTTTGAGTAGTATGAATTGTGGTAACATGACAGAACCAAATGCAACCGTTTACTCTTTTCCAGTATTGTTCAATTTTATATTTGTGATTTGATTTCAATTAATTGATCAATTAGCAAGCACTTACTACATGTCTACTATGTGCCAGGCACTATGCTTGATGCTGGGGATACAAAGAGAAAAGATGGAACAATTCCCACTTTTCAGGGAGTTTGCATTCTAATGGGAGGAATAATGGATACATATTCATATAAGTACACATACCCATATATACCTATATATACATATGCATACACATATACATATATAAACACACATACATATATGATAATGAATATATACATATACATACATGTGTGTATATATGTGTATAAGATAAATACAAAGTAAATACCAGGGAAGGAGGTCACTAGTAGTTGGGGTTGGGGAGGATCAGAAAAATCTTCATATAGATTGTGATTCCTGAGCTTCCTCTTGAAGAGAGAGATAGATTCTCTGAGGCAGAGGTGAGGAGGAAGTATATTCTAGGAAGAATGTGAGCAGGGGAACCAGTATTAAGGCATAGAGAGGAGATGGAATGCTACATGTGAGGAATAGAGAGATCTGTTTGTCTGAATTGTAGAGTTTGAAAAGGGGAATAAAGTATAGTATAATGAAGCTGGATCCAGGTTGTAAAGGGCTCTAAAATTAAATGGAGGAGCTTATCTTGTATTTTATCCTGGATACAACAGTATTTTATGTCATAGTCACAATAGCAAAATGAAGTAGCAAAATTGGAGGCAATAAAAGCATAGGCCACTAACTCCATTTTAGTTCTTAGCCTCCCCTCTTCTACTAACCTATACTACTACTAGCATCTTTTACATCCCCCTTCCAACTTTCCTGCCTAGTTGGCTTTAGGTAGACTTACAATGTCACTTCAGGAAAGATGAGAACCTATTTCTATTAATTCAACTCAACGGTGCTTACTCTAATTTGAACAAGTTAAGTTAAAATACGGACCCTCTCTTTAAAGAGTTAGTAGCCAAATGGATGGAAAAGGATGAGGACTTTCAAAATAGTCATCAGTTTTGGCAATTAACAGTTCATTAGTAACTTCAGAGAGAACAGTTCCAGTTGAGCAGTAAGGTCCGAAACTAGATTGCAAAAACCCTCTTAGGTGTTCCTAAAGGTCCATCTTTTATCCCTACACATACTCTCTCTATTGCTTCATGAGCCCACATAGGTTTCATCCACATTTGGATATCAATATCTATGCATTTAACTTCAAGCTCTGCCATGAACTTCAGGCCCACATGGCCTTTTGTATATTTCAAAATCCATATGTTGGAAACTGATCACATTATCTTTTCCTCAAACTCTCCACTCTTCTAAACTACCCTATTTCTTTCAAAAGTACCACCATCCTTCCAGTCTCCCAGGTTTATTATCTTGGCTCCTCATCATGCTCAGATCCTCACTCTCCTTCACCCCACACATCCAAAGAGTTGCCAAATCTTGTAGTTTCACCTTCTACAAGGTGGAACACTTGACCCCTTCTCCCTACTCACAATATTAACACCTTGACTCTAGCCCTCATCACCTTTCATCTAGCTTGTAGCAAAAGCCTTCCTTATTCCTATTCTTGTTTTGTCTCTCACCACTCCGATTTATCCTCCATGTTGCTGCCAAAATAATTTTTCCAGAAGCTCAAATCTGACCATGTAACTCTCCTTTTTGAGCAATTCCACATTCTCCCCATTGTCTCTGGGATAAAATGTAAATTCCTCTACTGATTTTTTTTTAAAGCTCTTCATACTCTGGCCCTAAATGATGCTTCCAGCCTTATTTTATATCATCCCACTTTCCAAACTCAATGCTTCAGCCTATCTGGCTTTCTTTCTTTCCCTCATACATAATGTTCTGGCTCTTTTCTTCACTATTTTTTTTGGCCATCCTCACCTCTGCCTCCTAGAGACCCTTCCCGTCTTCTTCTGAGACACAATTGAAGTACTACCTTCCGCATGAAGTCTTTGCAAATTCCCAGGTAATGGTGCTCTCCCTCCCAAACTTAATGGTATTTAACTACTTTGTATTTCTTCACTTTTTAATTTTTTCTCTATATACATATGAAGGTATTTGTTGTGTTCTCCATTACTATGAATAGTTCTTACAAGGTGGGATTATTTCATCCTTTGTATTTTTAGGGTAACTCTAAGTCTTAGCAAAATGGCTGACTAAATAAATGCTTGTGGATTAACTGGTAATGATTCATTTTTACAAAATAGGTCTTTGCTGGGCAGCTAGGTGCCACAGTGGATAGAGCTCTGGCCTTAGAATCAAGTTCAAGCTGAGTTCAAATCCATCTTCACACACTTGACACTTACTAGTTATGTGACCCTGGGCAAGTCACTTAACCCTGATTGCCTCACCAGAAAGCAAAAAAAAAGGTCTTTGCCTATACCTCTCCATTTTAGGAATAACATCCTCTCTTGTATTTTAGTAATTTGAGTGCATGTATTACTCTTCCCAATCTCTTTCATTGTATAGTAGCCTTATTAAGAATAAGATTTGTAATGTTGATCTTTGTATACCTAGAACCTTAGCACAATAACCTATACACAGTAAGTGCTTAATAAATATTTATTGAATTGAATAATAGACACTAAACAAATTTCTGTTAAAAGAGCATTTAATGATCAGAAAACTTTAACATCACAACAATATGTCTAGAACTCATCTTGAAACTAGGAAGACCTGAACTGGGCTGAAGAATCACTTTTGGCAAAATCTGACTGTATGATGGTGGGAAGGTAACTTAACATCTCAATATTCTGAACAACTCTCTACAAATATAAGTGACATAAAAAAAAAAAAAAGATGCTGACCTATGTGGATAGAGGGAGTTTCCTTATTTAGTTACTCTTCAAATCAATAAAATCACAAGTCTGATTTCTATAACTATTTGAACACTACTGAATGAGTGTCCACTTCTGAGGCTTTCTGATGGGAAAAGTACAATAGCTTTTCAATTGTGTTTTACCAAATGCTTAAATTGATGACTGTCTCAGTAGAGAATGCATAGTATCTCTCTTTATATGGCAATATTTATTTTGAGTTGTGAAGACATGGTATTATCCTGCCACTTAGACACCATCCATTTTATTCTGCGGACGCTTTTTCCTTGTTTCCTCATTTCGATGTATTTTTCAAATCCCCACAGCATCCAGAAAATGAAAATACAGTATTTTGATGATGTCTCAAATTTATTCTGGGTCAGGCAGGATGGAGAACAAGTATCTTGATGATTTCTTTTTATAGGTGTGCTCTGGTAATTATCTGGGAGCATCTTGTTATTTGAAAGGAAGCTTCTGAATAAAAAAAAAAACCCATAAAAAATAGGCCATGTCTACACCAGGGATATATAATTGGGTTATAAGCCCCCAAGCAAGTATCTACACAGCCCCAAGAAACTGGAGGAAGGGATCAACACTATTAACACTATTCTTGATGTTTAAGGGGATTGGGGGAGGGTTCCTGGGATATTTAACATGTGGTATGGTTATATATCACATCCACTCATCCTGTCCTAGCTAATTGAAGATATGTTAATTCTTCTAAGGATCTGTGGTTTCATGAGTTACTGGATTAATAAAATCTTCATCTGATGACCAATTTTCTGGTCATAAGACTATATGAATATAGCTAGACTGGCCATCATATAATAGACATGTGATCTATTTGGAAACCCCAATTTGAAGGCTTCACAGCTTGGTGTAGGACCTGCTAAGAATTAATTTACTTGCAAAACTTTTGGATCTATAATCACCTATCTGCCATGATAAGACAGAGGGAGCTGATTTTAGTAGAATGCTGACATGAATATAAAGTACAAATTAGTTGGTAAGATAGAGGAGCATGTGGGGTCAATGTGGAACATTAGATAGTGGACAAGACTGGTAGTTAGAAAATCTCAGATCCTTCCACTAATAACTGGGTTTCCAAGGTGTCAATGCCCTTCTCTTCTTTTGGAGAAATTGGTTTCTTATTCTATAAAATGTAGCTAATAATTCCCATATTATTTATTTCATAGGTTGATTAGTTAGTAGATGAGATAGCATGTAAAAATGTTTCATAAACAGAAAAACAATGTTAGGAAATATTGTTCTTTTTGTTTGTTTGTGTTATTGCGTTAGAGGAGACATTAAATGGGGAATGAATAGACTGTTAACCTGACATTCCTTTATTATTGTAAAACTAATTTGGGATAACTCTACCTTGAACAATGTAATATTCAACTAAATAAATAAAAAAAGATCAAAATATTCTCAAATAGCACTAAATGCAAAAAAAAGCACCATTTTTTGAATAGTCTGTGTGTCATACTTTGGGGTATAAAAATACTATGTAGTGGCTCTTTTTTTTTTTTATGAGGCAATAGGGGTTAAGTGGCTTGCCCAGAGTCACACAGCTAGTGTTATGTGTCTGATGCCGGATTTGAACTCGGGTCCTCCTGACTCCAGGGCCATTACTCTATCCACTGTGCCACCTAGCTGCCCCTAAAAATACAATTTAAAGAGTTTCAGAGATCAAAGAAGTATTGTTTTCTTCTCTTCCTGCTAAATCCCAAGTTGTTATATCAAAAACTTAACTGAAGATGGCTCTAAAGGAGAATACAGGCAGGTCCAAATTAGTGTGAAAAATGAATGCCTTGTCATGGTCATATGTATTCAAATTAGTATTATTTGAATTATAATGATATAAATATGATTATTGGTTCTAGCACAATAAAAATATTGACTACAGATTTGAATAATGCAACCACCATAGAGAATTAATTATTTGGACTTAGCTATACTTTTCAAGTTTCTTTCATTGTCAAATAAACTCAGAATAAAAGTGTCTGATGTTGATGGAATGGCAATGTCAGCCAGGCCCATATGCAGTCAGATGACAAAGTAACTGTGTGTTCAGTTGTAGTATGATGAACCTAGCAGGGTGCAGTTCAATAGTTTGTAGTAATGATTAAGTCATTAAAATGAGCAAAGAGAGGTGTAGTTAAAATAGCATTTGAGAAGTATTCTTATAAGTCCTCCAATATGTTGAAAGAAGTTTTAATATACCACTTAAGTGATAATTCAGCATGATTTCTATTGTCAAATGTTCATTGAGTTCTTATCATATTCAATGAACTATTCCAAGTCATTTTAGGTCTTAAAACTATTTATCTCTCATTACAGGATCAGATTGGCTAAGTTGAAAGAAGGTGTTCAGTAGAAAGTTATCCAACAAATTATATAGTTTTTGTTGTTGTTTTGTTGTTTTATTCTTTCTTTTTCCTTCTTACCTTTGCCACTTAGGAAGACAATCTACTATTGCATAAAGTGCTTCTAGATAGTGTAAATGGATTAAACAATGAAACAGTAGATGCTTGATGTATTTGAAGTGAGTATATAGCCAATATTTGTATCTCACTTTGGTCTGAGGTAGAAATACTTGTCATTTGTCTTACCTTGTTGGTGTTTGTACCTCTTTAACTATGCTAAGGATCACACAAATATATGCAGGGGGAAAAATTCACTTTAGAAGTCATGATATTTTCTAAATTATTAGTATGCAATATTGTATATGTTTATATTTATATATACAGATATATTATGTGTGTCACATAGACATTTAATAAATGTTATATAAATATGTATACATATATGTTCACATATATAAAGTTATATAAGAATTCACATTTATGTGATGCTTTTCAATTTATTGAAATTGTCAAATACATTGTCTCATAATTCTAAAGGAAAAGTAGTGCAAGTATTTTTATTCTGATTGTAGAGGTTAGCAAACTGAGGCTCAGAAAGATTAAATAGTTTGGCCAAGGTCCCACAGTTAGAAAGGGTCAGAAGTGGGTCCAGCATTCACGATCTCTGATTTCAAATCCCTCTATAATCTTGCTCCCTCTAAAATTGATCACCAAGTATAACTTGTGCAGCAATGCTATACCACATTGTCATTCACGCTCATGATCTAATCAAGGTTATAAGACAGTCTTGTAAAATAAATGGTACAGCCTGCTCGTTTTTAAAGGAGGGGTGCAGAAGAATTTGGAGGGGAGCAAAAAGGGCAATTCTCCCCTCTCACATGAATCCTTACTCACGTGATCAGATACAGAGATACAAAGCACAATTGAATTTTGAAGGACCAAACATAGATTTTCCATGGGGCTGAACATAAATTCCTATATGCATTTAATTATGGACTTACAATAAATAGCATTATGTGGCATCATCCAAAAATCAACAGAAATTCTTTCATATACTGACCCAGTAGCTATGTGAGTGTAATCAAGTCATTTGAATAATCTGAAACATGACTCCTCATCTATAATATGGTCCTGGAAATGGTTTTGTAATTTCATTGATACAGAGGATTTTCTTGTGAGGAAAGTGCTTATACAATGACAGTTTTATATTTTCTTTATAACTTACAGTCTTACAAAGTTGACTAGGGCAGTGATGTCAAACTCAAATAGAAATAGATCCCTGTAAGCTGCACATTTATTTAGAAAACCACAAATTAGAATTATCTAAGTTGTATTGTGTTTTTACTTATTTTGTTAAACACTTCCCAGTTGAATTTGATCTGGCAGGACCTGTGCTTCCAGGGCTTGCTTCTGACACCTCTGAGTTAGAAGAACTAGAGGTTAAATGATATGCCCTCAGTCGCACAGTTAGGATATATCCAAGGCTGGACTTGATCCCAGGACTTCTTGGTTTTGAGTACAATCCTCTATTTACTAGGCTGCATTCATAATATTTTTGCTACCTAATTTATAGAGCTGTTGTGAGGATCGAATGAAATAATGTATATATAGTACCTAGATGTCACTGCAGTGGCCAAATTGTCTGTGTTTCCCTCATTCCTGCCCCTCCCAACCAGGTTGAAAACCTCACAGACCTTCTTATCACCACCTCCTGCACCAATCAAGCAAGACTTTCTTCTCTTGTCCTATCTCTTCACTCTCCTGCTCTTTCTCTCTCTAGAAAGAGAGGGTAAGTGGAGGAGGGCCTAGCCTCAGGGGCCTGCCTTATAGAGCACTACTCTGATGATTGCAAACAACAGAAATTAAAGACAGGCACATGTTCTGCAGGGCAGAGAGAAAGAAACCCTCAGGTTCCATTTCAATTTTGCCCTTGAGAATTTAACTATGAAACATATAGGGTAAACAACTCATAAAATATGCCCCCAGATGGTCTTCTTTATCACCAAACCAAAAGTGAGGTCCTAGCTCATTTATTCTGTGAAATATAAAACCTCCTCAGAGAAGCATACCATTCCCCCCCCCACACCAAATACACACACACACACACACACACACACACACACACACACACACACACACACACCACCCTTAGCACTGTGACATTTACAGACCTAATCAGCAAAACAATGGAGAATGAATTTGTATGTAAATGAATCAAGATTAAGGGGTGGGGGGAGCATTATACAGTCAAATATGTGGAGTAAGAAAGTCTAAGGGGGTGTGGTGTGGTTGGGAATCTTTTCAGATAAAGGGAAGGGAAGCTGAAAAGAGAGAAAATACTTTTAATCACTTGCCCTGACCTCCAATCTAGAAAACGCCCATTATCCCTCACCAAGTGACTCATTCCAGTTGTCACCTCTTATGGCTACAGCCTACAGTGAACAAGTGGTTTCATTTGAAGAGACTCTTTTTTTCTTTTCTTTCTTTCTTTCTTTCTTTTTTTTTTTTTTGCTTCTCCTGTCTCTTGGTAGTACCAAACATTTTAAACAATGAAATCCCTTCCCAAATATTGGACATTTGTCAGAGATGAGTCCTTCCCTTAAGGAGCACTCTCATTAGTACCTGAAAACTTAATAGGAGGGTCTACATATATTAAAAATTCCCTAAAATATAAGATGCTATATGTATTCTTCATTTTAATTGTTTAAAGATTTTAAGTAACAAGTATTTTTAATTAATTTATCCCTCCCACTAACTTATCCAAATGAAACAATTAAAAGAAAAAGATAACCCTCAATACACGTATACATAGTCTAAGCAAAACAAACCTCCACAGTATTCATATCCAAAAATTTATGTCTCTGTATTTTAGACTTATGACCTGTCTGTCAGGAGAGGAGTGGCATGTTTCATCTTAATTTTTTGAATTTATGGTTTTATCACTGTGGTGACCAGAATTCTAAAGTCTTGCAAAGTTTTTTTTTCTTTATAATGTTGCTTTCACTGCATTAATTATCTTAGTTTCTCCTCACTTTGCTCTGTATTAGGTCACAAAGGTCTTCTCAGTTTCCTCTGAAATTATCCATTTCATCACTTCTTATGGCACAGTGATATTCTATTTTATTCCTATACCACAATTTGTTTAGCACTTTCTGATAGGAAGAAACACTCTTAGTTTCCAAATTTTGGTTACAGCAAAAATCATATAAGATAGACAGACAGACAGATAGATAGATAGATAGATAGATAGATAGATAGATAGATAGATAGATAGATACATACATACATACATACATACTGCAAGACTTTATTAAACTGTTCTAATGTGCCAGACAGTATACTAGGTACTGGGTGTAAAATCAAACAGGAAATCAAACTAGCAGTCAAATTATTGTTTTGTTGTTCATGCATTTTGAAGAGAACAGCCAAAGTAATAAGCAATTGTTTGTCTTTCATTTCTTTTTTTTTAAGGCAATTGGGGTTAAGTGACTTGCACAGGGTCACACAGCTAGTGTCAAGTATTTGGTCTGAGGCTGGATTTGAACTCAGGTACTCCTGACTTCAGGGCCAGTGCTCTATCCACTGCATCACCTAGCTGCCCCTAGTAATAAGCAATTGTTGCACACCTATTTGGGCAGCTAGGTGGCACAGTAAATAGAGTGACTGGCCTGGAGATAGGAGGACCTGGATTTAAATTCTGCCTCAGACACTTACTAACTGGGTGAACCTGGACAAGTCACTTAACCATATTTGCCTCAACTTCCTCTTCTGTAAAAATAAACTGCAGAAGGAAATAGCAAACTACTCCAGTATCTTTGCCAAGAAAACCCCAAATGGGGTCAAGAAGAGTAAGACACAATGAAAACAACTGAACAACAACAAGCAAGTACCTATTATTAGCTAAACATAGTGCTAGGTCTTTGGGCTTCAAAGACAAAAACAAAAACAGCCACCCACTTCAAAGAAATTGTAATCTAGCTGAGGGTTCCAAAATTCACATATGTAGATATATATGAAATATATACAAGTAGAAACAAGGGATTTGGGGAATCGGGAGTGGACAGGTTAGCAGGGAGGTTCAGTAAAGATTTTACATAAAAAGTTGAACTTGAACCCTGAAGGAAACTAGGGATTTAAAAAAAAGTTTCATTGGGAGAAGTTAACGGAAGGGATAGATTAATTAAAAATACTTGATACCTGAAACTAAAAAAAATTAAATGCATAAAGGAAAAACATATATGCATCTATGTGTAATACATACATTCATATATGTATATGTATCTATATACATATGTATGTACTATATATGTGTATGTATCTATGTGTATACATAAACATTTGTGTGTATATACATAACTATACATACTTAAATACATTCCATTGGAGAAAAAAAGTTTTATATATATATATGTGTGTGTGTGTGTGTGTGTGTGTGTGTGTATATTTTATTTTCACATTAGTCACATTGTAAAGAAGAATTAGAACCAATAGGAGGAACCAAAAGAAAGAAGAAACAACACAAAACAGAAGGAAAAAAAAGCAAATAGCATACTTTGATCTGTATTTAAACTCCATATTTCTTTCTTAGGATGTGGAGAACATATTCCATCATGAGACTTTTGGAGATGTCTTAGACCTTTGCATTGCTGAGAAGAGTTAAGTCTATCAATGTTAGTTATGGCATAATGTGGCTGTTATTGTGTACAACATTCTCTTGGTTCTGATCACTTCACTCAGCATCAGTCCCTACAAGTCTTTCTAGGTTTTTCTGAAGTCCACTTGGTCATCATTTCTTATAGCATAATATTATTCCATTACATTCATGTGCCACAACTTGTTTAGTCATTCCCCAATTGATGGGCATCCCCTCAATGTTCAATTATTTGCCACCATAGAAAGAGCTGCTATAAATATTTTTGTACATGTGAATCCTTTTCGTATTATTATGATCTCTTTGGGATACAGCCCTAAAAGTAGTATTGCTGGGTCAAAGGGCATGCACATTTTTATGGCCCTTTGGGTATAAGAAAGCAACATTTATGTTTAGTAAATATAAATATATTCAAAATAAATACAAATCAATTTGGGGAGAGTATGAAGAAGGAGTTGTCATCTCAAAGGTGGACCAAAAAAAAAAACCTTTAAATGGGATGAAATATCGAGCTAACAACTACTTGAGATAGAGTAAAATGTTATAGAATCATGTATTTTCAAGATTTCTTTGCCAATAATACTACTCATGGTATAGGATATTTGGGAAAAAATTAAATTATGTCAGATGAACGCAATTACTAAATAAATGTAATCAAATTTATTCAAAAGAACTTCGGAGAGTTATGTTTGTTATGATCAGATAACTGGACTGAAGCAGAGCTTATGTCCATTTACAATATTCAAATCATTTTATTTTCAAAGCACTGTTCTAGGTGGTAGAGGTATGAAGAAAAAACAAAACAAAAAAAATGACAGAGGTGTGGAGGTGGGGGAGAGGCAGGAAGGGAAATGAACAAACGTTCATTGTGCCAAGCATTGAGCTAACTATTTTACAAATGTTATATCATTTGATATTACTGATAGGTTAGTGACTTTCCCAGAGTTGGACAGGTAGTATGTGGAATTTTCAGGTTGATATTCCATGTATACAAATGAATATATTCTTGATAATTTAAGGAGAGAAAGAGAACAAGCAACCAAGGGAACCAGCAAGAGCTTCCTGTAAGATGTAGTATTTCTTTCTTCTTAAGGGAGAAATGAGTCTTAAAGAGGTGAAGTAATTGACTCAGGATAACATAGAAAGTAAGGTGGTGAGAGAAATTTTGGATCTAGGTTTCTCCTCCCTTATTTCCTCATTTATGGCCCATCCAAAAAGTCAGTCATGGATGATTTATTTTTATTTAATTTTTAATTCATGGAATAAAACAATAATTACCGTAATATAGACATGACTGATTGATGAGATTGTCTTAGCCCTTGAGGAACATGCTCTTCAATCTGAGGCTACACATCACACAACTAGGAGACCCATCTTCTGTTTAGAGTATAAACAGAATCTAGTCTGGGAGACAACCCAGGGAAATGAGCCTCTGTCCTTGTACCCCTCCACTAGAGTTTAGGTCACAAGGGTAAGGAACCTGCACCCTCCAGGCCACACATGACCCTCTAGGCCATCAAGTGCAGCCCTTTGATTGAATCCAAATTTCACAGAACAAATCCTCTTAATTAAAGAATTTGTTCTGTAAAACTTGGACTCATTCAAAAGGTGACATCCAAGTACCTAGAAGGTTCCCCAACCCTGGTTTGACCTAGCTCATGAAGGAGTAAATCAACCATAGTGGTCTAGATGGAAATGGATTCCTCTGTCCAGATTGTTGGAGGTGTCTGAGTCTCATGATCAAGCCATATTCTTAGCAGAAGAAGATGAAGACCCTTAGCCCACCTCCTCATTAAATGTCCACCTATCAGGGTTGATTTTCATTTGTTAAGGGCATTCCCTTTTACAAAGGCATTTAAGGTATTCAGTATCTCCATGAATTTGTCTTTGGTTATTGAGAGAAACCACTGATCATCAATTTATTGATTGCTGGCTAGACTAATTAACAAATTCATTATTAATTTCCCAGAAACTCTGTCAGGAATTTTTTTCATTCATCAACGTGGAGAGTCGAAATTTCAGGCACTATGATGAAGCAGGAGGAACAGGGTATTCAAGGCAGAAGATCTCGATACAAGTGTTGCCTTTATTCTTGATTAGCCATGAAACTCTCTTGTCTCCTTGGGGCATCAGTTTCCTCCTCTGTCAAATTAAGTTGGACTACGTGATCTCCAAAGTGCCTTATATTTCATACGTGGTTTCTCATTTTCAGCCATGATGGTTCCAGTACAACTCAACACTCTCCTCTACATCATGATGTCCCTTCAATCTGCTTTTGCTATGTATGTGAGTGTGTGTGTGTCTGCATGCATGTGTGCATATGTTTGCGTGCATGTGTGTGTGTTTTTTTTTATTTTAATGTGTGGCTTAATCAGTGATTATATCCATTTTTCCAAAGAAATGTTCCAAAACTCTGGTTCTGATTACAATATGTAACCATACCCCAACAAGTTATTTATTCAGTATGGGATTCTGACTTCATGCAATGTTTTAAATGAAAATTTATATGTTTTCTCCATTAGAAGTCATTCTAATGGAAAAATCATGTTGATCTTTGGTCTCAAGCTGGATATCAAGGATTTGGGAGAAGGTCACAAATGTAATGGTTACACCTAAGCTCTCAGAAAGCAGCATGATGGAATGGAAATGCATTGAATTTGATGTTAAAGGACCTGGGCTTAAGTCTTGGTTCTGCTCCTTACTACCTGTATAACCTTGCACTAATTACTTCCTCCTCCCAGGTCTTAGTTTCCTCATCTATAAAAATGAGCAAGGGCAATTAAGTTTAAAGTTCCTTCCAACTCTAATCCTCATGATGCCTGCCATTTAAAATCATTTATTATGTATGGAGTCATAGCATAATCATTTAGTGTTCTACAACAAAAACCTTATGTGCTTTTTCTATGTTTCTAAGTATTATTATAGGGTGAAAAATTGATATTCATTTGAATGGATCAAGTATAAGTCTGACTGAATGCAGGATGATGTTGTAGATGACCTTTGGCCTCTTGATACATTCAAAGGACATTGTTGTGTAGGTAACACAAGACCTGGATTCAGGAGAATTGGATTCAAATCCTGGCGCTGAAATTTACTAGCTGTGTGATAATGATCAAATTATTTTCCTTATCTAAAAAATGTAAGGAATAACAGTACTTGTACACACTAATCAGCTCATTGTAGCATTGTGAAGAATGTGGAAGAATGTACTTTAAAAATTCCTAAGCACTTACCAAATGTGAAGAACTGGGACGAATGCGGATCCAAATAGAAAAGCAAGACACTCCCTTCTCTCAAAGAGTTCTCATTCCATTTGGAAGACACTATGTGTGTGTGTGTGTGTGTGTGTGTGTGTGTGTGTACACACACACACATATATATGTGTGTGTATATATATATATATATATATGTATATGTACCATACTTATTATTTCTCTTAGACTCTGGGGCTTGGGCTTTCTCCATCAAGTCATAATAGGATGTGGTAGTCTAGATGGTGATGTTGGCCTGATCAGTCTGGCATGTCTCCTGTCTCTCTCTTAGGGCACCTTGCTGCTTAAAAACTCTGGGCATCATATAACTGTGAGATACTACTGTTATGAATCACTTTAATGATTTGTTAAAGGGAAATGGAAAGATGTTGGATATGGGTTTTAAGGACCTGTGTTCAAATCTTTATTCTTTTTTTTTTATTAATTTATTGTGATTTATCAACAATCACTTTCATAAGCTTTTGAGTTTTAATTTTTTTCTCCCCAAGATGGCACAGAATCTGATATGGGCTATACATATACATTTCTATTAAACATATTTTCACATTAGGGATGTTGTAAGGAAGAATTAGAACCAATAGAAGGAACCACAAGAAAGAGGAAACAAAACAAAACAGAAGAAAAAAAACAGCAAATAGTATGCTTTGATCTACATTCAAACTCCATAATTCTTTCTTTGATGTGGACAGCATTTTCCATCATGAGACTTATGGAGACATTTTAGATCCTTGTATTGCTGAGAAGGGCTAAGTCTACCAACGTTAGTCATTGCACAACATGGCTGTTTCTGGGTACAACATTCTCCCAGTTCTGCTCACTTCACTCAGCATCCGTCCATACAAGTCTTTCCAGGTTTTTCTGAAGTCTACCTGCTCATCATTTCTTATAGCATAATAGTATTCCATTACATTCATACACCGCAACTTGTTCAGTCATTCCCTTTCCAATTCTTTGCCACCACAAAAAGAGCTGCTGTAAATATTTTTGTACATGTGGATTCTTTTCCCATTTTTATGATCTCTTTGGGATACAGCCCTAGAAGTGCTATTGCTGGGTTAAAGGTTATGAACATTTTTATAGCCCTTTGGGTATAGTTACAAATTACTCTCCAAAATGGTTGGATCATTTCACAACTCCACCATCAATGTATTAGTGTTCCAATTTTCCCACATCTTCTCCAACATTTATCATTTTCCTGTTTTGTCATGTTGGCCAATCTGATAGGTGTGATGTGGTACCTCAGAGTTGGTTTGATTTGCATTTCTCTAATTAATAGTGATTTAGAGTATTTTTTCATATGACTGTAGATGGCTTTAATTTCTTCCTCTGAGAACTGCCTGTTCACATCTTTTGACCATTTATCAATTGGGGAATGACTTGTATTCTTATAAATTTGACTTAATTCTCTATATATTTTAGAAATGAGGCCCTTATCAGAGAGACTGGTTGTAAAAAATTCTTTCCCAGTTTTCTGCTTTCCTTCTAATCTTGGTTGCATTGGCTTTGTTTGTGCAAAACCTTTTCAATTTAGTGTAATCAAAATTATCCATTTTGTATTTCTTAGTGATCTCTATCTCTTGTTTGGTCATGAATTCTTCTGTTCTCCATAAATCTTACAGATAAACTATTCCTTGCTCTCCCAGTTTGCTTATAGTATCAATTCTTTATTCTGCTTATTACTTGTGTGACCTTGGATAAGTTCTCCTTTCTAGAACGTCTTAGATGCTTTATCTATAAAATGATGGGTTTAACCTAGATCAGCTCTAAAATCCTTCCAATTCTCAATCTACTATCCCTATGACCTGGGACTTTAAGAATGTGGGTGACTTTTCTACTGGTCATAACTTAATTGATAGTCTTTATGAATTATTGTAGATAAAAAGTATTACCTGGTGGCCGACTTTTCAGTAATGAACCCCTGTGAACATGGCAAGCCTAGACCTTGGAAAATGGATGAAATGCATCAATAAGCCATGATTAAAACTATTTTAGGCCAGTAATTCTTGCCAGACCTTGGTAACTTTGAATAGCCTTGGAAAATCCACTGTCGGTTCCAACTCAACAAGTTATTAGAACACGACTACAAAGGTAATTTGTTCTTCACTCTGATTTGGACAATGAGTAATTGATTACTTTCCCACTCATGTACCACAAACTCTGGAGAGCCTGAGCTGTCAAAAAAAATTGATTCTGACCCACAAAAGTCACTAATTTAACCATCCAGAAATAATACACCATTGTGTCTCCAGCCCTCAAACCAAAATTACTGAGCACTCTTCAACCTAGCCAGTATAGAAAGTAAAGTTGAAACAAAAATTCTCACAGGTTTATTAAGTGGAAGGGATCATGGCCTGACTTTTCATTTGAAAACATTAGTTAGTGCACTGAAAGCATGAAGAATAAGACTTGAAGCTCACAAGGGCAGGGGTAGGGGGAGGCAAAGATATTCAGGACACTTCCATAAAATTGATATCTTTTAATTATAAATGTTAATGTACACATGATGCAGAAGGTAAACCATTTAATCCAACTATGCAATTATGGGGGAATATTCCAGTAAAAGGGGGCTAATCATTATTATTTCCTTTGGCACTCATTTCAATAACATTAATCTTGTTGAACTCGTTAGGTCCCTACTCACAGTGTAATATAACCCTGCAGGAATTATATTGCAATTGAGTTAATTTCATCCATATTTTTTCACTTTCTAGTTCTATTCTGCTTGTCTTTCTTCCTAATTTTTGAATACATACACTTAGCCTCACTTGCACACAAAAAGAATTCTCTACTTAGATTTTTCCATAAAGAAAAATGATCTCATTTTAAAATTGGTGGAGATGTGCACATCATTAGAGTACAGAATGAGTGCTTATCGGTCACAACAAGGACACAGAAGACAAACCTTTAAGGGAGACATAAAAAGTATTTTCATCCTGAACATGTCTTGATATTTCTGTTTATCCACAAAACCCTGCCATCTATTTTCATGTGTTTCTGAGTTGCAATAAGCAACATTATGTCCATGATGCTGAAAAAAGATGGAAAGAAAGCAATTTAATTTAAAAAAAACCCTGATTTTAGCGTATGGATTTTTAAAATCTGAATTCATTATCAAACAGATTTTGATATTCTTGTGTGGGTTTTGTGTAGGGGGATGTGTCTCTTCTCACTGGCTGTCTCAGGAAGATGCTTAAGGAAAGAAAATAAGTTTTTAAAAAGAATCAATGTTCTGGTTTTCCAAAGTACATTTTGTTTTAAACTTAGGGGAAAGTTAACAACAAAAAGTTCATGATTATCTCAACCCCAACATAGAAAAATAGCCTGCAAGCTAGAGATGTGAGAATACAGTTGTCTATATTTCTTTCTTGCCTTTCTGGACACTTATCCCAAACTGACTGATTTCATTCAGTAATGCACACTCTCATTCATTTATTCATCCATGTATACATTCCACAAATATTTACTAAGCATTGTAGTAAACAGAGTGGTTCTAGGATGAGGTGAAAATTATAAACAGGGGGCAGTATAAGTTAATGCAATGAGCCCAGAAGACCAAAGCTCAGATTTTGGCCCCAACAATTAGTAATTGTGTGCCTGTGGGTAAGTCACTTCAAATCGATTGCATCTCATCTTCTTCACCCATAAAATGGAGATTATAATACTTGTCCAAATCATTTCATCTAGCCATGTGTGGAAGGAATTTTGTAAAACTCAATGTGCTATAGGAAGATGATGCACTTTTGTGATGATTATTACAAATAAGAACAAGACACTGTCTTTACTCACTAGAAGTCTATTTAGAGAGATGAGATATATATTCCTGAGTCATTTAGCATATGACTTATATGGAACGTATTTTATAAACCATATAGTTCTATATCAATACCAACTTTTTTTTAATCAAATTGGAATTACAAGCAATCAGTACACAGAGGTAGAGAAGGTCACCGAGTGATGGGGTGGTCAAAGAAGGGTTCATAGATAAAGTAGGACTGGATCTGGACAGGATATGATATCATGTAAGTACCTCTAATTGTTAGTAATGTATCATACTAATCAAGGGCTCTTCAGTTTGTGAAGCAATTTCCCCCACACAGATCTGTTAGATGGGTTTTATTATGCTTCTTTCACTGATGAAATTTCTGAGACTTAAAGATGTCAATCAATCAATCAATTAATCAACAAGCTTTTATTAAGTGCCTACTCTATGTCAAATACTCTGCTAATGGCTGGTGATACACAAAGAAGCAAGGGACAATCCTTGCCCTCAAAGAGCTCACAATCTAATGGGGGAGACAACATGCAAATACATACAAAGTCAGCTATATACGGGATAAATAGAAAATCATTAACAGAGGGAAAACACTAGAATTAATTAGAGTTGGGAAAAGTTTCCTATAAAAGATAGGATTTTAGTTAGGGCTTGATAGAAGCCAGGGAAGTCAATAGGCAGAGTTGAGAAGGTAAGCTAATTTACTTGTGGCTACATGGCTGGTAAATAGCAGAGCTAAAATTAAAATTCAGGTCCCTTGACCTAATCCAGGGTTCTTCCTAGTACTATATGCTGACTCCCATATGCTACTTCTTCTCACTCAGTATAGAGGTGAGATAAACCTCATTTTATGTATTACCAAAAGTTGTCTAGTTATCAGTAGTTATTCATAGGGATGAAGACTGAAACTGTGATTTGGTTAGTATAGGGCAGTTCTGAGTCAGGGGACTTCCTCTACCAATGGGGACTTGTACCTGTTTTGCAACTTATAGTCTTAGAGAGTTAACTAGAGCATGGAGGTTAGGTTACTTAGTGAAAGTCACATAGTTAGAAGTGTCAGAGGTAGACCTTGAAACCATGCCTTCACACATCTGATGTCAGTTCTTTCCCTTATGCCAAAATCCCCCTCAACTATTACTTATGGCCAGCTATTAGTGCCCTAAGCTAATCAAGACTTGAGGATGGTTTTTAAGGAAAATACTAGTCTTTCTTGCTGGGATTGGGAGGGTTGGTATTTAGGATACACGTAAGACTTTTACCCACATCTGGGTCACATAGGATCCCCAAAACCCCTTAACTGAACCCACAGCTGACTACTAAGTCTTTGTCTTGCCTGGCCAAAAATGGGTCATCCAGTCTGCACATGAAACCTTCCAGTGAAAAGAAATCTATTGCATCACTTGGAAACCCATTTCATCCTGGGTCAGCTCTATTTGTTTCAAAGCCCAAGCCAACTTTTCTATGATCCCCTTTCATCATTCACATCATTGTCCTCTGAGTTTAAACAGAGAATGTCTAAATCACCGGCCTGTGCTACAAATACTTGAGGACACCAATCATGCCCTTATCAAGTATTTTTCCAGACTAAATATTCCAAATTTCTTGAATAGCTCCTTAGCATGCTGTTTACCTTACAGGAGAAGTTGGCCCACCCCTCCACTCCTAAAATGTGACAATGAGAACTCAATACAGTCATAGCATAAACTATTCTGTTCAAACGATACCTAGAGAATAATCACCTTCCATTTGTTATAATAGCGTGTTTCATTTTTTGTTCTCTAAGGTCAGTACTGGCTTTTAGAATAACCAGAATTTGTCTTTCTTTTTAATCTTCCTCCATCTCTCTACCTACCAATTTATTCTATCTATTTCAGTAACAATGATTTTCTTCAAGTGTCTTTCACGCAATCCTCACCCGCACTTCTCTGGGTCTATAGAGTAATTTCAAAATTTTGCAGATGACTAGAAAATGGCATCTAACAACATCTAATCATTTCCAATTGTTCCATAAGTTTTACAAAGGGCTTTACATAAATGATTTCATTTCATCCTCACAATAACCTGGTGATGTGCATTTTCATATTCACATTTTACAGATAGAGAAACTGAGATTCAGAGAGGTTAGGTTGGTTATCATGGCTGCATAGTAATTCTTCTATTTTTAAAAATCATATTTATAGAATACTTTCTACCTTCTTTAACAAGATTCTCATTAATTTTCTCATTTCATCCTCTTAATAATACTATGATGTACTATGATGTAGGCAGGAACCAATGTTATCCTCATGTGACAAGTCAGTAGAGTAAGGAGGAAAAAAGATTAAATAATTTCTGTAAAGTTATCTAGTGAGTTAGGGACATAACTAGGCCTCTCCCGACACTCAGTTTAATGTTCTTTCTGTGGATTCTAACTATTTCAACTCCCTCAGTAAAACACCTTATGTTGATCATATTACTGAATCCAACAAATCTTATTCTTCTTTTCAAATCACAGCCTCTTCTGAATTATCACATGACTATATCACTGCTATAATATATTCCTCACCCTCTTCATCAAAAGTTGTGCTCCCTTTCCTTTTCCTCCAAAGTTATTTTCTATACATTGCCTCAGGAATACCCCTCACCCAAGTCTAGGACTCCAATTACTCTATTCTCTGTCTGTCTGTCTCTGAAATATAGTAGTACCTCAATTTACATGAATATCATTTTATTACTCAAAAATCTTCAGTCTTTCCCTGTTTTCACCAAGTAAAAGTTTCAAAGTACCTCCACAATCTGGTTCTAGTTTATAATTCCAGGCATATCCCAAGCTATTTCCCATTCCATCAAGTACCCTAAGATGCAATTAAAAGGAACTATATTCCCCAACACATCCCATGCTTTCTCATGCATGTACTTTTGTTCATAACATTGCCTAAACTTGGAATGCCTTCTGTGTCCTTTTTCCTACTGAAAGTAGACCCATTCTCTAAAATCCAACTCAAAGAGGACTCCTTCTCTAAAACTTTCCCTGATCTCTCTAACCCTCCCCATCTATAACTGATCTCTCACTCATCTGAAGTCATTTAACATTTTTGACTAGCTTACAATGGCTCATTATATATATGTATACATATATATATATATAATTTTAAAAATTCACCTTTAAATTGTCACCTCAAGGACTGAAAAAAAATCTTGTTTATTTTTGTGTCCTACATCACCTAAAACCATGAATCATATATTGATAGAAATGGAAGTGATATAGTCTAGCCTAGGGGTGGGGAATCTGCAACTTCCAGGCCACATGGCCTTCTAGATCCTTGGGTGCAATCTTTTGACTGAGTACAAGTTTTATAGAACAAATCCTTTTACTAAGGGGATTTGTTCTGTGAAGTTTGGATTCAGTCAAAGGACTGCACTTGAGCACCTGGAGGGCCACATGTGCCCATGAGGCTGCAGGTTCCCTACTCCTTGTCTAGCCCTTCTCTAAAGCAGAATTTTTTATATATTATCTATGTTTGAAGATCTCTAAAGATCTCAGTCAGTCAATAAGTCAGTCAACAAGTATTTATTTGCCCCAGGAACTTTGCTAGGGACTAGAGATGAAAAAACAAAACATAACAAAGTTTCTGCTACTCAAGATAGGGATACTTCTTCAAGGAATATACATTCTAATTAGAGAGACAATGTGCAAATAACAAGTTACATACATACTTCCTGTACATCTCATTTTCAGGAAGCTATGTTTATGAATCTTTTGTTTGTTTCTAATTTCAAACCAAAGTCTGTCTCATTCCATTAATTCATTCATCTTTTCTGAAGTAAGTCAGATTAAGTTAAATTCTTCTATTATCCATTTCTTCTTTAGTGTTGTGGATAGTGACTGTCATGGACTCCTGACCCTGGCACTTGCTAACTGAGGGACCTTGGTCTAGTTCATGTGTAAAATAAATGAAAGAAAAATAAAAATAAATAAAATACACACTTCATGTGTAAAATAAGAATAATTTCTGAACTATCTACTTCACAGAGTATTTATGAGAATAAAAGGAAAACATGTGTATTAAACATTTTCAAAGGTATTTCAAACCTTAAAGCACTACATTAATGTCATCTGTAATACTATTATCCATCCACCCATCCATTCATGCATGCATGAATATATGTATGCATAAAGTATATTGAACCTAAAAGCAGGAATAACCTCACCTGATGGCAAGAGGGTGATTTCAAGTTGACTCCATGTCACAAATTCTCTTCAGGAGAGCTCCCTCTCTTTTCTCAGAGCTGATGTGGGACTATATTTTTTGAGGGAGGAAATTTTTAAAATCCTTTTTCTCTATTTGACAGTCTTGTTATTTGTCTTATTTTCGTTTGGTTTTTATTCTTTCCTAATTGTTCTTGTGTTAGCACAAAACTTTATATGTAATAGGCACATAGCAACCTGAGAACTTGGTAAAATGCTGTTTGCTGAATTTGTGTAATTTGACATTTGGGAGGTAATTGTCATCTCCATGTCCACTAGCTGTGGTAGGTCTACCCCTCCCCTGTCCCCATACTATAAGTGATGAGTTTTCTAAAAAAATTTTTTTTTGCTGAATGGACTGTAGGAACTCTTTTATATGCCATTTAGGATGACATTAAGGACTTTATCATGTGGGCTTTTTCAGACTCTTTCGTGCAAGGAAGTAGGGGAAGGTACCTACAAGGACAAATCTTGAGTTCTTCCAGGTCCCCAGAAAAATATTAAGAATTGATAATACAGAAATTCCAAATTCACTATACTTGATTTTCTTGTGACAGGAAATAACAGTAGTTGAGTTGGGGTGGTGTGAAAGTATAATCAAGTTGATTAGGATCTGATGGAAAGGGGGCATTTTCCATAGAATTGAGAAGGTATGTTTTGTATTTGATTGGGAGACAGACAAGTGATTTGGTTCAATGCTGAAGGAGATGTGCTCTTGGATGATGCAGAAACTCCTTATTGATCCCTTGATTCCCATGATGGGGAAGCTGGGTTGGGTGATGAGATTGACCATGATACTTCTAGGACACATGTACACCTACATCTTGCTAAAGACTATGCATGATCAGGATAACTTGACTGGTCTCTTTGTTCCCATGATGAGGGAAGTTTGTCAAAGAAGATTGACAACTAAGTCAGGAAGAACCATCCACTCAGTTGTTCTTTCCTTTTAGAGACTTAAGCATCTCTCTCTCTCTCTCTCTCTCTCAATTTCTCTCTCTCTCTCATCTCACTTAACAATTTCATTGCATCTCCATTTGTATTTCTTTCCTCTTATCCCCAGCAACAATGGCTCCTCTTCTCTTTCCCACAGCTCTCAGGTCATTGGCACTATATGGTGGACCCTGAAACATGGAAAGCTAGATCAATGTACTGTGGCCAGCAATGTGGTTGAATTACCCCAAGTCTCTTGAATCCTATTCTTCAATGGATGTGCCCAAAGCGTAGTTACACATAAACATTCATTAATTTCCAATGTGTGCAATATAATATTTCAGATATGGAGGATATAAACATTTTTAAAAAGTAAGTCACTTTACTTGACTCCAGGGAGTTTATATATTCTACTAGGGGCAGGAGTTAGATGAAGAGGTATATAGATGAATATAAGTTCAAGTGGGATATGTACATAGGAGAGATTTACACAATAGTATCTAGAAACATCTGAATAGGTAGGAAATACTTTGAGCTGAGGTAAGGGGCAAGGATCAATAATAACAGCAACATCTGTACAATTTTTTAAGGTTTCCAAAGCACTTTGCAAATATTTTCTCATTTTTTACCCTAAAAACAACCCTATGGTAGGTACCGTTATTACCTTCATTTTATAGATAAGGTAACTGAGGAAAATAGAGATTAAATTGCCCAGAATCACTCAATTGCTGCATTTGAACTCAGGTCTTCTTGACTCCAGGTCTAGCTCTCTATCCAGTATGCCACCTATCTCCCTAATAAATTTACTGAAAAGGTGACAAATATTCAAGAAAAGTGATAAAGTGACTTTAAGCCTTCATTTCTCCCAACAAAAAACCTCCATTTCCTCCAATAGATCCCAATGTTTGCAAGAGTAGGTTCTCCATAAGTATTTGTTGGATTTAAATATCTAGACTAATGTTATGCATTAGTCATCAATAGGAGCATCTGTGGATGTTTGTTTTGTTTTGTTTTGTTTTACTTTTTTTTTGCAAAAATCACAGCTGACATCCTGTCATTTGGCAAATAGGACTGAGGAGCAAAGGAGGAGGCCAAAATGGGGCAATAATTAATGAAGTTTTGATTTTAGGAAACAGTTAACATAACCTAACCCAGATGATTTTTTTTAGTATAAATCCACTCATATACATACATACATACATACATACATGAACAAAATATTAAAAAAAGAAAAAATACTGAACAGAATACCAAGAAAAAGTTTGGAATTCTAAAATATTCACAAATTTGTCCCATTTTGAATTATCTATTATTTAGGATTTAAGTGGCTAGGACGCTTTTCCAGCTCCAGCCAAACACAACTTATAGTGGTTTTTTTTTTATTGTTGTTATTGTTGTTTGTTTGTTTTTTACTTTTCGGGATTTCCCTTAGACGGTATAAGAAAACAAAGTATCCTGGGAGAAGCTGAGTGTGACATAAAGGACTTTAAATTGAAAGACCTTTATCCTACATAGAGAGTTGAGAAATAAAGAAATAGATTAATATATATTTATTAATATAGATATGTTTATGGAAAAATATAAACATACACACACACATATATGCACACATATGTGTGTGTATTTGTACATCAGTCAACAAGTAAATAAAAGCAAAAAGTTCTTTTCCTTAAGGAGCTTATATTCTAATGGGGGTAACAACACATTAAAAAAGAAGCTGTAAGCTAGAGGCATGCATGATTGAGGAATCTGATTTTAAGGTTGGTATGAAATGAAGAGATGGCTGGCCTGGACTCTTTCGCTAAATGAACATTCTGGAAGGAGTAGTGCAGTCAGAGTGAGGGGTTAAATGTACTTTGAAAGTATGAATTAAAAAAAAAGAAGGGAAGGGAAGGGAAGGAAAGGAAAGGCTGAAGTAATCTTCTAGGTTTTAGATTTTTTTGGGGCATGATGGAAGTGTCTGGATTGCAGATTGGTGAGAAATAAAGAGTTGTTTGCAAGTTATCTTTCTTATTAGACTGTGAGCTCCTGGAGGGGAGGGAGTGATTTTTTAACCTTTCTTTGTACCCTTAGTGCTTAGCACAGTGTGTGGCACAGAGCAGGTACCTAATAAATGTGTTTGTTTGTTTGTTTGTTTGTTTGTTTGTTTTTATTTCGTTTGACTTGACTGGGCTACTTATTATTGCATGACCTTAGATAAAAGACTTCTCTCCTAGCCTTAATTTTCTCTTTTGTTAAATGAGGGAGTTGGACAAGGTAATTTCTCAAGTCACTTTCAAACCTAGGATCCCAATATCCTATATCAGTTCCTGATATTTGCAACTGTGATTTCCCTAAACACTGAACAAAACTTCATGTTGCAAACCACTTTCATGCTTTTTAATAACTACTACATGGATTTAAAAATATGTAGCCGTTGCCCACTCTTCACTTCCCAGAACAGGCCTGGCAGCAAGATGTTGCTTTTGCACAAGTTGTTTTTTTTTTCCTCTTTTCCATTTTTTTCCTGGCAAAGGAATTTTAAATAATTTATGCTTAATATTATGTCTGAATACTATCTGTGAGTATAGATAAATCTAACTCCAGTACTTCACATGAAATTGTACAGGCAGGAAGCAGCTGGCTCGTGGGTATTTTGGTTTACTCCCTCTCTACAATGCCTCCTGTACATTTCATTTTAGACTTCCAACACTGCATTTGATTAAACTCCCATGCTCAGTTCAGGTACAGCATATGTGTCTTTAAAAATGCAACATTCACTTCATTGGAGAAAAAAATTATTACTTAGAAGTTCCAGGTAGTATAATATATTTACTGACAAGTCAAATATGCACATTTTCAACCTCAATAATGCAATTGTATTTTGTCCACTTAAGTAGATTTTCCACATAGTAGTATTAACAATAATAAGTCAATCATTCATTTATTCAACAAACATTTGTTAAAATACACATGTAAAGTAGTGAGGTAGAGTAGATAGAGTTCCAACCTTGATGTCAGGAATACCTGGAGTTGGGAATCAAGCCTTCCACTTATACATACCACCACAGTATCTTTAGGTGTATGGGGTGTTCAAGGAGTACTAGCACTTCTGGTCTTATGCTCATCTCTTTTCAGGACTGCTCATCCACCTTTGGTGTCTACCTATCACCCAACTCTCACCTGTGGCTCCAAGAAGTGGTGCATGTGAAGTGGCCATACTCTGGTAAAACCATCTCAGCAGAAGGGTTAAACCAGGTTGATGGTAACCAAGAGGCCTTAAATCCATTGGTGAGTTAGCATGTGAAGATTTCCCCTATTGGAATGAGTGAATGAGAACAATTTGTTTGAATGTCGAAAAAGTCTGCTGAAGCAGGTTCTATATGGAGTGCTTAGAGGTTGTTCTAGTATCTCCAGCTGTCTTGATTTTTGTTTTGCTGCTGGACTTTGATGACTCTGGAAGAGAGAGCGGAGCTGACAGCGTTGTGCAACTCTGCCTCACTTACATCCAATTCACACACAGTGAAGATACCACACCATGATGTCACTTGCTCTCTTTGAAAATGAAGGACGAACAACAGCAACAACAACACCTTTAGCAAGACTCTTAACCTCAGTGCCACGAGAAACCCTCTTTGAGAGTTGCAAGAAGATGCTTATTTGGATTGAAGATTATTTACTTCAGGGAAAGGGAGCTCTCTACACCTTTGAAGTCAGAGGTCCAGAGAATATACATAAGCATATATGTGTGTGTGTGTGTGTATACACATGTGTATTATACATGTGTACATATACATATACACGTATAGCTGTGCTATTTATTCATATATTATATATTTATATAAAGCAAACTTTTGAACACTATACTAAAGCTTCAAGCATACTGAAGGAATGTGTTAACATCCACTCAAAACCATAATTCATTAGTATTCATCAAGTTATTTCTTTTAGCAGGCAAACAGAGAGCACACACAAATTGTGATCAAAAGATTTTGAATTAAACCTCATATAAAGAGTTTAAATTATGGATTAAGTTAATTAAACATTTTAATATAAATAATAAGAAATATTCCCAGCAGTGGTATACTTTCCTATGTTACCATACCAAGACTGGAGCGAGGCATGTATTAGAATATATATGTGACAGAGAGTACAAATGCAGGGAAACACAAGAAGGCACACATATATTGGACATATATGTAGCCAGGGCATTTAAATTGAGTTTTCAAATGAGGGGGCATATGTGGATGGAGTACATTCATTGGTCAAAAACTTCATATTTATGATGTTTCAGAGGTAACAATAGTTTCTCCTAATGTCATTGTATTATTCTCTACTGCATATAGCACTATCTCCATTGGGTATGTCATTTTTAACATTTATTGAGTACCAGGCTGTTTCTGTGTCATTCTCTTTCAAGAGGGTATAACATCTCCACACCCTGTTGAGTATCTCTAATGGGCTCATGGTTGCCAGAATGCTTAGCGATCACCTTTTGCTACTCATCTTCTTCAGGGACATCTCTTGCTCTTTTCTGATACTTGTTGCAGTGTAGTGACTAGTAAGTTTCTCCTCTGCAATGAAAAGATTAAAACACTTTTAGTGCATAGCTAAAACTATCATCCCCCAAATTCAGAGAGACAGAAAGAAGCTAGCAGAAGTCCTAGGCTACTAATGAGTGTGTGTGTGTGTTTTTCTTTTGATCACTCCAACCCCTCATACCAGTTTAAGTTCTCTAAAATTCATGGTAAAATATTGCTATGTGAATATCAATTTTGAAGATTCCAGACAAGACTGGACTGTCAAGGCCTTCTTAACAATGATAATATTCTTTGATTGGCATATGGTAAAGCAACAATAATAAAAAAGAATTAAGGATATCATCCTCTACTTCTGTTCCACATTCAAACTTAATTTTGCTTATCTACAAGCAATAGAATCACTGATTATTTATTATATTTTTTTTACTTATAATCTTAAAAAATAAATTTGATTTCCTGTAACTAAGTAGATACATTTAATACAACACAATTTCAAGAGGAAAAGTAAATACTAACTATATACATAGTAGAGTAAAACAAATTTCTATGTGTGCTACATCTAAAATGCATGTCTCATTCTGCGTTTTGAGTCCATCACTTCTCTCTAAGGAGATGGATATAACTCATGATTAGCCTTCCATAATTATGGTTGGTCACTGCATTGAATAAAATATGGCATATAAATGCATAATGGAATACTATGGCAGCAGAAAAAAATAATGAAAGATGCAGTTT
The DNA here is from genome assembly GCF_900497805.2 of Vombatus ursinus. NCBI lineage: Eukaryota > Metazoa > Chordata > Mammalia > Diprotodontia > Vombatidae > Vombatus > Vombatus ursinus. The sequence continues at coordinate 44,777,924 of NW_020954619.1, read as the reverse complement.
CAGAGTATGCTTGGAAGACTTGTCAGAACTGATGCAGCAAAGTGAATAGAACCAAGATAAAAATTTGTATAATATTCTTTCTATAACACCAGATGATTGTTCAAAACCTTTCCAGTTTTATGACTTTGGACTTTAAAATATAACACATTATAATCTAACAAATTTCCTTTCTACATTTCATAAAGATTGGATAGCATTTGAAGAAACTTGGTGCAATCCATAAAATGTTGTTCATGTAGAAGCAAAGTCCTAGGTTGAAATTTTGTATCGGATACTAGATCTGTGATCCAGAACAAGCCACTTGATCTCTTTTAGCCTATTTTCTTTCTGTAAAATAGCAATAAAATGTCTTTATTCCCTCTTTCATAAGGTCAAGGTGAGACCTAGGTGAGACATAATTCTTGCTTGGTGGAGCCTGCCTTCTATTTCATGTGCTCTTTTGCATATATATGTATATGTGTGTATGTGTGTGTGTATATATATAATTTTTTTTCATATACTGAAGTCCCAGAGATAGAGAGATGTAACTACAGAGTGGTATAAGCTTAGGACTACTGAAAAGAATTAAATTCAGAATTGTTCTCTTTTGCACTCCTTGGTATGGCTTTTATTTTTTTTTAATTATTTCATATTTTATTTTCCCCAATCACATATAAAAACAATTCTTTAACATTTGTTTTTAAAATTTTGAGTTCCAAATTCTCTTCCTTCCTCCCTTCCCACCCCCATCATTGAGAAGGTAAGCAATTTGAAATAGGTTATACATATATAGTCATGCAAAATATGTTTCCATGTTAATCATATTGTGAAAGAAAAGATAGCCCACCTCCCTCAAAAGAAAAAAAGAAACTCAAGAAAAATAGAGACAAGAAGGGGAAAAAAGTATGCTTCAATTTGTATTCAGACACCATCAATTCTTTTTCTGGGGATGGATAGCATTTTTCATCACAAGTGCTTTAGAGTTGTCTTGGATCAATGTATTGCTGAGAAATGTTAAATTATTCACAGCTAATCATCTTACAATATTATTGTTACTTTGTTCACAATACATTTCACTTTGCATCAGCTCATGTAAATCTCCCAGGTTTTTTTGAGCCCATCCTGCTCATCATTTCTTATAGAACATTAGTATTCCATTACAATCACATAGCACAGTTTTTTCAGCTATTCCCCAATTGATGGGCATCCCATCAATTTCCAATTCTTTGCCACCAGAAAATAGCTGCTATACATATTTTTTGTATATATGGGTCCTTTTCCATTTTTTAATCTCTTTTGGAATACAAACCTAGTGGTGGCACTGCTAGGTCAAAGGGTATGCATGGTTTTATAGCCCTTTGGGCATAGTTCTAAATTGCTTTACAGAATTGTTGAATCAGTTCACAACTCCACCGACAGTGAATTAATGTATCATTTTTCACACATCCCTTCCAACACTGGTCATTTTCCTTTTCCATCTTATTAGCCAGTCTAATTGGTGTGAGGTAGTACCTCAGAATTGTATTAATTTGCATTTCTCCAATCAATAGTTATTTAGAGCATTTTCCCCCCATGGCTATAGATAGCTTTGATTACTTTACCTGAAAACTGATCATATCTTTTGATCATTTATAAATTGGGGAATGACTCTTATTTTTTTTTATAAATTTGATTCAGTTGAGAAATGAGGTCTTTATCAGAGAAACTTGCTTCAAAAATGTTTTTTGCAGTTGAGATTGCTAACTGTAATTCCTATCATCCTACCCCCCCTTTACGCTATTCTCTCTTTCCTTTCACCCTGTTCCCTCTTCAAAAGTATTTTACTTCTGACTATCCCCTTCCCCAATTGCCCTTCCCTTCTATCATCTCTTCCCCAACCCCTTCTCTTATTGCCTTCCCCTCCAGGGTAAGACAGATTTCTACACCCTCTTTGAGTCAATTCTGAGGAGATTAAAGTTAACTCACTCACCCCTACCTCTCCTCTCTTCCCTTCCACTGAAGGAAAAAGAAAAAAAAAACTTTTTCTTGCCTTTTTTTTAATGTGAGGTAATTTACCCCATTCTACCTCTCCCTTTTTCTTTCTCCCAGTGCATTCCTCTCTAAACCATTAATTTTATTTTTTTTTTTAGATATCATCCCTTCATATTCAAATCTCACCTGTGCCTCTGTCTATATACACTCTCAACAATCCAAATAATGAGAATGTTCTTATAGTTACAAGTATCATCTTCCAATTTAGGAATATAAATAGTTTATTAAGTCCCTTATGAGTTCCCTTTCCTGTTTACCTTTTTATGCTTCTCTTGAATCTTGTATTTGAAAGTCAAATTTTCTATTCAGCTCTGGTCTTTTCATCAAGAATTCTTGAAAGTCCTCTATTTCATTGAATGATCATTTTTCCCCTGAGGGATTATACTCAGTTTTGTTGAGTAGGTGATTTTTGGTTGCAATTCTACCTCCTTTGCCCTCCAGAAAATCATATTCCAAGTCTTCAGATCCTTTAATGTAGAAACTGTTAAATCTTGTGTTATCCTCAATGTGGCTCCATGATACTTGAATTGTTTCTTTCTGGCTGCTTGCAACATTTTGTCCTTCATTTGGAAGCTGTAGAATTTGGCTATAGTATTGCCAGGAGTTTTCATTTTGGTATCTCTGTCAGGAGGTGATTGGTGGATTCTTTCAATTTCTATTATACCCTCTGGTTCTAGGATATCAAGGCAATATTCCTTGATAATTTCTTGAAAGATTATGCATAGGCTCTTTTTTTTTAACCATGGCTTTCAGGTAATCCAATAATTTTTTAACTACCTCTCCTGGATCTATTTTCCAGTTCAGTTGTTTTTCCAATGAGATATTTCACATTGTCTTCTATTTTTTATTTCTTTTTTTTTTGTTGCTGATGGTGTTTCTTGATTTCTATGATTTCTTAGCTTCCATTTCCTTAATTCTAATTTTTAAGGAATTATTTTCTTCAGTGAGCTTTTGTATTGATTTTTCCATTTGGCCAATTCTACTTTTAAAGGTTTTTTTTTTCTTCAGTGATTTTTTCTATTTGGCCATTTCTATTTTTCAGAGTATTCTTCTCCTCATTTGCTTTTTTTTTTAGCTCTTTTACAATTTGTCCTATTCTATTTTTTAAGGTGTTATTTTCTTCAGTATTTTTTTGTATCTCCTTTACCAAGCTGTTGATGCATTTTTCATGATTTTCTTGCATCACTCTAATTTCTCTTCCCAGTTTTTCCTCTACTTCTCTTACTTGATTTTCAAAATCCTTTTAGAGCCCTTCCATGGCCTGAGACCAATTCATATTTTTCTTAGAGTCATTGGATGTTGGAGCTTGAACTTTATTATCTTCTTCTGAGTGTGTGTTTTTGATCTTCCTTGTCACCATAGTAACTTTCTATGGTAAGATTTTTTTCTGTTGCTTACTCATTTTTCCAGCTTATCAGTTGACTTTTAACTCTTTGTTAAAGTAATATTCTACTTCCAGGGTAGAGGGTGCATTGCTCTAAGCTTCAGGTATTTTGTGTAACTGTTTTTAGAGATACTTCTATTTACCTGTATGTTTTCCAAAGTGGTATAATATAAGGAGAGGTATTTACTACTCTCCTGGCCTGTGCTCTGATCTGTGAGTAACCACAGACACTCTTTTTGTTTGCCTTGGAACTGTGATGAGGGTCCCTGTTCCACTACAGCTGAAAGCTCTGATGTGCTAGTGCTCTTCCTCACATTGGGACTTTTACCCATGACTGTGACTCAGATCTGGGTATTGGCAAAGCTACAAAGTGCTACCTCCAGTGCCAGCAAAGAGACCCCTGTAATCTCCTTCTGATCAGCTGTTCAACCCACTTACTGTTTGTGGGCTGAGAGCTCTGGAAGCAGTCACTGCTGCTGCTAATTGAATTCAGTAGCTCCCAAGGCCTACTCCTGGTTTACTGGTGTCCATGCTACGCTGGTCTGGCCAGCACTGGACTGTACTCTATTCTTACCCTGCTGCAAGATACTTTTCCTGCTGACTTTCTAAGTTGTCTTTGGCTAGAAAATTATTTCACCTTGTCCTTTTGTGAGTTTCCCTAATCTAGGAATTGTTTTATGGAATTATTTAAATGTGTTTGGAGGGGTTTGGGAGAGAGCTCAGGAAAGTTCTCGCCTTTTCTCCACCATTTTAGCTCTACTCTCAGCATTCATTTTAAAAATGCAGCATTTTATATCACTCACTCTTGGGTTTACTATCTTTATAGCTAATGTGTACTCCTTGGTAACTTCATCAAACATAGACATTTTACCATGTGGGAAACCTAGGCTAAAATGTGGGTCCACCCCATGAAAGTAATGGATGCCTGACTTTTTCCTCAGTTCAACTATGACAGTTTGGGAGAAATTAAGAATGAAGCTGGAGTCTTTTTTATTTTTTAGATAATTTATTTATTTTTAGTTTTCCACATTCAAATCCACAAGATTTTGAGTTCCAATTTTCTCCCCATCTCATCCCTCCCCCCACCCCAAGACAACATGCATTCTGAATACCTCTTCCCCTAATCTGCCCACCCTTCTATTACTCCCACTTCTCTTATCCCCTTCCTCTTCTATTTTCCTGTAGGGCAGGATAGATTTCTATACTTTGTTTCCTGTATATCTTATTCCCCAGTTGCATGTGAAAATAATTTTTTAACATTTGTTTTTAAAACTTTGGGTTCCAAATTTCCTCTCTTCCTCCCTCCCACTCACCCTCAGTGAAAAGGCAAGCAACTCGATACAGGTTATACATGTGAAGTCATGCAAAACACTTCCATATTAGTCATGTTGTGAAAAACTAACTATATTTCCCTTTATCTATCCTGCTTCCCATTTATTCTATTCTCTCTTTTGACCCTGTCCCTCCTCAGAAGTATTTGCTTCTGATTACCCCCTCCCCCAATCTGTCCTCCCCTGTATCATCTCCTCACTCTCTTATCCCTTTCCCCCCTATTTTCCTGTAGGGTAAGATAGATTTCCATACTCAATTGAGCATGCATGTTATTCCCTCCTTAAGTCAAATCCAATGAGAATAAGATTCACTCATTCCCTCTCACCTTGCCCCACTTCCTCTCCACTATAAAAGTCTTTTCTTGTCTGTTTTATGTGAGATAACTTAACCCATTCTACCTCTTCCTTTCTCCTTCTCCCAGTACAATCTTTTCTCACACCTTAATTTTATTCTCCAGATATCACCCCTTCATCTTCAACTCACCCTGTGCCTTCTATCTATCTATCTGTCTATCTATCTATCTATCTATCTATCTATCTATCTATCTATCTATCTATCTAT
>NW_020954619.1:44759321-44772627 GCF_900497805.2 Vombatus ursinus | reverse complement strand
TATCTATCTATCTATCTATCTATCTATCTATCTATCTATCTATCTATTTAATCATACATATATTTTTTCCTTCAACAACCCTAATACTGACAAAGGTCTCATGAGTTACAAATATCATTTTTCCATGGAGGAATGTAAACAGTTCAACCTTAATAAGTCCCTTATGATTTCTCTTCCCTGTTTATCTTTTCATGCCTCTTTTGAGTCTTGTATTTGAAAGTCAAATTTTCTTTTCATCTCTGGTCTTTTCATCAAGAATGCTTGAAAGTTTTCTATTTCACTGAATGTCCATTTATTCCCCTGAAGTATTGTACTCAGTTTTTCTGGGTAGGTGATTTTTGGTTGTAATCCTATCTACTTTGCCATCTGGAATATTATATTCCAAGACCTTTGGTGTCTTAATGTAGAAGCTGTTGAATCTTGCATTATCCTGATTGTATTTCCAAAATACTTGAATTGCTTCTTTCGGGCTGCTTGCAATATCTTCTTCTTGACCTGGGAACTCTGAAATTTGGCTACAATATTCCTAGGAGTTTTCCTTTGGGGATCTCTTTCAGGAGCTGATTGGTGAATTCTTTCAATTTCTATTTTTACTCCCTGGTTCTAGAATATCAGGGCAGTTTTCCTTGATAATTTCTTGAAAGATGATGTCTAGGCTCTTTTTTTTGATCATGGCTATGAGATAGTCCAATAATTTTTAAGTTGTCTCTCCTGGATCTATTTTTCAGGTCAGTTGTTTTTCCAATGAGATATTTCATGCTGTGTTCTATTTTTTTTTCATTCTTTTGGTTTTATTTTACAATGTCTTGATTTCTCATAAAGACACAAGCTTCCATTTGCTCCATTCTAATTTTTAAGGAAATATTTTCTTCAGTGAGCTTTTGGACTTCCCTTTCCATTTGGCCAATTCTGCTTTTTAAGGCATTCTTCTCTTCATTGGCTTTTTGGACCTCTTTTGCCATTTCTGTTAGGCTATTTTTTAAGGTATTATTTTCTTCATTATTTTTTTGGGTCACCTTTAGCAAGCTGTTGACTTCTTTTTTCATGATTTTTTTTTATTTTTTTGTGTGTGAGGCAATCGGGGTTAAGTGACTTGCCTAGGATCACATAGCTAGTAAGTATCACGTATCAGAGCCCAGATTTGAACTCAGGTCCTCCTGACTCCAAGTTCAGAGCTTTATCTGCTGCACCATCTAGCTGCCCCCTTTTCATGATTCTCTTGCATCACTCTCATTTCTTTTCTCAATTGTTCCTCTACTTCTCTTACTTGCTTATAAAATCCTTTTGAGCTCTTCCATGGCCAGGGATCAATTCATATTTTTCTTGAAGGCTTTGGATGTAAAGGCTTTGACTTTGTAGTCTTCTTCTGGTTGTGGGTTTTGTTATTCTTTGTCACCAAATAAAGATTCTATGGTCTGGATTTTTTTTTCACAGTTTGCTCATGTTCCCAGCCAATTAATTAATGCTTAAACTCTTTGATAAGGTAGGAGTCTGCTTTTAGTGTGGAGAATGTACTGTCCCAAACTTCAGTGGTTTTATGTAGCTGTAGATATTCAGAGATGTCCCTGTTTTTAGGGACCTGAAAATTTTCAGTTCTCCCAAGGTGGTACAATCAAGGGCGAGGTGTTTACTCCTTTCCTGGCCTGTGCTTTGGTCTATGAGTGACCACAAGCATTCTTTTCTGCCTTGGAACTGTGAGGAGGATTCCTTCTCCACAGTCACCACAAGCTCCACCACATGGGTGCTTCTCTTTGCCCCAGGACCACCACCCAGAACTGTGACCCCGATCCAAACAGGGGCAAAGCAAACAATTTCTGCCTGAACACCAACAAAGAGGTCCCTGCAGTCACCCTCTGATCAGCCCCTTGATTCCCCCTCTGTCTGTGGACCAACAGCTCCAGAACCAGCCACTGACCCGGGCCTGCACAAGGACTGGGGCTGGGACCAAGCTTCTCTCTCACTGCAATCAGAGACCTTTCCTACTGACCTTCTAAGTTGTCTTTGGTGTTTGTGGGTTGAGAAGTATGGAACCACCATAGCTGCCTCCAGGTTCACTGGGGCCTGGTCTTTGCCTATATGGTCCACACTGAACTGTGCTCCTCTCCTAGCCTGGCACAGTAGGCCTTTCATGATAACTTTTTTTTTTGGCTAGGCAATGGGATTAAGTGACTTGCCCAGGGTCACACACAGCTAGTAAGTATTATGTGTCTGAGGCCAGATTGGAACTCAGGTTCTTCTGAATCCAGGGCCGGAGCTCTATCCACTATGCCACCTAGCTGACCCCAGACTTTCTAATCAACCAGGTCCAACCCAGGTTGTCCTGGGCTGGAAATGTGTTTCACCTTGTCATTTTGTGAGTTCTGCTGCTCTAGAATTTTTAGAGCCATTTTTTATAGGTATTTGGAGGGGTTTGGGGGAGAGATCAAGCTAATCACTGCTTTTATTCCACAATCTTGGCTCTGCCCCAAAGCTGGTCTTCAGAGATAGACTTATTAGCAAGTTTTGTCTGGCTGGTGGTCAGGCAATAGAATTAATAATTGCTACTGACCACATGAGGATAAAATGAGTTAGAGTGGGATGAAATAAATTCCTCTTCCCCCTTTGCCATTAATATCAAGACTGTAGGCCAATAAAGGCCTTTGGGTAGGGCCATCTACCCTTTATAAGAATAAAGAAGCATAGCATACAAAAGGTTATGAGGAATTGAAAATTCAACTTTGTTATGAGTGGATTTATTCAATCACATCAGAGCTTACTGCTACAGTTTATTTTTGGTCTCATTGTTATAAATCAATTTTTGCCAATGTGACTGAATTCTTTGGAAATTACACTGAGAAAAGAATCAAGACTGGAATCCAAGTCAGGTTGAGGTATGAACCAAGAAAATAATGGGTTATTATTAGGATATTCTATCTCCTTAGATAGAAATGGAGAATGCTTGAAAGCAGTAGGATTGTATAGAGATTTGGAGACAAAGAGAGGTTAGAAAAGAGCTGGCACAGCTTAGACTTTGAGTGACATGTGGCTTTCACAACATAACATATATGCCCCTTCACCCTCAAAGAAACACTGTCTCTAGCCCCAAGGAAACCCCAGGTATATCATGGGGATTTGGCTCAAAAGTATTGCAGAAGGAATATATGTATAAAATATTTGACAAATTGTGAAGTCATATATAATTACAAGTTATTATTAATATGGTAATGGTTGTTTACAGTCATTGTGAAACTAGGTTGTTGAGATGAATGACCATCTCACCTAAACCTTTGTAGTGGTCTATATTCAAGAGTATAAAATTTAAAGAGAAAACCACCTGATCTTCCTCAGTCAATGCTGATTTCTTAGCCATTTAATATTTTACCTGCCTCCTAATAACATATATATGTATATATATTTATGTACATATATACATATATATGTTATGTGTATACAAATATATTTATGTGTATGTATATATGTATATATGCATGTGTTATATGTGTATATATGCACACACACATATATATATACATACATACATACACATACCCCTATGCACATGCACACACATATAATTTCCACCATCACCCCTAGAAAGTTATACACCACTTATATATATGTTCCAGGATTAATTCTGTTCTTTGACATTCAGGGAATGCACTGAGCCTGTTGAGCAGTGTCCATGGTAATACATGCACAAACATATATAAATAGGGAATAAGGAGAGAGGGAGTAGGGAGAGGGAAAAGAAGAGAGAGAGAGAGAGAGAGAGAGAGAGAGAGAGAGAGAGAGAGAGAGAGAGAGAAAGATGTAATGTCATCTTTAAGATCACAGAATGTGAGCATTTGATAGTTAGAAAAGAGATCAGAGGACTTCTAGTTCAATGAATTCCTGAGAAGGAATCCCTTCTATGGAAACCCATACTTTTGATCACTTATTCTTTGACATGTCAAATTGGATATACTCTCTGATGCTGATTAAGTGAAAAATGCAAGGTCCAGGTGTTCAGATCTGCTTTACTGCTAAATAAAATAAAATAAAAAAGCAAACTGCTGAGCTATTATTGTCTAATCACTGGTTTTCTCTTGTAAATGACAAGCCAGCTTTCCCCTAAGTGGTGGCATCAAGAAGAGTTCTTTATTTCTTTGCACTTGCATAAAGCCAATTTTTTTTTTTTCCTGACAATAGGAGGAACCTCTCAGAACTCTACTTTGGACTGGGAAAAGTTCACAATTTCTGTAGGGGTGTTTCCATTTTGATGCTTGATTGTACTAAAACAAAACTTTTTGAATTACAGAATCCAAGAATTTCAAGATGTCAGGTTATGGAAGGATGTCTTAGCATTTTATTTTTCAACTTCATGTCTTTATAAAGGCTGTCCCCCATGTCTGCACTGCATGTCCTCCTCAGTCCTACCTCTTAGAATCCTTTGCTTCTTTCAAGGCATGGCAGCACATTCCCTCCTCTAATTCTCATGCATCTAATTATTTGTTTACAAGTTGTATTCACAAAAAAGTGCAAATTTCTTGAAGTCAAGGACTATTTTATTCTTCTGTGTTTGTATTCCCAGAACCTTGCACAATGTCTTAATATATACTTCAAAATGATTATTGAATTTTATTTAGCTCAACTTGTGCCCAAACAAGATTTCTTAGAAGAAATCCCCACACCTGAAAAAAATCACTATTCAATTTCCTCTGCATCACCTTCAGCATTTGATAACTCTATGCTTTTTAAGAGAGTCTGTTACCCTTTTGAATAGTTCTAATTGTTAGAAAGATTTTTTTACATCCTCCCTAAATCTTCCTCTCTGCAACTTTTACCCGTTGCTCTCAGCTCTTTCTTCTTGGGCAAAGCCAAATAAACTAAATCCTTCTTCTACCTGATGGTCCTTCAAATACTCATTGACAGCTATTTAGATCTCCATTTTTCTTTTCTTTTTCAGGTAAAACATTCCCTTTCCCTGATCCTCATGTTGAGTGTTCTCCAATCTTCTTACTATTTTCATTGGCAAATGACTTTTTTCTTTTTTTTTTTCAGTGTTAAGCTTTTTATTTTTTTACATAACATTTGTTTTATATTTTTAGTTTTCAACATTTACTTCCACAATATTTGAGTTCCAAATTTTCACCCCATCTCACCCCTCTCCCAACCCCAAGATGTCATGCATTCTGAATACCCCATCCCCTAGGCTGTTTTCCCTGCTATCTCTCCCCCTCTTCCCCTTCTATTTTCCTGCAGGGCAGGATAGATTTCTGTACCCCATTTCCTGTATTTCTTATTTCCTAGTTGCATGTGAAAACATTTTTTTAAAAATGTGTTTTTAAAACTTTGGGTTCCAAATTTTCTCCCTTCCTACCTCCCCACCCACCCTCATTGAAAAGACAAGTAACTCAATATAGGCTATACATGTGGAGTTATGCAAAACACTTCTACAGTAGACATGCTGTGAAAAACTACCTCTGTTTCCCTTAATCCTATCCTGCCCCCCCCATTTATTCTATTCTTTCTTTTGACCCTGTCCCTCCTCAGAAGTATTTGCTTCTGATTACCCCCTTTCCCAATTTGCCCTCCTCTCTGTCATCCCCCTACTATCTTGTCCCCTTCCCCTCCTATTTTCCTGTAGGGTAAGACAGATTTCCATACCCAATTGAGTGTATATGTTATTCCCTCCTTAAGTCAAATCCAATGAGCATAAGACTCACTCATTCCCTCTCACCTTCCCTGATTTCCCCTCCACTGTAAGAGCTTTTCTTTTCTGTTTTTTTTTGTGAGATACTTTACCCCGTTCTACCTTTCCCTTTCTCCTTCTCCTAGTATAATCCTCTCTCACCCCTTAATTTTATTCTCCAGATATGACCCCTTCATCTTCAACTCACCCTGTGCCCTCTATCTATCTATTTATCTATCCATCTATCTATCCATCTATCTATCTATCTATATGTACATACATATAATTTTTTCCTTCCAACTACCCTAATACTGACAAAGGTCTTATGAGTTACAAATATCATCTTTCCATGCACGAATGTAAACAGTTCAACCTTAATAAGTCTCTTATGATTTCTCTTTCCTGTTTACCTCTTCATGTTCCATTTGAGTCTTGTATTGGAAAGTCAAATTTTCTATTCAGCTCTGGTCTTTTCATCAAGAATGCTTGAAAGTCCTCTATTTCACTGAATGGCCATTTTTCCCCCTGAAGAATTATACTCAGTTTTGCTGGGTAGGTGATTCTTGGTTGTAATCCTATCTCCTTTGCCCTCCAGAATATTATATTCCATGCCCTGTGGTCCCTTAATGTAGAAGCTACTATATCTTGTGTTATCCTGATTGTGTTTCCACAATACTTGAATTGTTTCTTTCTGGCTGCTTGTAATATTTTCTCCTTGACCAGGGAACTCTGGAATTTGGCTACAATATTCCTCAGAGTTTTCCTTTGGGGATCTCTTTCAGGAGGAGATCTGTGGATTCTTTCAATTTCTATTTTGCCCTCTAGTTCTAAAATATCAGGGCAGTTTTCCTTGATGATTTCTTGAAAGATGATGTCTAGGCTCTTTTTTTGATCATGGCTTTCAGATAGTCCAATAATTTTTAAATTCTCTCTCCTGGATCTATTTTCCAGGTCAGTTGTTTTTTTCAATGAGATATTTCACATTGTTTTCTAATTTTTCATTCTTTTGGATTTGTCTTACAGTGCTTTAATTTCTCATAAAGTCACTAGCTTCCAATTGCTCTATTCTAATTTTTAAGGAAGTATTTTCTTCAGTAATCTTTTGGACTTCCTTTTCCATTTGTCCAATTTTGCTCTTTAGGGAATTCTTCTCTTCATTGGCTTTTTGGACCTCTTTTGCCATTTGGGTTAGGCTATTTTTTTAGGTATTATTTTCTTCAGTATTTTTTTGGGTCTCCTTTAGCAAGCTGTTAACTTGCTTTTCATGATTTTCTTGCATCACTCTCATTTCTCTTCCCAGTTTTTCCTCTACTTCTCTTACTTGCTTCTCAAAATCCCTTTTGAGCTCTTTCAAGGCCTGCAACTGATTCATATTTTTCTTGGAAGTTTGGGATGTAGGAGCTTTGACTTTATTTTCTTCTTCTGGTTGTATGTTTTGATCTTCTTTGTCACCAAAGTAAGATAATATGGTCTGACTCTTTTTGGGCTGCTTGCTCATGATCCCAACCAATTACTTGAGTTTTAAACTCTTTGTTAAGGTAAGAGTCTGTTTCCAATGTGGAGAATGTACTGTCTCAAGCTCTGGGGGTTTGCATAGCTGTTTTCAGAGGTACTTCTAGGGACCTGAAAACTGTCAGTTCTTCCAAGGTGGTATGATAAGGGGCGAGATATTTCCTCTCCACTGCCACAACAAGGTCTACCATGCCAGTGCTCCTCCTCACCAGCGCTCCTCCTCACCCCAGGACCGCCCCTCAGAACTGTGACCCAGATCCAAGCACGGGCAAAGCAAGAGATTCCTGCCTCAGGCCTGGCAAAGAGATCCTTGCAATTCCCCTCTGATCAGCCACTGGATTCCCCCTCAGTCTGTGGGCTGGAAGCTCAGGAAGCAGCCGTGGCCCACACTAGGGACTTGTGGCTGAGACCTAGCTTCTTCTCTCACCACAGTCACAGACTTTTCCCACTGATCTTCTAAGTTGTCTTTGGTGTTCCTGGGTTGAGAAGTCTGGAAACTGCCACAGCTGCCTGAGATTCAGTCCTCTGATGCCTGCTCCAGGGTCGCTGCGGCCTGCGCACTCACACCATACTGCGCTCCTCTCCCCGGCCGGAGTGATATACCTTTCCAATCAGCCATCCAGGTTGTCTTGGGCTGGAAATTTGTTTTACTCTGGTTTTTTTTGGGTTCTGCTGCTTTAGAATTTGTTTAGATCCATTTTTTATAGGTATTTGGAGGGGTTTGGGGGAGAGCTCTAGCAAGTCACTGCTTTCCCTCTGCCATCTTGGCTCTGCCCCACAAATGACTTTTTTTCAAGTGTGTATTAAAGGAAACACATTTGCAGAAATCCAAGGCTTATCTTTTTTTTTTTTTTATAATTTGTTTGCTTTTTGGAAATGAATAGGGATGGGAAGACAAAGCAATGTTTCATTATACTCAAGGAACTGCTAGGGAAGTGACTTTGTGTGGGGCTGTCTTCATTTTTATAGAGAGCAGAGACAGAAAAGTACCAGTTTTCTAATATGTGCTTCCAAATCAACATTGATAATACCTTTCCCACTGACTCCATTATTTTTCTATTTTGACAATATAGAGACTCTACATAACCCTGAGTGCTAAAATAGAGTGATACAAAAAAAAGGGTACATTTGTCCATGTAGGAAACTGAAGTTTCATCCATTAGAAACAAGGAATAATACTGCCCAATATTCTAAATCCAATTTAAATATCACCTCCTCCTAGAAGATTTCCTTGATCATCCTCTGATAAAGATCACCACACCTCTCCCTATCCCCAACTTCAGCCTCATATGGCAATTTGTTTAATCAGTTTACTTATTTATCATGAATTATTGTACATTTGAATCATGCTTTGCTATATTACACTGATATAAACCATATACCATGAGAGGATAATATTACAGTAAATTTACATCTGGGAGTGTTCTCAGATGCCATCTAGTTAAATGAATTGACAGAAGTCACACAGGTGATGACTATCAGGTCAGGATTTGAACCCAGAACTTCTGACTTTAAGGTCAGTACTCTTTCCTCTGCAGTGAAAGTTCCATGAGTTAGGGCCTCTTTTCACTGCACTTACATCTCTTCTAAAGTTAGCAATGAACATAGGCTTCTGTAGACTTTAAGGTCCTAAAAATAAATGGTTTACTCAAAGAAGAAATATTTCTTATTAAAAGTTTCTAGGAGAATGAAGCTTTGGACTTTATATGTAGGAAAAATGTTAGATTGAGGTAGTACTGCTCTATGAACCTTTGGTGAGCAATTAAAAAAAAGATTATATGTAGGCAATACAAAAAGAACAAATAAAGAAAAAAAATAAAATATCACATATGCCCCTTCCTCAAAACCAAACAAAAACAAGATAAAACTGTTAGATGGAGTGAAAATGGAGATTTTTGTATAGAGGTTTCATTATAAATCAGGATATTTCCATATATGACACTGTGAAATAAAGGTTTTATAAGAATTCAATTTCCTCATCTGTAACATTTGGAGATTGGACAGATAAATGGTCTGAAAGGTACTATATAGCTCCAAAATTCTATGATTTATAAATAGCAACATGGACCAGAGGAATAAACGCTTACTGGGCTCTGGAATCAGAAGACTTGGGTCCAATTCATAGCACTGATGAGTCTGATGAATTATACCTCTAAACCGATATAACTTTAGAAAGTTTAGAAAGTCATTTAATCTCCTTAGCTTCCTCTTCTATAAAGTGAAGGGATAGAGAAGAATAGGGGTCAACAAACTATGGCCATGGGTCAAATCCAGCCCACACCTAGTTTTGTACAGCCTAGGAGCTAAGAAGATTTTTTTACATTTTAAAATAAGTTTTTATTGTATTTGAAAATAGTGAGCCAATGAAAATTTATTAAGTGCCTATTATGTGCCAGGCACTGTGTTGAGTACTGGGATACAAGATAGGCAAAAAGTGAGTCCTTATCTTCAAGGTACTCACAATTTAATGGAGGAAGACAATTTATATAAGGAAACTGAAAAGGGAGGAAGTACAGGTTTATGATGAAGTTCAGAGGAGTACAGGTGGATGGAAAATTGTAAGATGACTGCCCTCAGCACCCTCCTTAAATGAAGGATCTGGGAGGAACTCTCTGAAGTTCACCTTCTACCCTTTCCAATCAGAGAGTTGGAGGGGCTGGGGAACCAGGAGTACTGACAAGTTATGAGGATGTGCATTTCAGGATTGATGTGATATTGCAGGATGATGAAGTTCCTGAGAATATACAAAAACTATACTTAGTTCCGAGGATCATACAAAATATAAGCCCATATTTAGTCTCTCACTAGTTTGCCAATTCCTGGAATGTTGTTTGTCCTTCATTTTTGAAGAGGACCAATGACATTGGATTTAAGTAAGGCAGAGTTGCACAGTCATTAGCTTCACTCTCTCTTCCAGAGTAATTGAAGTCCCATGGCAGGACAAAAGTCAAGGTGATTGGACATGGCCCAGAAGGCAATGGAGACCTTGGAATCTTTGATGCCTGACCAAGTTCTAATTGTTCCACAATGCCTGCTTCAGCTGCCTTCATGAGCATTAAAACAAATTGTTCTCATCCACCCAGACTGTCAGGAAAAGTCTTCACATGTTTGGGGTAGACATTCTCCCAGTCACCAAAGGTTCAAGACCCATTAGTTTCCCTCAACCATCAACCCCTGGGGAAAAAAAAAAGTCCTGAAGTCCTTTCTTGGTATTGATTTATAATTCTGTGATACATTTGCCTAACATAACCTTATTTCTATCAAAGGCAATATTCTTTCTTGAGGTAAGAACATCTTTGACTCATCTTCAGATTTTGATCTAATCGATCACCAAGTACTATTTCTTTCATAAATTCTCTTTAACCCACTCTGTGCTCTCCATCCTCATCACCACTTCACAATCAAATATCTACATCAAATCAACATTGGATTCCTGACCAGTCCTAAACTGGTTTCCCTGCCTTCAACTTTGAATACCTCCTGTAACAGATCTATATATCATTATTTTAAAAATTTTCTTAAAATAAACTTTTGTGTCATATCAGTTCTCATGAAACTTCAGAAGTTTCCCAAATCTATCAGTGTCTGCACTACTTGCATTTGAAACTCTCCATAACCTGACTCAAACCAACCCATCCAAATGTATCTCCAAACATACCAAAATTGTCATCTCACTGCCCTGCCAACATGCTACACTCATTCCTAACTCCAAACCTGTTCTCATGCAACTAGTCAACCTGGAAGATCCTTATCTTGGGCAATGTGAGTGGGGGAGTGCTGAGCTTCCCTTATACGCAGAAACTTCTGAAACTGATGTGTGGTTAAAATCCCTGCTGCTGGAGAGATAAAGATTCCAATGTAAACTCAACACTCCTACCTTCCAAGAACTCTCCAGGTGCTTGCAAACTTCCTTTCCCCAGATGTTCACAGAAGTGGCTCATATTCAGGGTTCTGCTCCAAGAAGATATATGAAAAATATGTGAGAGTCAGGAAAGTCCATTCCCTGGATTGGCCTCACACACACATTCACATACATCTAAGCTTGTCTCCTTCCCTCACCAATATGAGATAAGAGTATAGCTTTGGAAACTATGACTCCCTTGAGTCTTTCTCATCCTTGCCATATGCCAGGCAGGAGGCATGGAGAACTCAATAAACATCCCACGAATACACTTGGATTCACATAGGTGTTGCCTTCCCACCTTTTCCAAGCCTGTCTTTCTCATGTTGGGTTTGTAAACTTTCCTTAATAAAAAAGCTGCTGATTTTCTGAATCCAGTGTTGTGCTGGGTCCTTTCCCCAAAAATAGCTGGCTGAGATTGCCTTGGTTCAGGTGTTGGTGTGGGCCTCAGATTGTGTGCTAGACTAGTTAGAAAGTCATGTTTATTGACTGGTTCTTTGAATGTGGTTTAGTGGAAAGAACATAGAACTAGAATTCAAATCCTTTCTCTGGTACTTACTGCTTGGATGCTCTTGGGGAAGTAATTTATTTAACCTCTTTGAGGCTCAGTTTCATCATTTGATAAAAAAAATCTGTAAAATAAGATTTACCTGAACATTCATGATTTTCCTAACTAGAGGCTCTTAGTTATTATGATTTTATTACAACTTTTTTCTAGTATAAATTCCATAAAATAGCATCAAAAGATGATGAGAACCCCTTGGATCTGATTTCCATTATATTTTCCTTGGGCTAAAAATAAGTCCCTGGTTTAAGTGTTATGGAGTGGGAGGTGGAGAAGAACATTGAAGAAAGAGAATGACCTGGGAAAATTCATCTCTATCTATTTCAAGAAAGGAAGAAGAATTAGGAAGGAGTAAATAACATCCAGTCAACTTTGTCCTCCATAATTACACCTGTTAGTCACACATTCACATACCACAATTTACTTAGCAGCTATAAGCAGTGGACACCCCTGTTGTTTCTAAGTTTTGGGGTATTTTTTACCCTTAGAAACAAAATGAAGGATAACAGGAAGGAAGGAAAGAAGGAAGGAATGAAAAAAGGAAGGAAGGAAGGAAGGAAGGAGGGAAGGAAGAAAGGAAGGGAGGAAGGGAAGGAAGGATGTTTTGGTTGGTTAATGGGGGGCAGTTGGTCCTTTGGGAGGATCTAGTAGTCTCCATGGGTAGCAACCCATTTGAGGAGGGCTATGCTAACTCCTACATACAGCTGGTATTATGAAAGTTGATGGTGGAAAGTTGGGGGTGAGAATGGCATAGAGACAGAAATGAGGACTCCTAAGGGGGAAGAGCCAAGATGGTGGAGGGAAAGCTGTGACTGTCTTGAGCTCTCTCCTAAAGACCTCCAAATACCTAAAAAAATGACTCTAAACAAATTCTAAAGCAGCAGAACCCACAAAAAGACAGAGTGAAGCAAATTTCCAACCAAAGACAGCCTGGATGGTTGATCAGAAAGGTATATTGTGTCGGGAGAGGAGAGGAGCTCAGTTTGGTGTGGGTGCGCGGGTCACAGCGACCCTAGAGCAGGCCTCAGAGGACTGAATCGCAGGCAGCTGTGGTGGTTTTCAAATTTCTCAACCCAGGAATGCCACAGACAACATGGAAGGTCAGTGGGAAAAGTCTGTGACTGAGGTGAGAGAGGAGCTAGGTCTTATCCACAAGTCCTGAGCATGCCCTTGGGGCAGCAGCTGCCTCCTGAAATTCTGGCCCACAGACTGAGGGGGAATCAACTGGCTGATCAGAGGGGGATTGCAGGGATCCCTTTGCCAGTGCTGAGGCAGGAATCTCTTGCTTTACTGGTGCTTGGTTCTGGGTCACAGTTCTCTGGGGTGAGGAGGAACGCTGGTGTGGTAGAGCTTGTTGGGTCTGTGGAGAGCAAACACCTCACTCCTTATCATATCACCTTGGAAGAACTGAAAAGTTACAGGTCCCTAGAAGTACCTCTGAAAACAGCTATGCAAACCCCCTAAGCTTGGGACACTACACTCTTCACATTGGAAGCAGAGTTTTACCTTAACAGAGTTTAAAACTCAAGTAATTGGTTGGGATTATGAGCAAGCAGCCCAAAAAGGGTCAGACTATATTATCATACTTTGGTGACAAAGAAGATCAAAACATACAATCAGAAGAAGAAAACAAAGTCAAAGCTCCTACATCCCAAACTTCCAAGAAAAATATGAATCA
>NW_020954619.1:44716708-44758921 GCF_900497805.2 Vombatus ursinus | reverse complement strand
AGAATTTAAAAATTATTGGACTATCTGAAAGCCATGATCAAAAAAAGGAGCCTAGACATCATCTTTCAAGAAATCATTAAGGAAAACTGCCCTGATATTTTAGAACCAGAGGGCAAAATAGAAATGGAAAGAATCCACAGATCTCCTCCTGAAAGAGATCCCCAAAGGAAAACTCTGAGGAATATTGTAGCCAAATTCCAGAGTTCCCTGGTCAAGGAGAAAATATTACAAGCAGCCAGAAAGAAACAATTCAAGTATTGTGGAAACACAATCAGGATAACACAAGATATAGTAGCTTCTACATTAAGGGACCACAGTGCATGGAATATAATATTCTGGAGGGCAAAGGAGATAGGATAGAATCACCTACCCAGCAAAATTGAGTATAATCCTACAGGGGAAAAAATGGCCATTCAGTGAAATAGAGGACTTTCAAGCATTCTTGATGAAAAGATCGGAGTTGAATAGAAAATTTGATTTTCAAATATAAGACTCGAGTGGAACATGAAGTGGTAAACAGGAAAGGAAAAATCATAAGAGACTTATTAAGATTTAACTTTTTACATTCCTGCATGGAAATATGATATCTGTAACTCATGAGACCTTTGTCAGTATTAGGGTAGTTGGAGAGGAAAAAATTATATGTACATATATACAGATATAGATAGATAGATAGAGGGCACAGGGTGAGTTGAAAATGAAGGGGCCATATCTGGAGAACAAAATTAAGGGGTGAGAAAGGAATATACTAGGTGAAGGAGAAAGGGAGAGGTAGAATGGGGTAAATTATCCCACAAAAAAAAATAGAAAAGAAAAGGCTCTTACAGTGGAAGGGAAATGGGGGACGGTGAGAGGGAATGAGTGAATCTTATTCTCATAGGATTTGACTTAAGGAGGGAATAACATACACAATAAATTGGGTGTAGAAATCTGTCTTAACCTACAGGAAAATAGGGGGGGAAGGGGACAAGACAGTAGGGGGAGGATAGAGAGGAGGGCAGATTGGGAAAGGGAGTAATCAGAAGCAAATACTTCTGAGGAGGGATAGGGTCAAAAGAAAGAATAGAATAAATGAGTGGGTGGGATAGGATTAAGGGAAATAGTTTTTCACAGCATGTCTACTATGGAAGTGTTTTGCATAACTGCACATATATAACCTATATTTAGTTGCTTGCCTTATCAATGAGGATGGGTGGGGAGGAAGGAAGGGAGAAAATTTGGAACCCAAAGTTTTAAAAACACATGTTTAAAAAAATGTTTTCACATGCAACTGGGAAATAAGAACTACAGGAAATGGGGTACAGAAAATCATCCTGCCCTACCAGAAAATTGAAGGGGAAGGGGATAAGACAAGGGGGGGAGAGATAGAAGGGAACCATCTTGGGATGGGAGGAGGGGCTAGATGGAGTGAAAATCTGTAACTCAAAATTTTGTGGAAGTAAATGTTGAAAACAAAAAAATAAATAAATAATTACCATAACAACAACAACAACAAAAGAAATGAGATGAATTGGCTTTGGGAAAGGCTACTAATCATGCTGAAGCCAGAGGATGTAGGTCATACAATCTGGCACACAGGTTAATTTCAACAACTTGTTATTACTTCTACCCATACTGCCTACATCATGAATTGATATTTCTCAGGATAGTGACAACATAATAAGAGGGGATGGAGTAAGATATACAAAGGGAATAACATAGGAATTGGTTAGAAGAGTGACCTGAAACATGATAATTCATAAATTTACCTCCATGAGGGACAAGGAAAGAATAAAGAAGGAATGAATAAGAGTACACTTTAAACATGAAAATATGATTCAAAATAGACTAGAAGAGAAATTAAAATGATAATGAAACAAAGAAAAAAGTGTTAAAAGGTACAATAAAAAAAGTTTGGAGGGGAGGTAGAGAGGAAAGATTTTTTTTAACGAATTGTTTAACTAAAGTAAGGGCAGGAAGGATACAGAAGGAGAAATAGAAAATTCATTAAAGAAAATAAAGAACAAGAAATTAGCAATTTAAGTAAAATCCAAGAACTCAGGAAATGGTAAACAAACAGGAATTGGTAGGAGAGCGCCTGCAGCAATAGATTAGCATTGAACCAGTTCAAATAAAGCTAATGCATAGCCCCTGAAAGTTGAAAAGGGATTAAATAAATACTAAATCAATAAATGGATAAAAATAGAAGCCTAACAATTGCAATTTTAAATATAAATGTATTAAACAGTTCAATAAAACAAGGAGAGGGAGAATGAAAAAGAAGGGAAAACCCAACATTCTACCTAATACAAGAAATGTCTGTGAAGTTAAGTCACAATTTGAATCAAAATGAGAGTCTAGAACAAATTTACTGTGCACAATGTGAGGAATCATTGGAGCCCCCTGATCAAATGGTCCATGGGCAATATACTACAGAGGATGCCTGAGACTTGGCCTCTACTAGAGATAAGTGCTTGAGAACTTGAGTTTTGAGATTACATAACACTCCTTAGTCCCATTTTGGATGATGTTGGGTTGTTGTAGTTGTTCAGTTGTTCAGTCAAGTCCAACTCTTTGTGACTTCGTGAACCATAACACACTAGACCCTTCTATTGTCCACTAGCTCTCAAAATCTGTCCAAAATATTTCTCATTGCTTCCATGACACTATCTGTCCATCTTATCCTCTGCTGCCCCCCTTTGTTTTTTTTGCCTTCAATTATTCCCAACATCAGCAATTTTTCTGATGGGGATGGGATCTGAAACCCTGAAAGGAAAAGACTAGGTCTTTAGGATCTGGACCCCAAAAAGGAAAAATCCTGGACTTTCCTACATGCCAAATCTCTGGCTATTACTTGAGGCTACAATCCTATCAACTGGCTTTTCATTATTGCCCATGCCCAATCTCCCAATTCTATTATCTAGCCTTCCCTTGTCTATTACCTCCAGAAGGCCCCTGGTCACTTCACACCCTTAATCCTATCTAGACTTCCTTCTCCCTTGGTCATGTGGTCCAGGTGACAGGCCTTCTGTTCATGCTAGTTTACTGGCCACTCCCATCCAGATCCTCCTTAGATCCCTCCTCTGGTCACCCCAAACTACTTGGCCACTCCTAGATCCCTCCCACAGTCTTTCTGCATGTAAAGTCCATCTTGTCTCCTTTAAGGTGCTCAGATCATTAAAACTCAGCCACTGCTCAGATTCTTAAGATCTGGCCAACTTGCATTAGCAATACTAATGCTTACATTCCTTGAGAGTCTGGCCAATATGACAGATGTTCTAACAAGCCTTGTCTTTGGCTGAAAGAAGGCTTGGATTGAATTCTTTTTGACAAGGCCCATGTGTTGTGATTTTGGGGTCCCAACACCCCTAAACCCCTAAATCTCAACAGTTCAAATGAGTCCCATTTCTCCTTATGCTTCAGGATATAATTTTCCATTAAATAGCCTGAATTAATTTCTTTAGGTATTGCCTGATTCAATCTTCTTCTTGTCCAAATGACTCTCATAAGTCTTCTCCAGCACCACAATTTAAAAGTATTGATTCTCAGGATTTCAGCTTTCTCTATATTCCAACTCTCACAGTCATTATTGCTACTTGGAAAAATCATAGCTTCCTTTGACTATATAGACATTTGTCAGCAAGGTAATGTCTCTCCTTTTTAGTATGTTGTCCAGATTTGCTATAGCTTTCCTTCCTAGGAGCAAATGTCTTTTAATTTCATGGCTACAGTCAATTTCTACATTGATCTTTGAGCTCAAGAATAAAAAATCTGACACTTCTTCCATTTCTTTTCTCTCTATTATCAGGAAGTGATAGGGCCACTTGCCAAGATTTTAGTTTGTTTACTTTTTTTAACGTTAAATTTCAAGCCAGCTTTTACACTCTCCTCTTTCACCCTCATCAAGAGACTTCTTAATTTTTCTTCACTTTCTGCCATCGAAATGGTATCTTCTTCATATCTTAGATTGTTGATATCTCTCCTGAGAATCATAATTCTGACTTTTGATTCATTTCTCATGTCATTTCTCATGATACTCAGCATTTAAGTTAAATAAATAAGGTGGTGATAGGCAATCTTGTCATATACTTTTTTTCCAATCATAAGCCAATCAGTTATTCTATGTTCGGTTCTAACTGTTGCTTCTTGGCTGCATATAGGTTTCTCAGAATACAAGCAAAATGATCTGGTACTCCCATGTTTTTGAGGGCTTGCCACATTTTTTGTGATCCACACAGTCAAAGGATTTAGAGTAGTTAATGAAGCTGATATATACATATATATATATATATACTTCTGGAACTCCCTTGCTTTCTCCATAATCCACCAATTGTTAGCAATTTGGTCCCTAGTTCCTCTGCCTCTTCAAAAACCAGCCTGGTCTTTTGGTATTTCTCATTTCACTTAAGATGAAACCTAACTTGAAGAACCTTAAGCATAACCTTGCTAGCATGTGAAATGAGCACAATTGTTTGGGAATTCAAACATTCCTTGGCATTGCCCTTCTTTAAGATTGAGACATAAACTTTTCATTTCCAATCCAGTGGTCTCTGTTGAGTTTTCCAAATTTGCTAGTGTATTTAATGACATCATCTTTTAGGATTTTAAATAGCTCAATCTCATGGACATAGGAAGATAAACCCCTCAGGTTGGAAGGTATCCAATACACTACTAGGGAAGAGTGGAAGATAACTACAAGTAGCTCCAGTACTAATGAAGTAGGTGGGCCAAAGCTGAAAAGAAACTTAGTTGCAGATGTTCCTGGTGATGAAATGAAAGTCCAGTGCCATAAAGATCAATATTGCATAGAAACTTGAAATGTAAGATCTGTGAACCAAGATAAGTTGGATGTGGTCAAATAGGGGTGGAAAGTTTAAACACAAACATCTTGGGTGTCAGTGAACTTAAATGGATGGAAAAGGATGAATTTAATTAAGGTAGCTTCTAAATATATTACTGTGGGCAAGAATTCCTTAGAAGAAATAGAGTAGCCCTCTTAGTAAATAAAAGCCCTCTTAGTGAGAAAAGAAGAAGTGGGGTATAATATCAAAAATAACAGAATGCTCTCTGTTTGAATCCAAGGCAAAACATCCAACATCATAGTAATATAAGTCTATGCTAAAGAGACCAAAGTTGATCAGTTCTATGAAGACCTACCATATCTTCTAGAAATAATACCCTCTTTGTCTCCCCCCACACACAAGAAAAAGATGTTACATTCATCATAGGGAATTGGAATGCTAAAGCAGGAAATCAAATGATAGTTGGAATAATAGTCAAATTTACCCTTGGAGTACAAAATGAATGCCATTTTTCATGATACTCAGCATATAAGTTAAATAAATAAGGTGATAATGTGCAATCTTCTCATATTCTTTTTCCAATCATAAGCTAATTAGTTATTCTATGTTTGGTTCTAACTGTTGCTTCATAGAGGTTTCTCAGAATACAAGTAAAAACAATGTTTTTCCAACAACCCAAAAGATGACTCTACACTTAGACATCAATACACTTGGATGGTCAATATAGAAATTAGAGTGATTATATACTTTACAGCCAAATGTAGAGAAGCTGTTTACCGACAGTTAAAACAAGACCTGGAGCTGACTGTAACTCAAATCATGAGTAAATATTGTAAAATTCAGACATAAATTGAAGAAACTAGGGAAAACCACCAAGCCATATATGTATGATCTAAATAATGTCTCTTACAAATATGAAATGGAAGTGATGAACAAGTTTAAAGGATTAGATCTGGTAGATAAATTGTCTGAAGGACTATGAGCAGGGATTTGTAATATTGTACAGGAGGCAGCACAACAACAAAAATAATCAAAAGAAAAGAAGAGCAGCATAAAGCAAAGTGACTGTCTGATGAAGCTTTACAAATAGCTGAGGAAAGGAAAGCAAAAAGTAAATGAGAAAGGGAAAGATATTCCCAAATGAATGCATTATTTAAGAGAATAGCAAGGAAAAATGAGGTTTTCTTAAATGACCAATGCAAAGAAATAAAAGAAAACAGTAGAATGGGAAAAACAAGAGATCTCTTCAAGAAACTTAGAGATATCTATGAAACATTTCATGTGAAAATGTAGTTGGTGAAGGAGAAAAATGGTAGGAACATAGAAGTTGAAGACATTAAGAAAAGGTGATAAGAATATTTAAAAAAACATAGAAGAAAGATCTTAACACCACCAATAACCACAATACTGTGGTTATTGATCTAGAGTCAAACACCTGGAGATTGAGTTCAAGTGGGCCTATTACAGTAAAGGGAAAGAAGAAAGCAGGTGAACATTGTTTGAACCTTCCTCTCATCAGAGTTTGCTCAAAGAGGGAATAAATACTTACTCAGTTGGGTATAGAAATTTATCTTGTCCTATAGGGAAGTAGGAAAGGAAAAGAGAAGGAAAAGGAAAAGGAAAAGGTGGGGCTGACAGAAGGTAAGGTAGAAGGAAGAGAAGAAGTAGGACGTGAAAAGGGGAAAGAAAGAGGGGGATGCCAATAGAAGACAGGGCAGATTGAGGGAGGTGATGGTCAGAAACAAAACATTGGTGAGGGGGGAAAGGGTGAAAGGAAAGAGAAAAGTATAAATGAGGATAAAAATAGGATTGAGTTGAAATACATGGTTAGTAATCATAACTCTGAAAGTGATGCTGATAGAAGACAGGGCAGATTGAGGGAAGTGGTGGTCAGAAACAAAACATTGGTGAGGGGGGAAAGGGTGAAAGGAAAGAGAAAAGTATAAATGAGGATAAAAATAGGATTGAATGAAATACACGGTTAGTAATTGTAACTGTGAAAGTGAATAGGATGAACTCTCCAACAAACAGAAACAGATTACAATAATTTAGCATGAGGATACAGTACGACTAGATGAGATTTATACTGGGAATACAGGGCTAGTTCAATATTAAGAAAACTATCAGAAAAATTGACCATGTCAATAATAAAACTAATAGATCCAGAAGGAGCTTTTGACAAAATACAGCATATAGTCCTATTAAAAATAAGAATAAATTGAGTTTTCTTTAAAATCACAAGCAGTATTTTTCTAAAACCATCAGCAAACATTATATGTAATGAATTATAAGCCTGAAGCATTCCCAATAAGATCAGGGGTGAAACAATGATGCCCATTATCACCACTATTTTTCAATATTATACGAAAAATGTTAATGTTAGCAATAAGAGAAGAAAAAAATTGAAGTTATTAGAATAGGTAATGAGGAAACAAAACTATCCCTTTCTGCAGATGATATGATGGTATACTTAGAGATTCCTAGAGAATCAGGTAAAAAAAAATTACTTAAATGATTAACAACTTTAGCAAAGTTGCAGGACATAAAATAAAACTACATAAAGCATCAGCATTTCTATATATAACAAACAAAGTCCAGCAGTTAGAGATCGAAAAAAATCCATTTAAAATAACTATAAACAACATAAAATATTTGTGAGTCTAACTACCAAGAAAAATCAAGTAACTATATGAACACAAATGCAAAACACTTCTCACACAAATAAAGTCAGATCTAAATAGCTGGAAAAATATAAATTGCTCATGGGTAAGCCAAATTATTATAATAAAAAAATGACATTTCTACCTAAATTAATTTGCTTATTCAGTGCCATACCAATCAAACTATCAAAAATATTTTATGGAGCAAGGAAAAATAATAATAAAATTCATCTGGAAGAACAAAATGGCAAGAATATCAAGGGAAATAATAGACAAAATACAAATGAAGGTGGCCTAGCCTTACCAGATCTAATACTATATTATGAAGTGGCAATCATCAAAACTATTTGGTGCTGTCTAAGAAATAGAGTGATGGATCAGTGGAATAGGTTAGGTACCCATGACACAGTAGTCAATGACTATGGTAGTCTACTGCTTGAAAAACCAATGACTCTAGCTTCTGAGATAAGAGCTCACTATTTGACAAAAACTGCTGGGAAACTGGAAAATAGTATGGCAGAAACTAGGCATAGACCAACATCTCACATCCTATACCAAGATAAGATCAAAATGAGTACATTATTTAGACATAAGAGATGACACCATAAGCAAATAAGGGGAGCAAAGAATAATTTACCTGTCAGATCTATGGAGAATGGAAGAATTTATGACCAAAAAACAAGCATTACGAAATGCAAAATGGATAATTTAGATTACATTAAATTAAAACATTTTGCACAAAGCCAATGTAATGAAGATTAGAAGGAAAATAGAAATCTGAGAAACAATGTTTGCAGACAGTGTTTCTGATAAAGGCCTCATTTCTAAATTATATAGAGAACTGAGTCAAATTTACAAGAATACAGGTCATTCCCCAATTAATAAATGGTCAAAGGATATGAACAAGCAGTTTTTAGATGAAGAAATCAAAGCTATCTATAGTCATATGAAAAAATGCTCTAAATCACTATTGGATAGAGAAATGCAAATTAAAACAACTCTGAGGTACCACCTTACAACTACCAGATTGGCTAACATGACAAAATAGGAAGATGATATATGTTGGAGAAGACGGGAAATTGGAACACTAATGTACTGTTTGTGGAGTTGTGAACTGATCCAAATATTCTGGAGAGCAGTTTGGAACTATGTCCAAAGGGCTATAAAATTGTTCATATCTTTTGATCCAGCAATACCACTACTAGGTCTGTATCCTAAAGAGATCACAAAAAAAAAGGTAAAGGAACCACATGTACAAAAATATAGTAGCTCTTTTTGAGGTGGCAAAAAATTGTAAATTGAGAGGATGTCCATCAATTAGGAAATGGCTGAACAAGTTGTGGCATATGAATGTAATAGAATACTATTGTATGTAAGAAGTGATGAGCAAGTAGATTTCAGAAAAAAAAACCTTTAAAGACTTACATGAACTGATGCTGAGTGAAGTGAGCAGAATCAGGAGAATATCGTACATAACAACAGCAACATTGTGCAATGATTAACTATGATAAACTTGACTTTTCTCAGCAATACAATGATCCAAGATGATTCCAAATGACTCATGATGGAAAATGCTAACCATATTCAGAGAAAGAACTATGAAATCTAAATTCAGATCAAAGCATACTATACTTTCACTTTTTTGTGTTTTTTTTCTTTCTCATATTTTTTCATTTTGTTCTTATTCTCCTTTCATAACATGATGAATGTGGAAATATGTTTAACATGATTGTACATGTATAAGCTATATCAGATTGCTTGCAGTCTTGGGAAGGGGGAAAGGGAGAACAGGAGGGAGAAAAATTTTGAACTTAAAATTTTACAATCTGATATAGCTTATACATGTACAATCATCTTTATATGTCATTGGAAAAAAATACTATCAAGGAAGAAAAAAAAGAATGAGTTGCCTTCTCTCTTTTTCTTCTCTTAGAAGGATATTGTTTGAGACCTAGACAGCCTATCCCTTGGGCTTTCATCAAAGAGGAACAGGAAACAACTTTTCTTACCTCTGGCCAGTAGCAATAATTAGTGCAAGCATGAAGCCATGATCACATAGTCTGACCTAGACAATCCTGATCTAATTGCCTTTCCTCTATTATTTTCCTTAGCTCATCCATAGCAGCAACCCAGTGAGTTTAAGACATCAGTAGCTCCTAGAGTCAATACTGACTGCCCAGCAAGAGGTGATTTCAGTCACTTCTCAGAGAAGAAAGAGACAACTACCAGGTGTGTACTACAAATTTAAAGACTAAGAAAGCCCTAGCTAGGGCTTTGTGTTGAAAAGGCACAGTGTTTCATGCTTTAGTGTTTTTAAGTATCAGCCTTCAGCGAGTATATAATAAGAGTATTGGGTTACTGGTTTTAAGTTTTAAATAATCCCAAAGGAGCCCTGAAGAAACTAATCAAAGCAATAAGTAACTTTAGTAAAGTATATGGATATAAAATAAACCCATAAAATCAACTGTGTTTTTATATAGCAATAACAAAACCCAGTGGGAAATGATAGAAAGGGAACACCCACTTAAAATATTATAAAATGTGTAAGATACTTGAGGATCCATCTAGCAAGACACATTCAAGAACTGTGTACCAACAATTAAAAAATGTTTCTCAAAGAAATATGAAATCACTTAAGTAACTGAAAGAATATCAGTGCTTGTGTCAGAGTCGAACCAAAAAAAAAAAATGCTGCTATCTAAATTAATTTATAAGTTGAGGGGCTAATGTTGTCAATCATACAATGGAAATTGTGTAGCCCTAGAAAAAAATCAAAATAAATTCATTTAGAGGAATAAAAGATCTAGAATAGAGATCTTAAAAAGGGAAATGGAATAACAATGGAAGAAATTCAGGAATACAGAGGGAATAGAATTTCAAGGCTCTAAATTATAACATAAAATAGTAATCATTTGTACCTGATTAGAACATAGAAAAGTAGATCATTGGAGAGAGATAATGAAGACAGAAACAGTGAATGCAATAACTCAGGGACCAATAAACCTGAGAATATAAATTATTTGAGGAATCAATCTTTATGTGGTAGGAATTATTAAAAATGAAAAAAGTAAAAATTAAGTTTGGATCAAGATTTTATATCATATACCACAATAATCTCAAGTGGATATGGGACCTGAATATTAAAAGTCATACCAAAGAAAAAAATTAGGAGAAAACCAGATCAAATTCTTTTCAGAGTTATAGATAAAAGAATTATTTTACCAAAAAAATGTTATATCAGTAATCACAGAAATAGAAAAAAATTAATCACATGCAATTGAAGGGTTTTTTTTTGGATAAATGAAATTATTGCAACAGGGCTAAGAAGTAAGCAATTAATTGGAGAAAATATCTGTTAACAAATCTGGTAAGGGTTTGATATTTCCATATATGTAGGGAAAATATTTAAGACCAGAAGTTATCCCTCAGTAGATAAGTAAAGGATATAAACTAATATTTCCCTTAAAAATTTTCCAACTATAAATAACCACTTGTAACAATGCTGCAAATCACTAAGAACAAGAGAATTACAAAAATAAAAACAACTCTGTTCTATCATATCACACACAGAAAATTGCCAAAAATTACAAAAAAAAATTAAAATAGTCAATATTGGGAGTGTTGTAGAAGGAGATGACCATCAATACTTTATTTATTGAGCTGTGAACTGACCCAACCTCTTGGAGAAGCCATTGGTTACTAAGAATGTTAATAAAATGCTCATATTCCTTGACCTAGAGAACTTGCTGCTATCTTTATACATAGACATATAGGCAGTTTATTGCCATGGATCTATGTATAATAATGTCTGAGAATTTTATTTATCAATGTTGTACTTTCCTCCTGATTATTGGTGTTGGAAATTTGGTTTTCCTTTTTGTTAAAAATAAATTAACTAATGATTTTAACACCTTAATTGATTGTAATAACAACTCTTTGTTTACCTTATTAGCTCCATTGTTCTTAAAATTTTTAATGTTGTTTTGCTTTGAATTTTTAAAATTTCTTTAGATGTGGCTGTTTCAGATTTAGTAATTTGTCAGTTTCCTAATTTTAAATGTATATTTTACTCATTAATCCTTAATTTTCTCTTTTGTTATTTAATTGTTCAGAGAAATAAATCTGCCTGAGGACTATTTTAATTGTATCCCATAAGTTTTATATATTGCATTGCTTTGTAATTCCTCTTTAATTTTTCCTCCTAAGATTTGGTAAGTAGTTAAATCATTTTTAATGATAGTGCTTTTTAGTCTCCATTTTTGTTCATAATCCCTTTACTTATTATTATTTTGTACATTGTAACCTATTATAAGTCTAAGGATTACTTTGACCTTTAAAAAAGTGATTTTTTTAAATAAAAGGATCACGAGTGAATAAGTTCACTCCTTATGTCTACAAAATCATTAAGTTTATCATTCTTTTAGACTTGTCAAATTGTAATAGATGAAAAACTGTTCTCCTGTCAATGCCTTACTATATGCTAGGATCATTCACTGCATCCCAGGCTATCACCAGTCATTTTGACTTTTGTCTTGTCACTGGACATTATGACTCTTTAAGAGAGAGTGAGGCTGACAACTTTGTACAACTCTGCCTCATTTAAATCCAAGTCACACGCTAGTCAAGACATCACCCTGTGGTGTCATTGGTCCTCTTCAAAAAACAAAGGACAAACAACAACAGCATTTTAAAGAGTTTTTGTTGTTGTTTTGCATTTCACTTCACTTTTCCTTTAAGTCCATAATTGATAAGTGATATATTGATACTATTTCATTGTCTATGACAACTGTAAGCATAATGTAGTTTCCCATTTTAGTTGTATTTATATTTCTTATGAAAACATGTCTCTGCAAAAAAAAAAAAAAAGGCAGCTAGGTGGCACAATGGATAGAGCACCAGCTCTGGAGTCAGGAGGACCTGATTTCAAATCCAGCCTCAGACACTTAACATTTACTAGCTGTGTGATCCTGGGCAAGTAATTTAACCCCAATTGCCTCACCAAAAAAGAAAAAAAAAAGAACAAACAAAAAAAACCATATTTGTAATTCCTGCTTTTCTTGAACTCAAAGTGTACCTCATTCTTTCTCTATAAAATATGTTTCTTCGTGTTTTTAGAATCTTCCTCATAAACAACATACTATGAAGTCAAAGATTTAGAGCTAGAATGGACCATCCAGAACAACCACTTTATTTTCATATGGAGAAAGTGGGAAACACAGCAGTCAAATAACTTGCCCAAGATCACAGAAGTAGCAAAGATCCATTTTGCAGCACTTTGTCTGTATAGATAAGTTCAAAACATTTACATTCATGATTACAGTAGCTTTATTTGGTTTCCACTCTACTATATCCTATTATATTCTTTATTCATAACAGTACAACAAAATTTCTCACTAATATCCAACTGTTAGTGTATTTCTTTTTTCTTCTTTTTTTCATTTAATTAATTTATTTTGATTTATCAACAATCACTTCCATAAGCTTTTGAGTTTTACATTTTTCTATCCCTCCTTCCAGACCTCCCTCCCCAAGATAGCATACAATCTGATATAGTGTTAGTGTATTTCTGACACAGGCATTCAAATCTACCTCCACCCAACCCTCTGGACATAACACAGATATTCTGATTCCATTTTTAGTAAAATTTCTGCACCTTTTGCCTTATTCCAGATAGAGGTATGCTTAGCATTTTTCTTTTCCCTCATGTTTCCACCTCTTCATCAGATCCCTTGTCATCTATGACATTAAATATTAAGCTATGATAATTCTCTTCACCCTATTTCTTCCTTCATTTTCTAAGTGATCTGTCTGTTCATTTCCCTTCCATGAGGTTATCCCTCAATGCCTCACCTTTAGTTCTTCTGTATACCATTTTGGAAATAGTGATAGGGAAATTTGCACATTGCATATAGGAAAAATATCAGAAACTAATGTTAGATATATGCATTGTGGTATAACAAAAAGTTCTGCACAGGAAGGAAACAGGTTGGTATCCCATTTCAGGCACTTATTACCTGTATGATTTTCATCAAGTCCCTTAACTTTCAGAGCCTTAGGTTTATTATCTGTAAAACAGGGATGATAATACTTTAACTATCTACCTCACAAAATTGTTATAAGGAAGATGTTTACAAAATTTATAGAAACGTGAGTAACTATCATAGGGGGCAGACTGATTATCTCTTGAACTGGACCATTGGAGCTACCAGTGATTCTTTTGGAGTAATTATGGGACAGGTGTTTGTGACTGGGCAGATCTAACTCAATGTGATGAGCTCTTAGGTTCATTCAACTAGAAAATGCTTTGCTTTTTTGTTTGTTTTAAAAGTGTGATTAAGGAATTTTAATGATGTAGTAGTAGTAGTAGTAGTAGTAGTAGTAGTAGCAGCAGCAGCAGCAGCAGCAGCAGTAGTAGTAATAGTAATTTACATTATTATAGCATTTTAAAATGCCTCATGTTCATTGTCTTATTTGTGACTCACAGCAAACTTGAGTCAGGTAGATATTATTTCATGATAGGGTAGTTTGAATCCTGAAGAGCATGCAGTTGTAGAATTATTGGCCATGTTTTGATTGTCTTTGATAGGGAAGTCTATATATTCTTATAAAGTAGTATAGCACTTTAATGATAAACGTGTCCTGGAAAGATAATTTAATTTAACTGGTTTGACTTGAATGACATCACAGGTAGAAGAAAATGTAGATGTTATAAAAACTGAGGCCAGACTTCATTTTGGAAATCTCAACTACTCATCCAAAGCATGTAGTAGAAAGGAATGTTAGGGCATTTTAACTAAACTTTTACATGTTTAACAGGGTTCTGGAGTCGCAAGTCATTTCTCTTCTTGTGTACAACTTCTTGCCCTAATGCATAAATGCCTAAACTAATAATGTGCTATTAAAATGAATGAACCCTTCCAATATTACTCAGAAAGAGAACCAAGAGCTTATTTGACCCCCAGTAAGTCCCATAAAAATGACTAAGCTTTAACATGACATTTTATAAGTGTCTAAATAACATCTTGAATGTGTTTGCCAGTGGAAAATATTTCCTTAACCATAGTTTTAAAATATGGCATCTGGGGCTTTTGTTTAACTCAAATCTATTATGTGGATTCCCTCTCTAGAGATGTTAAGAAGGGCAAAATAATGTCAAGAAGATGGATGGACAAGGTTAGGAGGTGTGTTTTGGGGGAAGACAACAGAATTAATGGCAAGCTAACAAAGAAAAAAAGTCAAATTTTATGTTTAAGACAATCTGAATATTTTGGATTTTCACTAAAAATGGGAAAAACAAATATGGGTCAGATTAGATTTGATTTCTATAATTGTGTCTGTTTATCATCATGTCACCTATTGGTCACTTATGAAGGCATCATTAAAAACAAAAGCACAACTTTGTGCTCAGCTGTGAAGTGAATGCCCCATCCCATTTCTCCTACAAAACCTGTTTTTCTCATTGTCTGCTTATGTTTGGTTAGTTCAGCTGGTTAAAACATGACACAATTAAGGTTTAGCCTTCCATGAATTATGCAAATGAAAGACAAGACTAGACAAATTCTAAGTTTGATTCCAAGTCAAAGATTCTATGGTTTAACTTTACTCTATGTAACCATCTTAGGTCACACTCAGTAGTGTGCTGGAGCTACTCATATTCACTTGAGAGAACTGATTATTAAATTTTTAATGTGAAACTTTACATTTTATAAATCAACAAATGCTATAAATCAATTTGCAACTTTTTGGTTGATTTATAGACTTAAGAAAGTGATGAGAAAATGTAGTAATGCCAATTAAACTTAAAAATGTGCCATGCACATTTTTCCCCAGAGAACTGTTTGTTAAACATTTACCAGTGTATCCCTGGTGACCCCTCAATCCTGGATGGGTTCTTGTAATGATTTTTTTCATTTGTGTCTTTGGTCCCAAGGTAAAGATGGATTCATAGTTTAACTGAAGAGAAAAATAAATCAAGGGAGAAAATGCATTGTCTTTATGGATGTCATGTATTTAGGGATGAAACAAATCCCATCTAGATCTCTTAGAATAAATCACTCAGTGTTTAGAGTTGAAAAGAACTTTGATTATCTATTGACAATCCAATACTATTACTTCACAGATGAGATAGCTGAGGACTAAGGAGGAGGGGAAATATTTCCCACAGTCCCAGGGTTATCAAGTGCCAGAACCAAGACTCCATTCCAGATCTATTGATTCTTTTGTTCCTTATGCCAGTGCTCTCTCCACTGCATCACACAAATTCAGCACGTCAATAATCTTTCTCACCTGGACCATTGCAATAACCTCTTTCTGGATTCTCTTATATTGAGTTTATCTCCTCTCTCTATTCCACATATCTTCCAAAATTATATTCCTAACTCACAGGTCAGATAATGCCATTGTCCTGCTTAATAAACTCCAGTGGTTCTTTATTATTTATAGAATCAAACACAAATTCTTCTTTCATTTAAATCTTTTCAGAACCTGATTATAATCTAACTTACTAGGCTTATTGCACATCATTATTCCCTTTCTTCAACTGTATGGTCCAGACAAACTAGACAACTTGTTGCTCCTCACATACTATACTTCTATTTCCCATCTCCATGTCTTCTTCCAAGTTTTCCCATATTCCTCCAATGTGCTCTTTTTAGACATCTGTCTCTGAGAATCCCAAATTTCCTTCAAAGCTCATCTCAAATGCTATTATCTATTTGGAGGGCTTTACTAATCTCCCCCCCCTCAGCTGTTAACACTGTCCTTCCAATTATCTTACATGTATTTTAGGCCTATTTTGTATATATTTAAGTACCTAAAAGAGGGCTTAATTAATAGAATGGAAGTCATTTGAGGGCAAAGAGTGTCTCATTTTTGTTTTGTGTCACTAACATTTAGTACAGTATCCAATATATAGTAGGTGTTTAATATAGGCTTGGTGATTTATTGATATACTGAGTGATTGAGTTTTAATGCCATGTGGATACATCTATAAGCAACAGTTGGGTTTTATATAGATAGCATAATTATTCTAATTTAGCCTATTGTGTGAATTAATTATGAACTCTTATGCACCTGAAATATGCAGCATTGTCTAGATGAAGCATTTTAAACCATCCTACATATGCAAAAATACAAAATATTTTATACATGATTGATTCATAACTAGCCAGCAAATGTCTGTTACTATACTAATAATTTTATAATTCATGGAAAGTAAACTCTCTATTATATTCATTTGCTATGCTCATAATTAGAAGTCACAATTTTTCCCCTTGAATCTCGTCTAGAATTTGTTTTGTATCTCTCTAATGTCTTTAGCTTGCATTCTTATTCATTAAAGTTAAGTTATTTGTCTTTGTGTCATATCCTCCCATTAGACAATTAGTTTAGTGAATGCAAGCCAAATTCTATCAGGCTCAACCAAGTTAGGGATATTTCAAGTATAATTTTAGCAATGAACTCTCTGCTGTCTAAGGAAAAGCCTGAATATAGAAGGTTTACCAATTGTAGACTGGCAACCAGGGGATGAAATATTAGCAATAATGGCCTATGAAACAAATATAAATTCTTTTCACAATCCTGTATGATCTCTTTTGGCTTCTGCAAACATCAATGGCAGAACAGATGTGAGATCATTTTCAAATTATCAATGAGATGACATAACACTGGGGTATTGGAATCATGTACATGTAGCCATTTTTGCCATTAGTAAAATCTGGAGCCATCAAAAAGCTACAGCTGAATGGGAAGAAAAAGACTCATGGGTTCAGCATGGAGAAACAAATAAAGGGGTAGTTTTATCATGCATACAAAGGGAATTAAAAAAAAATCATTTCTTGGGGGGGTGGAGCCAAGATGGCAGAGGGAAAGCACTGACTGTCTTGAACTCTCTCCCAAAGGCCTCCAAATACCTGAAAAAAGTCTCTAAACAAATTCTAAAGCAGCAGAACCCACAAAAAGACAGAGTGAAACAAATTTCCAGCCAAATACAGCCTAGATAGTTGATCAGAAAGGTATATCATGCTGGGCGGGGAGGGGATGCCAGTTTGGTGTGGGCACACAGGCTGCAGCGACCCTGGAGCAGGCCTCAGGGGACTGAATCATGGGCAGCTGTGGCAGTTTCCAGACTTCTCAACCCAGGAACACCAAAGACAACGTGGAAGGTCAGTGGGAAAAGTCTGTGACTGCGGTGAGAGAGGAGCTAGGTCTCAGCCACAAGTCTTGAGCATGGCCTGGGGCAGCAACTCTTTCCTGAGATTATGGCCTACAGACTGAGGGGGAATCCAGTGGCTGATCAGAGGGAGATGACAAGGATCTCTTTGCCAGTGCTGAGGCAGGAATCTCTTGATTTGCCCATGCTTGGATCTGGGTCACAGTTCTGAGAGGCGGTACTGCGGCAAGGAGGAGTACTGCTGTGGTGGAGCTTGTTGGGGCTGTGGAGAGGAAACACCTCACCCCTTATCATATCACCTTGGAAGAACTGAAAATTTACAGGTCCCTTGAAGTACCTCTAAAAACAGCTATGCAAACCCCCGAAGCTTGGGACACTACACTCTTCACATTGGAAGCAGACTTTTACCTTAACAAAGAGTTTAAAACTCAAGTAATTGGCTGGGATCATGAGTAAGCAGTGCAAAAAGAGTCAGACTATATTATCTTACTTTGGTGACAAAGAAGATCAAAATATACAACCAGAAGAAGACAACAAAGCCAAAGCTCCTACATCCAAAGCCTCCAAGAAAAAGATGAATCAGTCCCAGGCCTTGAAAGAGCTCAAAGGGGATTTTGAGAAGCAAGTAAGAGAAGTAGAGGAAAAACTGAGAATGAGGCAAGAAAATTGTGAAAAACAAGTCAACAGCTTGCTGAAGGAGACCCAAAAAAATACTGAAGAAAATAACACCTTAAAAAATAGCCTAACCCAAATGGCAAAAGAGGTCCAAAAAGCCAGTGAGGAGAACAATGCCCTAAAAAGTAAAATTGGCCAAATGGAAAAGGAAGTCCAAAAGATTCCTGAAGAAAATATTTCCTTGAAAATTAGAATAGAGCAATTGGAAGCTAGTGACTTTATGAGAAATCAGGACACTGTAAAACAAATCCAAAAGAATGAAAAATTAGAAAACAATGTGAAATATCTCATTGGAAAAACAACTGACCTGGAAAATAGATCCAGGAGAGAGAATTTAAAAATTATTGGACTATCTGAAAGCCATGATCAAAAAAAGGAGCCTAGACATCATCTTTCAAGAAATCATCAAGGAAAACTGCCCTGATATTTTAGAACCAGAGGGCAAAATAGAAATGGAAAGAATCCACAGATCTCCTCCTGAAAGAGATCCCCAAAGGAAAACTCCTAGGAATATTGTAGCCAAATTCCAGAGTTCCCAGGTTAAGGAGAAAATATTACAAGCAGCCAGAAAGAAACAATTCAAGAGTGTAGTGTCCCAAACACAATCAGGATAACACAAAATTCAGTAGCTTCTACATTAAGGGACCGCAGGGCATGGAATGTAATATTCCAGAGAGCAAAGGAGATAGGATTACAACCAAGAATCACCTACCCAGCAAAACTGAGTATAATCCTACAGGGGAAAAATGGCCATTCAGTGAAATAGAGAAATTTCAAGCATTCTTGCTGAAAAGACCAGAGTTGAATAGAAAATTTGATTTTTAAATACAAGACTCGAGTGGAACATGAAGAGGTAAACAGGAAAGGT
Source organism: Vombatus ursinus (assembly GCF_900497805.2). Classification (NCBI taxonomy): domain Eukaryota; kingdom Metazoa; phylum Chordata; class Mammalia; order Diprotodontia; family Vombatidae; genus Vombatus; species Vombatus ursinus. The sequence goes on along the minus strand of NW_020954619.1, from coordinate 44,739,766 downwards.
AAAATCATAAGAGACTTATTAAGGTTGAACTGTTTACAATTCTGCATGGAAAGATGATATTTGTAACTCATGAGACCTTTGTCAGTAGTAGGGTATTTGGAGGGGAAAAAAATTATATGTATGTATCTATAGATATAGATAGATAGATAGATAGAGAGCACAGGGTGAGTTGAAAATGAAGGGGTCATAACTGGAGAATAAAATTAAGGGGTGAGAGAGGAATATACTAGGAGAAGGAGAAAGGGAGAGGTAGAATGGGGTAAATTATCCCACAAAAAAAAAACAGAGAAGAAAAGGCTCTTACAGTGGAGGAGAAATGGGGGAAGATGAGAGGGAATGAGTGAATCTTATTCTCATAGGATTTGACTTAAGGAGGGAATAACATACACTCTAAATTGGGTGTAGAAATCTGTCTTACCCTACAGGAAAATAGAAGAGGAAGGGGGCAAGAGAGTAGGGGAATGATAGAGAGGAGAGCAGATTGGGAAAGGGAATAATCAGAAGCAAATACTTCTGAGGAGAGACAGGGTCAAAAGAAAGAATAGAATAAATGGGTGGGTGGGATAGGATTAAGGGAAATAGAGTAAATAAAACTAATTAAAAAATCATTTCTTTGGACAGTTAGTCATCTTGCTTCATAATGCTTATAGTGAATATAACTCCTTTCCATTCCTCCTTCCCATTTAGTAATGGTTCAGGATAAAGATGAATATGGATGCTCTATGATGGGTATATAACATAACTCTACCAAGCACTTACACTGTCCACCCAACCCAAACATGTTCATCCTTGCATGGCTCTTTATAACTTTGAATGTCAACCCCAAGTCCACATAGATACCCCTACATCCTTCTTTTTCCCTTTGAGACAAATTTTAGTGAACACATAGATTTTTTACTTTTAAGTCTACTAAATATAAAGAATAGGGGAAGGGAGAAAACTATATACACCAAACTAGGGACCATGGAGAAGTGTTGAGCAGAAACAAGAAAACTAGCAGTTGTGTTATCTAGATATTCATAGGAGACACAATCCATGAGAGAAATAGTAATAAAACCCATGGCTGTAAATGAATATGTATGTACAAATACACAAAGTTTTGACAACAAGCAAGAACTAGAGTATTTAATGCAAGAAGGCAAATTTAACCTCTTCAGTGTTAATGAGATGATGGAATGAGATCCAAAAATAGAAAATGACTCAGATGGGTACATTCTATTTTTAGAAATCATGATCAGAAAAGGGTTGGAGGCAAAGATGGTATCTTATTATAAATAAAGAAGATACTCATTGGAAGAAATCTAGAAAGCAGAGTAGGGAAGCATAATGAAGAACAACTGGTAAAAATCAATGGAAAGGAAAAAAAATAAATTTTGTCATCAAAGCAAACTGTAGATTACCTTTGCAAAAAGTAGATATTGAATTCAGAACAATAAAACAATAGTTTGGCACAAAAGCAAGATATGGTGGTGTTGGTGGTGGTGGTGGTAGTGGGGTGAGTCTTCAGTTATCCAGAGATCTAATAATTTCTTGGCTTGACCAACTAGATAGATATATAGATAGATAGATAAATACATAGATATTGATACAGACATCTATTTCTATCTATCTATAAAGACCTATTTATATCTATATTCTCTATTTCTATAGATAGATACATAATTAGAGATAGAAAAAGATATATTTTTATCACTATCAGTATCTATCTATAAGGTCTAGATCTGATTCTCACTAACAAGCAGGAACTATTTGCTTGGGGAGAAATTATGAGGACTTTGAGGAAATTGACTATTTTCAATTAGAGTTTGTAATTAAGAAAAGAAATAACCAAAATTTGATATGAAGCTGAGATTTGCAGAGAAGAGATTTAATGAAATTCAGGGAAGGCTAGGTACAATGTCATAGATGAAAATGTTACAGGGTAAGTCAGGATAGAAGAGATTGGAAACTAAAGGATGAATATTTGAGAAAAGAAGGAGGGAAATCATTCCAATGAGTCTAAAAACGTGGGAGCTGCCTGAAGATACAGATAGGGATACATTGCATAATCACCAGGTAAAACAACACATGTACACATACACACATATGCATGATACATACATATACATAAACACAAAACACACACATTTACATATACACAAGTGTCATATATGTATCCAAACACATGACCACATATATACATGTGTATGCATGTACACATGTATTGCACTAAGGATACATGTGTATGTGCAAATATATACAATTGTGCACATAAACATGCATATGTATCATATAAAATACACTTATCTTTATAAACACAGAGAATGGAAGAAGTGAGGATAAATAACTGTTGATTTCCATAAAAACATGTCATGGAACTTTTAAAACAGTGTTAGAATGCCAAACCTCAAAAATAGCTGAGGCTGGTGACAGAGAAAGGATTTTTTTAAGGAATATTGGGAGAAAAGGGGGAAATCAAGGATTCACAGAGGAACAGAAGCCCTGCTGAGGGTGGTTCAAATGAAGATGAATGACATCAGAGGGAAGGCTGAGTGTTCAGATTCTTAATTTAGTTTCTATTTTTCCATCCCAGGAAAATGACCTTTGTGCTGATAACAACAGAAGAAGAATGGATAAAAGGTATTTAACACCCAAGATAAACCAACATAATTTCATCAAGAATAGGTACATTAAACTATTTACTTTTTGGATGGATTATTAAGCTGGTAGGCTAGGGAAATGCTGCAGACATAGTTTACCTAGATTTTAGGAAAACATTGGATAAAGCTGTTTTCATGGATGAAGATGAAAAGATATGGGGTGAGTGACAATATAATTAGTTGCATTTGAAATTGGTTGAATGTCAGGGTTTCAATGACATCGCTATCAATTTGGAAGAAGTATCCAGAGGAAGGACTCAGAAATCTATATTTGGCCTGGTGCAGTGTAACATAGCATATTTAATAAGAACTCATATGAAAGCATAGATGGAATGCTAATTAGATCGATAGGTGATACACAGCTAGGAAAGAGAGATAATATACCGCAGAGAGCCAGGCATGTTTAGATAATAGTTTGTCCAAAGAGAAATCTGGCAGTTTCAATGAACTTTAAGCTCAAAATAAATCAGCACAGTGATGTGGCAATCAGAAAAGCTCATGTGATCTTGAATTACAATATGAGATGTGGAGTTTCCAGAAATGAGAAGGTGATTATCCCATTTAACTGAACTCTTCCCTAGTCATATGCAAATTGAAGAATTGTTTTAAGTTCTAGTTTCTGTATTTGAAAGACATCCATAGGTGGGAAGAATCCAGATGAAGGCAACTAAGATAGTGAAAGACCTTGAGTCAATGTCTTACAGGGATTGGGTGAAGGAACTGCAGATGTTTGACCAAGAAAATAGAAAACTTGGTGGGATATGAAAACTGTGATTAGATATGTAAAGGGCTTTCATGTAGAAGAGGAATTCAGCTTGTTCTGTTTAGCCTCAGGGGAAAAAAGCCAAAGAAATAGGCTTGATATAAAGATAAGCTTCCAAATAACTAGAGATATTCAGAAATGAAATGGGATGCCTTTGGAGCTAGAGTTTTTCCTCTCATTAGGAGAAAAACTCTATAAATGATTTGGCAAGATTCTTCATATTAATTCAACATATACATTATTATTTAGTGATTTGCACATGTATAAGAATAAGTTAAAAATATCATGGCTGATTTGTTTTTGCATAAGAAGTAAAAAAAAGTCAAATGATTTTTGTGCCTTTGATTACTCCTGATTATGTATCATGAATTATTTTTATAATAAAATGGTATGGGTACACTGGACATAGATGATGGACAACAAAAACATTACATAAGAAAGAACTGGACTAGATTTTAGTAGAGAGAGAATTACTAGCCATGAAAGTGGCAATTAATTTCTGAACCACTTCTCTGTGTTATTTTGGACTAAATTAATTACTATTAAACCAATTTGTCAATGGTGAAAAATTTAAAAAAAGACTTTAGGAAAATATATTGATGTTCCATGACATACTTTCTTACAGTAGTTTAACCAGTGTAAAGGATTGCCACAATAGGAAAGCAAAAGGAACCCAGAAACATTTAATTTAGTTCAATGAATGTTTGGTCACATTGATAAGCAATGATATGGAAGGCAAAGGCAAGACTATTTTAGATTTTACAAACTTCATTTTAAAAAGTTGATATACAAAAATAATGGATTGGTACTGAAGAAATCCATGAGCTACCTCACTCCTGATTAGAAAGAAGAGAGAGGACTGAATTGCATTTGAGACTTTGTGCAGCCCATCTCATGATCCCAAGCTATGTATATTCACATACACACATACACATCTCTAAAAACCAATATCATAATATTTTCCAAGTCATATTACATGACTGTGAATCACAAAATATTAAATATTTGAAAGCTCAAAGTTACCTGTGATTCCATAGACAAGAACATTCTCCACAGCAATGAAGATTGCAACCCATGGATGCCTGCCTATTCTGAAAAAGCCTTGTCCATGTCCTCCTGCAAGTTCATCATAGGGGTCTACCCAAAATTACAGGAGTCTTACCCTCTCTTCCCAGATATCAGTGGAGCCTGTGTGCTATTTACCAGTTTTCTCCCTTTCTCTGTACCACCTATTCCTCTTTTTCAATTATACATATTCTTAATTTTTTTTTGCTGAATCTTTGTTGAAATTCATTGTTTTGTTATATGTACATCACAATGGTGTTTTTATATTTCCTATGTTTTATATTTTGCCTGTATTCATCATCCTTCTCACCTCTCTCAAGAGCCATCCTTTAAGACAAATAATATTTTAAGGGGAAGGAAAGAATTTTTTTTTGATCAATAGGTAAATCCTTTGTTATCATTTGGATGATTTTGATTACTTGGAAATTTCACAGATTTCTTTAAACTGGTTTTGCCCTTTAAAGTTTCTTGCTGTTTTATGGGTATACCACTCATAATCTACTCATCTTCTCTTTATGATTTCATGCAAAGGTTTGTATTTTCAAACAATGTTCATATGTTTCACTATAATCTCTCCAAATGGTGATTGAATCAAGTATATGTTGATGAAAGCATGTGGTAGACTCCTTTGGTCTCCACTTACAGTAATAGATTTACAGTGATTAAGCTTTTATTTTAAAGTATTGTAGTCTGTGACTATTTGTTTTGTTTCTTCCATGCTCCATTTTTCGTCATTAAATATATGCTTGAATAGATCAAGATTACGTGGTTTTCATCATATATCTTTTTTTTTAGTTTTTTTCTATAGCTTTGAGTTAATTTTAGTCTGATGAAAGTTGGTAGTTTAATTGTACAAATAATTAAGGGAAACTACTAAATCATTAATGATTACTTCCTCTTTTTAACTATATATATACATATATATTACATACATATAATCAATTTCATATTCTGATATAATATATCATGTTGTTCAGTGACTAATGATTATTTTCTCAAAAAAAATTACTGGTTTGTTTTCTTTTATTTGGATAGCCTGTTTTGAATTAAAAAATTGAAATGCTAGGGAAGGTGGGTAAGCCAATACCATATCTTAAATTGTATTATAAAGCAGCAATCATCAAAACTACCTGCTATTGGCTAAGAAGTAGACTGGTCAATCAGTGGATTAGGTTAGGTACACAAGACACAGTAGTCAATGACTATAGTAATCTACTGTTTGATAAACCCAAAGACCCCAGCTTCTGGGATAAGAACTCACTATTTGATAAGAACTGTTGAGAAAACTGGAAAAGAGTATGACAGAAACTAGGCATAGACCAACATCTTACACTGTATACCAAAATAAAGTCAAAATGGGTATATGGTTTAGCTATAAAGGCTGATACTATAAGTAAACTGAGAGAGCAAGGAATAGTTTACCTGTCAGATTCATTGAGAACAGATGAATTTATGACCAAACAAAAGATAGAGAACATTATGAAATGCAAAATGGATAATTTTGATAATATTAAATCGAAAATTTTGCCAAACAAAGCCAATGCAGCCAAGATTAGGAGGGAAGCTGAAAATTGGGAAAGAAGTTTAACAACTGGGGCAGCTAGGTGGCACAGTGGATAGAACTCCAGCCTTGGAGTCAGGAGGACCTGAGTTCAAATCCAGCTCAGACACTTTACACTTACTAGCTGTGTGACCCTGGGCAAGTCACTTAACCCTGATTGCCTCACCAAAAAGCCAAAAAAAAAAATACAACCGGTGTCTCTGATAAAGCCCTCATATTTAAAATATATAGAGAACTGAATCAAATTTATAAGAATACAAGTCTTTCCCCAATTGATAAATGGTCAAAGGATATGCATAGGTAGTTTTCAGATAAAGAAATTAAAACTATCTATTATATGAAAAAATGCTCCAAATCACTACTGATTAGAGAAATGCAAATCAAAACAACTTTGATGTATCACATCATATCTATCAGATGGGATAACATGACAAAATGGGAAAATTATAAATGCTGGAGAAGATGTGGGAAAATTGGAACACAAATGCATTGTTGGTGGAGTTGTGACCTGATCCAACCATTCTGGAGAGCAATTTGGAACTATGCCAAAAAAGCTATAAAAATGGGCATACCTTTTGACCCAGAAATACCACTTCTAGGGCTGTAACCCAAAGAGATCATAAAAATGGGAAAAGGACCCACATGTACAAAAATATTTATAGCATCTCTTTTTAATGGCCAAGAATTGGCAATTGAAGGGGATACCCACCAATTGAGGAATGGTTGAATAAGTTGTGGTATATGAATGTAATAGAATACTATAGTGCTATTAGAAATGATGAGCAAGTGGACTTCAGAAAAGCCTGGAAGGACTTACATGAAGTGATGGGGAGTAAAGTTAGCAGAACCAGGAGAATATTGTACACACTAACAGCCATGTTGTGTGATGAATGGCTTTGATAGACTTAGCTCTCCTTAGTGATACAAGGATCTAAGACAACTCCAAAGGACTCATGATGGAAAATGTTATCAATATCCAGAAAAAGAACTATGGAATTTGAATGCAGATCAAAGCATACTATTTGCTCTCTCTCTCTCTCTTTCTCTCCTTCTCTCTTTTTGTTTTGTTTTGTTTCTTTTTTTAATCATGATTCATCCCATTGGTTCTAATTCTTCTTCATGACATGACTAATGTGAAAATATGTTTAATAAGAAAGTATATGTAAGCCTATATCAGATTGCATGCCCTCTTGGGGAGGTGGGAAAGGAGGGAAATACAGAAAATTTAAAACTCAAAGGCTTATGGAAATGAATGTTAAAAAGTAAAAATAAATAAATTAATTTAAGGGAAAAAATCTATCCTCTGCATCCTCTAAAATAGGCAATGGCTCATGAGTTATAACAATTTTCATCTTAGTTTTTTTTTGCAAGTGTTTATAATGACCCCTGAAAGATGACAAAGTGAACTACTAAGTGTTTTTTTTTTTCCTTGTTTCATTTTCAGGGATAGCAAAACAGTTTTATTGATTCTTCTAATTTCTCCTCCTAAGGACCACCTATGAGTCATGCTCCAATTTGGCTTTGTGTTTCTTCTTTTTCATGTTTATATTTATATTGAGAATGTCAAGATGAATAATAGTTTCTATAGTAGTATATATACTTGTTAGTAATTAGACAAGTATCTTTTATTTAGATTTCTAACAGAGAAGTTAAAGTGCAGAAGTGTTCCAAAACCTTATAATTCTAAATCCATTAACTTTCTCCCTATTCTGCCAGTCTGTTACCATCACTACTGATGTGATAAGGGACCATATAGGTCTAAAGGTTATTTGGAATTCATCTCAGTTTCATGAGTTGCCATGGCCCAACTATTCATCACCAAGTAGCTTGTGATTACTCGTAGTGATTACCCTTCTGATTCTTAGCCAGGCTATTCTTTGGATTTCAAATACAACCAGTTGCTGGGTCTGTACTTGAAGCCTTTCCACCATAATAACATTTCCAGAACATACTTTTTTGTGACAGACTCCAGTGCAAACCATTGTGCAGAACCACAATCATCAAAGAATTTTGAGAAAATCTAAATGAATCAAAATTGTGGGTAACATAATAGAAACATGATGGGGATGATAAGTATGATACATCATGTTACACAGGATAATTTGTGGTTGAAAAATGAATGTACTATCCAGGAAATGTATGATCAGATAATAAGGTGGTCCAGTTATTGGAAACAAAGTGATGGATTATAGATAGATATGCTTAATGATTCACTGAGATCTGTGGACTTATAATGACCTATAGGAAAGTCTCTATCTCAATATATAAATATTATATGGCAGATGTGTGGGATAACATTCATAAGAAGCACACAAGTGAAAAATGATATGGCGTGTTACATTTTGTATCTTCAGAGAGATTATACACAACTTTGAAGTAATGGATTTATGAGAAAGAATTAGCTAAAACCAATGCTTAAAACCTTATGGATGAGTCCAAATGTATACATAGGAAACATTTAGATAACAATATGATATATACTACCAATAAGATCCACAAATTCCTTTTAGCTCAAGAATTCTATATACAAAGATATATAGTACAGACAAGCACCTTTAAAGGTTCAAAAGACTGAACTTAAGGTCGACTAGGGAGATTATGGAAGGCTTCCTGGAGGAGACAGAACTTGGCATAGTGCCTGAAGCCCAAGTGCATGTTGAAGAGGTGGAAGGGTAGGAAAAGGGAATTGTAAGTTTGAATAGTAAGAATCTAATCTTGGTTGCAATTTGGTAAAAGAAGGCATTGTAATATAGGGGGAAAGCACTTGCTCTAGAGGACCTGGTTTAAAGTCTGCCTCTTCCATTTACTCACTTTGACATTGGGCAATCAATTGGGAAATATCTAGTTATGATTTTCACTATATGTCAAGCACTACAGTAGGTTCTTGAGATACAAGTGCAAAGAATGAAACAATATCTATTTGGAAAGAGCTCCCAATCTAATGAGGGGAACAATTACATGAAAAATACTTACAGAATAAATATAAACTGAATACATACATATGAATGTTTGTATATACACACACGTGCGTACATACACACACACACACACACATATATATATATATACCATCCCCCCCCACCACACAGATGCAAAGTAAATAAGTATATGGTAGTTTGGCAGAGATAGCACTGAAAATTGGAGGATCAGGAAACTCAAGACAGATTCTAAGGTGCATCTTTTTGTAACAAAAAATTTAAATTATGACTTTTATTTAAAAAAAATATTAATTTATTTTGATTTATCAACAATCACTTCCATAAGCTTTTGTGTTTAAAAATTTCCTCCACCTCCCCCCCCCCAAGTTGGCATGCAATCTGATATATGCTTTACATATACATTCCTATTAAACATATCTTCACATTAGTCATGTTGAAAGGAAGAATTAGAACCAATAGGAGGAACCACAAGAAAGAGGAAACAAAACAAAACAGAAGAAAAAAATGACAAATAGTATGCTTCCATCCGCACTCAAACTCCATAGTTCTTTCTTTGGATGTGGACAGCATTTTCCATCATTAGACTTATGGAGATGTCTTAGATCCCTGCATTGCTAAGAAGGGCTAAATCTATCAAAGGTAGTCATCGCACACTGTAACTGTTGTACAACCTTCTCCTGGTTCTGCTCCCTTCAATCAGCATCAGTCCATACAAGTCTTCCCAGGTTTTTCTGAAGTCCTCCTGCTCATCATTTCTTATAGGACAATAGTATTCCATTACATTCATAACCACAACTTGTTCAGCCATTCCTCAATTGATGGGCATCACCTCAATTTCCAATTCTTTGCTCCCTCAAAAAGAGCTGCTATAAATATTTTTGTGCATGTGGGTCCTTTTCCCATTTGCATGATATCTTTGGAATACAGCCTCAGAAGTACTATTGCTGTGCCAAAGGGTATTCACATTTTACATATCTTTGAGCATATTTTGAAATTGTTCTCCAAAATGATTGGATTATTTCACAAATCCACCAACAATGCATTAGTGTTCCAATTTTCCCACATCTTCTCCAACATTTATCATTTTCTTGTTTTGTGATGTTGGCCAATCTGATAGGTGTGATATGGTACCTCAGAGTTGTTTTGATTTGCATTTCTCTAATCAATAGTGATTTAGAACATTTTTTTCATGTGATTATAGGTGGCTTTAACTGCTTCATCTGAGAACTGCCTGTTAATATCTTTTGACCTTTTATCAATTGGGGAATGACTTGTATTCTTATAAATTTGACTTAGTTCTCTATAAGTTTTAGAAATGAGACCCTTATCAGAGACACTGGTTGTAAAATTCTTTCCTAGTTTTCTGCTTCCCTCCTAATCTTGGTTGCATTGACTTTGTTTGTGCAAAACCTCTTCAATTTAGTGTAATCAAAATTATCCATTTTGAATTTCATAATGTTCTCTATCTCCTGTTTGGTCATAAATTCTTCTGTTCTTCATATATCTGACAGGTAAATTATTCCTTGCTTTCCCAGTTTGCTTATAGTATCAGCCTTTATATCTAAATCATGAACCCTTTTGACTTTATTTATATGGTGAGATATATAGGCATTTTGGCCTATGCCTAGTTTCTGTCTTACTCTTTTCCAGTTTTCCCAGCAGTATTTTTCAAAGAGTGAGTTCTTACCCCAGAAGCTGGGGTCTTAGGGTTTATCAAATAGTAGATTACTATAGTCACTGACTACTGTATCTTACATACTTAACCTATTCCACTGATCCACTACTCTATTTCTTAGCCAGTACCAAGCAGTTTTGATGATTTCTGCTTTATAATACAATTTAAGATCTGGGATAGCTAGACCAACTTCCCTTGCTTTTCTTTTCATTAGTTCCCTTAATATTCTGGACCTTTTGTTATTCCAAATGAATCTTGTTATTATTCTTTCTAGTTCTATAAAATATTTTTGGTAGCTTGATTGGTATGACACTGAATAAGTAAATTAGCTTAGGTAGAATTATCATTTTTATTATATTAGCTCAGCCTACCCATGAGCAACTGATGTTTTTCCAATTATTTAGACTGACTTTATTTGTGTGGAAGATGTTTTATAATTGTGTTCATATAGTTCCTGGGCTTGTTTCAGTAGGTAGACTCCTAAATATTTCATAATGTCTATAGGAACTTTAAATGGAATTTCTCTATCTCTCACTGTTGGGCTTTGTTGGTAATATATATAAATATGATGATTTATGTGGGTTTATTTTATAGCCTGCAACTTTGCTAAACTTGTTTATTATTATAAGTAGTTTTTTACTTGATTCTATAGGTATATCATTATATCATCTGCAAAAAGTGATAGCTTCTTTTCTTTTTTTTTTTTTTTGGATGTGGGATGGGGTTAAGTGACTTGCCCAGGGTCACACAGCTAGTGAGTGTTATGTATCTGAAGCCGAATTTCAACTCAGGTCCTCCTGACTGGAAGGCCAGAGCTCTATCCACTGCACCACTTAGCTGCCCTGCTTTGTTTCTTCTTTGCCTATTCTAATACCTTCAATTTCTTTTTCTTCTTTTATTGCTAAAGCTAATGGTTCCAGTATCATATTGAACAACAGTAGTGATAATGAACATCCTTGTTTCACTCCGATCTTTTTGGAAATGCTTCTACCTTATCCCCATTACATATGATGCTTGCTGAAAGTTTTAGGTAGATGCTACCTATTATTTTAAGGAAGACTCCATTTATTCCTATGCTCTCTAGTGTTTTGAATAGGAATGAGTGTTATATTTTGTTAAAAGCTTTTTCTGCATCTACTGAGATGATCATGTCTTTTCTGTTAGTTTTGGTGTTGATATGACGAATTATGATGATAGTTTTCCTAATATTGAATCAGCCCTGCATTCCTGCATAAATGCTACCTGGTCATAGTGTATTATTCTTGTGATAAGTTGCTGTAATCTCTTTGCTAATATTTTATTTAAAATTGTTGCATCTATATTCATTAGGGAAGTTGTACTATAATATTCTTTCTCTGTTTTGACTCTTCCTGGTTTAGGTATCAGCACCATATTTGTATCATAAAAATAATTTGGTAAGATTCCTTCTTTGTCTATTTTCCCAAATAGTTTATATCATATTGGAATTAATTGTTTTTTTAAATGTTTGATAGAATTCACTTGTAAATCCAACTGACCCTGCAGATTTTTTCCTAGGGAGTTCATCAATGGCTTGTTCAATTTCTTCTTCTGAGATGGGGTTATTTAAGTATTTTACTTCCTCTTCTGTTAATCTGGGCAATTTATGTTTTTGTAAATATTCATCCATTTCACTAATTTTTTTTGTTTTGTTTTGTTTTTGGCTAAGCAATGGGGTTAAGTGACTTGCCCAGGGTCACACAGCTTGTGTTATGTTTCTGAGGTCAGATTTGAACTCAGGTCATCCTGAATCCAGGGCTGGTGCTCTATCCAATGCACCACCTAGCTGCCCCAATATTGTTGAATTTATTGGCATATAGATGGGCCAAATAGTTCCTAATTATTGTTATGATTTTGTCTTAATTGGTGGTGGATTTACCTTTTTCATTTTTGATACTGGTAATTTGGTTTTCTTCTTTTTTTAAAAAAATGAAATTGACCAAAGGTTTATCTATTTTATTTGTTTTTTCATAATATCAGATCTTAGTTTTATTTATTAGTTCAATAGTTTACTTAATTCCAATTTTATCAATCCCTCCTTTGGTTTTCAGTATTTTTAATTTGGTATTTAGTTGAGGATTTTTAATTTGTTCTTTTTCTCATTTTTTTTTTAGCTGCATTCCCAATTTATGGATCTCCTCTTTCTCTATTTTATTCATGTAAGCATTTAGAGATATAAAAGTTCCCCTAAGAACTGCTTTCACTGCATCCCATAAGTTTTAGTATGTTGTCTCATTATTGTCATTCTCTTGAATGAAGTTATTGTTTGTTTCTATGATTTGTTGTTTGACCCATTCGTCCTTTAGGATTAGATTATTTAGTTTCCAATTAATTTTTACTCTATCTTTCAATGGTCCTTTATTACATATAATTTTTATTGGATCATGATCTGAAAAGGCTGCATTTAATATTTCTTCCTTTCTGCATTGGATTGTGAGCTTTTTATGCCCTAGTATGTGGTCAATTTTTGTGCATGTGCCATGTACCACCGAGAAAAAGTATATTCTCTTCTATCCCCATTCAATTATCTCCAGTGTCCTACCATATCTAACTTTTCTAAAATTCTATTCATTTCCTTAACTTCTTTCTTGTTTATTTTGTGGTTAGGTTTATCTAGTTCAAAGAGTGGGAGGTTGAGGTTCCCCACTAGTATAGTTTTGCTATTTCTTCCTGTAACTCTCTGAACTTCTCCTCCAAGAATTTGGATGCTATACTACTTGGTGCATATATGTCTAGTAATGATATTACTTCATTGTCTGTGATGCCTTTTAGCAGGATGTAGTTTCCTTCTTTATCTCTTTTAATAAGATGTATTTTTGCTTTTGCTTTGTCTGAGATCAGGATTGCGACCCCTGCTTTTTTTTTTTACTTCAGCTGAAACATAATATATTCTCCTCCAGCCTTTTACCTTTACCCTGTGTGTGTGTCTCTATTTCAAATGTGTTTCCTGTAAACAACATATTGTAGAATTATGTTGTTATTTTTTAAGCAATGGGGGTTAAGTGACTTGCCCAGGGTCACACAGCTAGTAAGTGTCAAGTGTTTGTTCTGAGGCCAGATTTGAATTCAGGTACTCCTGACTTCAGGGCTGGTGCTATAACCACTGTGCCACCTAGCTGCCCCAGAATTATGGTTTTTAATCCATTCTGCTGTTTCCATTTTATGGGAGAGTTCATCCCATTCACATTCACAGTTATGATTACTATCTGTGTCTTTTTCTCCATCCTATTCCCTCCTGTTTATGCATTTCTTTCTCCATTTTCCCTTTCTCTTCTCACTAGTGTTTTGTTTTTGACCACTGCCTCTCTCAATCCTGCCTCTCTCCTATTAGCTCCTCTTTTCTTTCCCTTTACCCTTATTACTTCTTCCCTCCTTTTTATCCCTTCTTCCTTTTCTTTTCCCTTTTCCTTTCTACTGCCTGTAGGGCAAGTTAGATTTCTTTATTCCCTCCTTGAGCCAAATTCAATGAGAGTAAGGTTCAAACAATGCTCATCTCCCTCCCTTCTTTCCCTCTAGTATAATAGGTTTTTGTGCCTTTTCCTCTAAAGTAATTTACCCTTGTCTGCCTCCTCCTTTCCTTTTCTCCCAGTACAATCCTTTAATTAGTCCAGATTAATCCACTTAGTAGATCCATTTAACCCACTTAATTTGATTTTTTTTATCATTACCATTTTTTTATGATTTTTTATCATAGTCAATTTATCAAGTCAATTTATCAAGTCAATTTATACCCACCCCCCTCTATATATACCCTTTTAATATAGTGTAATAACAATATAGTTCTGAAGAGTTACTAGTTCCATCTTCCCTTGTAGGGATGTAAACAGTTTGCCCTTCTTAATATGTTGGGTTTTTTTTTGTCCTGTTTCCCTTTTTATGTCTCTCTTGAGTCTTGTATTTGAAGGACAAATTTTCTGTTGAGCTCTGGTCTCTTTATCGGGAAGGTTTTGAAGTCCTCTATTTTGTTGAATGTCCGTCTCCTCCCCTGAAATATCATGCTCATTTTCACAGCATTTGTGGTTGTAATACAGGCTTCTTTGCCTTACAGAATTTTGCATTCCATATCCTATGATCTTTTAATGTAGAAGTTGCAAGGTCCTGCACAATCCTGACTGTGGTTCCATGATATTTAAATTGTTTTTTTTTTTGTTTTTTTTTTTTGCGGCTGCTTGCAGTATTTTCTCTTTGACATGGTAATTTTGGAATTTGGCTACTATATTCTTTGGTGTTTTCAATTTGGGATCTCTTTCAGTAGATGATCAGTGGATTCCTTTTATGGTTATTTTACCTTCTGGTTCTAGCACTCAGGGCAGTTTACCTTGATGATTTCCTGAAAGACGCTGTCCAGGCTCTTTTTTTCATTGTTTTTTTCAGGGAGACCATTCATTTTTAAATTGTCTCTCCTGGATTTATTTTCCAGGTCAGTTGTTTTTTGCCAATGAGGTATTTTGTTTTCATCTATTTTTTCATTCTTTTGTTTCTGTTGGACTGATTCTTGCTCTGTCACAGAGTCATTAGCTTCCACTTGCCCAATTCTATTTTTTAACAAATTGTTTTCTTCTATTAGATATTATTAGATTTTCTCCATTTGGCCCATTTTACTTTTTAAGCAGTTCTTCTTCTCAGTGAGTTTTTGCATCTCCTTTTCTGTTTGGCCAATTCTGCTTTTTAAGGAGTTGTTTTCTTCAGTGTACTTTTTTCCAGTTGACAATTTTATTTTTAGGGACTTATTTTCTTCAGTGTACTTTTTTTTTTCCATTTGACCGATTGCATTTTTTAAGGACTTGTTTTGTACAGTTCATTTTTGTCTTTCCTTTTCCAAGCTATTGACTCTCTATTGCATACCTCTCATTTCTTTTCCCAATTTTTCTTCTACCTCTTTTATTTGACTTTTAAAATCCTTCTTGAGCTCTTCCAAGAAGGCTTTTTTGGGCTTCAGACCAGTTTATATTCCCTTTTGAGGTTTCAGAGGTTTTTGGGTTTGTTAACAATGTTGTCTTCTTCAGAATTTCTGCCTTGATCTTCACTGTCCCCATAATAATAATCTATGGTGCATTTCTTTTTGCTCGTGGTGTTTGCTTATTTCCTGGCCTTTAAAAAAATGAGTTCTCCTGCTGGGGAGCAGGAGGCACTGATGCAAGCTTCTTGTTCTGGGAACCCAGGGCCTGGTCACTGGCTTTGTGTTGGGGCCTCAGATGCTGGCAGTTGGAGGCTGTAGGATTCTGGCTGATTACCTGATGTTAGGCTGGAATCAGAGTACTGGAGGTCTAGGGGTAGTAGGGTGGGTAGACTGGCCACTGGATTTCTTGGATTATTGCTTCTTGGATTTTGTTAGTTATTATAATATAGAAATGCTATTTATTTTTGTGGTATTTTTATATCTGATAACATTGTTGAATCTATTGTGTCATTTATTATTTTTGCTGATTCTGTAGGATTTTTCAAGAAAATCATGATATCATTAGCAAATATAGTTTCATCTTCTCTCTGTGTTTAAAACTTTAATTTATTTTTCTCTTTTTAATGTTAGTTTTTGCTAGCATTTCTGGAAATATATCAAACAATAGCAGCAAGGTGCCAAAGTAGATAGAATGATGGAATATATAATCAGGAAGACAGTTCAAATTCAGCCTCAGACACTGTGTGTAACTCTGGGCAAATAACTTGACCTTTGTTTGCCTCAATTTCTTCATCTGTAAAATGGGAATAATAGCAGTGCCTACCTGCAAGGGTTGTTGTGAAGATAAAATGAAATAATATTTGTAAAACACTTTAAAATGTTATAAAACATTATTATTTTTATCATCATTATATTAGTAGTAGTAGTAGTTATAGCCACAACAGCAGAGCAGTAGTAGTAGCAGTATAGTAGCAATAGTAGTAGCAGTATAGTAGCAATAGTGGTAGTAGTAGTAGTAGTAGTGGTGGTGGTGGTGGTAGTGGTAGTGGTAGTCGTAGTAGTAGGAGGCAAGTGGACATCTTTGTTTTATTCTTAAATTTATTAGTGAAGTTTATAGTGTGTAAGAATTACATAAGATGCTTGCTTATTTTGTTGGTTTTTTTTTAGATAGGGACTTGTGATCTTAAAATACAGTCCCTATATGCCTATATTTTTAGAGCTTTTAGAATGAAGAAATGTACTTTGATAGTCCTTTTTTTTTTAAGATAACTATGTTGTTTTGATGGTTTTGTTTCTAACATTGATTCTATTGATTTTTTTCTAACGTTGAACCATCTTTGCATATTTGTTATGAATAAAATTTGGATATAATGAATAATTTCTTGGATGAATTGCTTAAAAGGATTTTACTGCCAGTTTTTTTAATAGTTATCCATTAATGATAGTGATTTATAGTTCTTGTTTTATCCTTCAGAGACATTTGTTGCATAGTCAGTCTGATGGAATCTTTTTCTTTTTCTGTCTTTTAGAATTTTTTTTTGTAGTATTGCTATTAATAGTTCTTTGAAAATTTGATGGAAGTCTACTGTGCATCCATCAGTATCATGTCCCTTTGTCCCTTTGGTAGTTCCTCATAGCTACTTCAATTTCTTTTTGTGAGATTGCATTATTCAAAATCTTTATTTGGTCTTCTGTTAGTTTGGGTATTTTATCTATTTGAAGGGGTTTTTGTATTTCTTTAGTATTCTCAATTCCATTAGCTTATAACTATGCATAATAAATTCTGACAATTATTTTTTCTTCTAGTTTTGTTAGATTTTGCTAGGTTAATTTATTATTTTGACTCTTTGATTTTCTTCCCTCTCTTTTAAAAAATCATTAGGTGTATTAATTTTTTTAGTCTTCTCAAGGAACAAGCTTTTAGTTTATTTTATTTTTTCTATTTGTTTTGCTTTCATCTTATCTATTTCTTCTGTGATTTTCAATTCCTCTCTCCCTCTCTCTCTCTCTCTCTTTCTGTGTGTGTGTGTCTTCCTGTTTCCCTTACTTATTTTGGTTTGTGTTATTTGGGTTTCTAATCTTTTAAACAGCATATTCAAAATTTTTTTTTCAATTTTGCTAATATATGTTTATAGGGAAACAATTATTTACCTGGAAGTTTTCTTTAGTCATATCCTAGTAGTTCTGGCAGGTTGTATCATCATTATCTTTAACTTAATAATGGTTTGAATAATTAGTTCTTTTAAACACTCTTTTTGTTTTAGGATTTAATTGTCAAATCTCCATTTTAGTTTTGTCTTCTGTTTATGCTACTTGAACTGATTGCTAATTTTTTTTTGTTTTAGCTTGTTTCAGCTTATTTAGCTTATTTTCTGCTTATTTAGCTTGTTTAGCTTATTTCTGCTTTACATTTATTTGCAATATCTATGAATCCTATATATAGTCAGTTTTTGTAAAACTCCAAAAGGGTGTTGAGAAATAAACATATTCTTTTTTGGTCCCATTTAGAAGATGTAATAAGAAGATGTAATAAAATTCAAGTTTCTCAAGGAATTTGTTAAATTTTATATTTTCACTTTATTTTTTCTATTAGATTTGTCCAGATTTGAGAAGACATTAAAGACTTTTACTATTGTTTCACTATGTCTGCATGTCATTCAGTCAATTTTTCCTTTAAGAATTTAGATGCTATGGCACTTGGAATGTATAAGTTAATATCAATAATTGTTTTCTATGCTTCATTTCAATCATCATCATGCAATATCCTTGTTAATTTATATCATAAATTTTTGTTTTTATTTTGTCTAGTAGCATAATTATAACTTATTCTTTTTTTGGAGGGGGGATTCATAGTAAAGTTTGTTCCAACTTCTCATTTTTTATTTTCTTCATGTCTTTGCTTTTGAGGTATGTTTCTTGTAAGCAACTGATTATGGGGCTTAAAAAAAATCCAATCTTACTCTTTCATGTTATCATATTGTTTGGTCTGTTCACACTTAACATTTAACTAAGGTTTATATTTTCTTCCTTTCATATTTCAAATGTTCCTTATTTCTCTGAATAAGAATTTTTTTTCTTTTTTTCTTTTAAGACAGTACTTTTCCTTATTACTTTTGTTTAACCTACCTTAACCCAATCCTCTTTTCAATGGTTCTCTTTCTTTCATTTTCAAGTCCTCTCTTTCTCATTTGTCACCCCTTTCTATAGGCTTCCTATAGGAGTTTTACTTGTTTACTTTTTCTTTCTCCTTTTCATTTAGTTATATAATTCCTCCCCCCCCCCCTTTTTGTTGTTCTTGTTTAGGTAGTTAATTGAAACCTCTCCTTGCCTCCCTTTCAACTTCTGTTGGATGCTAGTTTTTTTCTTCCACTTTTTTTCTTAAAATATCTTATTTATCTTTTTTGTGTTTCTGTGTTTTCAGATTGAATAGTCTTTTTGCTTCTGTTCCTTTTGTAGACATGTTTCAAATGTCTCTCTTTTATTGAATGTCCAATTTTTTTATTGATGACTAGGCTCAGGTTTGTAGGGTCTGTCATTATGTGTTCCATCCTAAACTAATTTTCTTTTTTGGCATATATTATTACATTCTTTTGTCTCTTGTATTGTTTGTTTCTTGTCATTGGAATTGTTACATTAAAGCATTATGCATCTTGGGGTTTGAGGTGGAGTTTTTTGTTTGCTTTTGTTCTTCTGGCAGTGATTTTAAGATTATATTTATTGACAGTTTGTTTTCAATGTTCAGAAGTTTTTGGCAATTTTCTTCTATTATTTCTTATATTAGGGTGTTCATGTTTTTTAACATGCCATATTTTTTCTGGTAGGCCTAGAATTCTTAAATTATCTCTATGAATCTTGTATGTGAGATCATTGTTTTGATTATTTGAAGATCATACTTTCTTTGAATGTTACTGATTTTTTATTATTCTCTTCTGCCATGTTGTTGTTAGTTTAGTATATTTGTATTTCCAAATATTTTCCCTCCCTCCCCCACACCTTTGGAGAGACCCACCACCATGGATTCAAGCTTTTTTTTTCTATTCTGCCAGTTATTTCTGTTATGCAGACCATAAATTTTGCCATTTGTTCCCTTGTAACTTCTTTCAAGATTATAGTTTTTCTCTTGAACCAATTGGTAACATCCTTCTGTAGTTTTATGCTCTCTTGGGAATCCACATTGTCCTCTGTCTCATTAGGTTTCATTTCAATTTCCTTTGTCTTGCAATATTTATTTAAAGATATCTTTATTCATTTAGATGTTTTATTGCATATCTTCTCTTTTGTTTCAATATTTTCCCTTTTGATTTATCTCCTTTTATTCTTTGTTTTTGACTAAATTTTCTTCCTTCTAAGGTGTTTGATCATGTTAACCTTATTTTTCCTTTATATTTCCCATTCTCACTTTCTGACACTTCTTTTGATAGTAGGTCCTCATGGGGCCTAGATCTCAAAATTGTTTTGGTCTCCTCCCACATTGGGGAGTTCACTTTTCACTCAGTGACAAGTATGGGAAAAGGACTTACCTCAACTCTTAGTGCCCTTTCCTTAATGTCTGTTGAATCTCTATCTGTAAGCTGGTGCTTGACCCAATGTACTCTTTTCCTATAGTTCTTTGACAAAGCACTGAAGAACTGAAAAATTTCCATTTTATTACATTTCCCCTTCCTTCACAAAGTATTGGGCAGAAAGTGGCACAGTGGATAGAGTGCCAGGCCTGGAGTCAGGAAGAAACTTCCTGAATTCAAATTTGGCCTCAGACACATAATAGCTGTGTGACCCTGGGCAAGTCATTTAACTCTGTCTCCATTTCCTCAACTTTAAAATGAACTGGAGAAGGAAATGGCAAACCACTCCAACATCTTTGCCAAGAAAACCCTAAATGTGGTCAAGAAGAGTCAGACATAGCTGAAAAATCATTGAACAGCAAAAATATTTTGATGCTTATTTCTATAGAATAATGAGGTGATAGCAGTAACACAGTGTGCAGGCAAAGACAGAAGTATTGGCAAGGAAATTGCTGAGTAGATCCCAGAGCTCAACCTGGTCACTTAGGTTGGGTACCTGAATGGAGCATTGGGGTTGGGTAGGTAGTACTAAAGGAACACATTAGGGATTATCTTTCTCTTCTATTAATTTAATAAAGCTGTTAACTTATTAGGCTTCTTGGTATCTTATCTTACAAAGACAGCTACAACCCCCACCCCCATATAATTCCTCATTTTGGAGAGTTTTTAAGAGGTAGTGAGGACTAGAAGAATAAGACTGTCTATTCCTCCACATTTTTTCCCCAATTTGCATCTTAAAAGAAGAGAAAGACTCTTACGAGGTAGAAGTAACAAAAAACTACATGTAGTATCTGGTGTGAGGAATAGAGTGAAGGTGACTTTGCCTGGTCTTCAGTGTGCAGGAGAGAGAAAAATGTCTAATAAGGCTGGAAAGGTATTTAGGGGCAGGTTGCATAGGGCTTTAAAAACTAAACAGAGGAAATTTACTTTTATTCCACAGTCAAAAGGAAGTCACTGGAATTAGTTGGGTAGAGTATTAACATAGTCAGATCTTTGCTTAAGGAATTTATTTTGTCAACAATCTGAGGATGGACTGAAGTAGGGTAAATCTGGAAGCAGGAAGATCAAATAGGAGGCTGTAATAATAGAAATAATCTGGCCTTAGACACTTAATAACTGTGTGATCCTGAGCAAGTCACTTAACCCAGTTTGCCTCAGATTCCTCATCTGCAAAATGAGCTGGAGAAGAAAATGGCAAACCTCTCCAGTATCTTTGCCAAGAAAGCCTGAAATGGGGTCATGAACAGTTGGAAATGACTGGAAAAATGAGTGAACAATAACAATAAAATAAGAAAAGGGGTGATCGAGGCCTCAACTGAGATGTCGGATGTGTAAATGAAGAGAAAAGATGCGAAAAGTGTAAGAGATGGAACAAAGGTTAAAAAAATTTTTAAAAATAAGATTTGGCAATTCATTGAATATATAGGGTGAAGGAGAGTAAGGAAGCCCAGATAATACAAAGTTTATAATTATGATCACTGAACATAGTACCTTGAATAGAAATTGGGAAATTTACAAGAAGGGAAGGTTTTTTGGGGGGCAGATAAAGCTTATCAGATAAGTCACTCCATCTTTCTGGACCTCAGTTTCCTGGTCTGGAAAATGATGCAGTTGGAACAAATGGCCTCTGATCTCTTCCAGTTTTAGAGCTATGACCCTGGTAGCCTCCTAGATATACAGCATTTTTGGTAAACGATGAGGAGACTTGATTAGCTGAAAAATAAGTGATTCATATTGAGGTGTGAAGGGACTTAAAGTAAAAGGATACTGTGAGATATTGCAGAAAGCAGGCTGCTTATTTAACACTAACCTAGGAACTGCTAAGTACCCTCTCTAGGTATGCCTCTGGTTATAAAAAAATTCTCAGAAAACCCAGATTTTTTTTTTTTTGTACAATCTTTCATTTAAACAATGAGAAATATAGGTTCTATTGAGGAAATATTCAGAGAGCAATGTAGTTGAGTGATGATATTTTTACATGCCAGTACCCCATGACTTTCCATCCAGAACACACTGCCACACCAGGATGTCTGGTCTCAGGGATTTATGACTGGGGCAGCTGCGAACAGCTTTGTGTCACCTGCATAGAGATATTTTTCTCCCTGAGGGAAGACATTGACAAACATGTCCCATGATTTTCTGACAGTCTGTTCTCTCCTCTGTCACAGCAAGGGAGAGAGCAAGGCTCACTACATGACTTCTGCATGACATATTTTTTTCTCCGAGAAACAAACAAAAGCTCTCTCAAATTATTGTTAATGTACTCTAAATATAAGGAAAATGTGATACCATGAGATTTCCTAATAATCACAAGTTCATAGAATTATAGACTCTCAGATCTATTACTATTAGAGCAGAATCCTTCTGATAAAAAGTAAGCTCTTTGAGGACAAGAACTCTCTCTCTCTGTTTCTCTCTCTCTCTCTCTCTCTCTCTCTCTCTCTCTCTCTCTCTCTCTCTCTCTCTCTCTCTCTCTCTCTCTCTCTCTCTCTCTCTCTCTCTCCCCCTGTGTGTGTGTGTGTGTGTGTGTGTATTTCTCACTGTCTCTCTCTGTCTCTCTTTCTCTTTCTTTCTGTTTTAGTCTTTTTTATGTCCATTAATCAGCACAATGCCTGGGAGAGTAGCCACTTCATAAAATTGTGTTGATTGGTTCATTGATCTGGAAGGAATTGAGAGGTGATCTATGATAGCCTTTTATTTAAAAGAGAAAATATCAGAGATCACAAGATAGAATATGATTAACTCAAGATTTTATAGATGATTCAGGAGCATAGGGTCCTGAGTTGGAAAGAATTCAGAGATTGCCTAGTGCAAGACCCTCCTTTGACAAGAATGTTAATGTAGAGGGATGAAAAGACTCATCAAGAGTATGGAAGAAAGGAATGAAGAAAGGAAGGAAGGAAGGAAGGAAGGAAGGAAGGAAGGAAGGAAGGAAG
>NW_020954619.1:44675540-44716698 GCF_900497805.2 Vombatus ursinus | reverse complement strand
AAGGAAGGAAGGAAGGAAGGAAGGAAGGAAGGAAGGAAGGAAGGAAGGAAGAAAGGAAGGAAGGAAGGAAGGAAGGAACTTTTATTAAGTACCTGCAGTGTTCTAGGCACTGTCCTAAATACTCTACATTATCTCATTTGATCCTCACAATAACCCTGGGTAGGAGCTATTATGATCACTACAATTGAGCAAACTGATGCAAATAGGTTAAGTGACTTTGTCTAGGGTCACATAATTAGTGTCTGAGGTTAGATTTAGCCTCAGGTCTTCTTAACTTTAGGCACAGGACTCTGTATCACCTAGCTAAAGGAGCAAAAGTAGAATGTGAACCCAGGTTCTCTGATTTTAAGTAAATACAAATTCCTTTATTTGTTCCCACTACAACTGGTTGCTTGTTATTGTTTTCAGTATGACTTATACTCTTTCCTCTGATTTGTGAGTTTACTGTTTAACTTCCATGAGAAAATCAGTCTTCAGTGATGTAGAGATAGTACATTAGACTTTAGAGTTAGATTCCAGATTAGAAACATTTTCATGTGTGTCACATTTCCATCCTGAGTCATTGTGGGGGTTGAGTAAGAAAACAGAAATATCTCAGCTCAAAATGATCTCCACTATTGGAAAAATATCTCAAAGTGCTCCTAAAGGTGGACAGTGCAGGGCTATCATCTTCACATTATAGGTGTCACATCCCAATAGTTGAGAAATACAATTAATGAACTTACCTTAATAAAAGCCTTTTCTTCCAATGACACCAGGCCCAGCTTAAACACATCTGCTTGAGGAAATTCTTCTGCTCTAACCTTTCAAGAATAATCTTCCAAACTGAAAGTCATTGGTTTAAATAATTCTGACATAAGGTATATGTGCTTCTTTCTAGTATCTACTAATCCCTCTCATTTTTATGAGACTATGAGTTATACTTAAGTATTGTCTTGACCTTTAATCATTATTAATTACTTTCAGTTGGGTCTATATATTAAGGGAATTAAAAAAGTAAAACTGTGAGAAATAATGTTGTCACAAGTCACTTTTCAGGAAAAGAGAAAACAAGGTCTTTGGGGATATGAATCAAAACTCAATATAAAATTCAGCTAGTATGTGCAAAATGCTACTAAATATTTGACTTACAGTGTTTTCTTCCCATTAGTTTGTAGACTAAATTCTATTATCTGTTACTTATCATTTACAGATAACTCATTTTAGCTTTTCTACTTCTATACACAGTATTATATAAATTAAACTCTTCCTGTGTTCACATATTGATAAGAAAAATAAGAGGTAGCACTTGTATAATGGAAAATATGTTGGTTTTAGGAGAGGACCTGAATTCAAATCATACCACTGCTATTTACTATATGTGCAATATTGAACAACCATGTTCCCATTCTGGACTTTGATTTCCTCCTTTTTAAAATTAGGGAAATATCCTACATGATAACTGTAATAATGTAAATGAAAAGAACACTAGAATAAAACTAAATAGTTTGTATTTATCAAGATCATTCCCTACCCTACACCCCATCCCCAAAGATGAACTGAAGAAATTTGGGAACTATCTTACTTTGGAGAAGCAAGGCTCTATGTGTGCAAAAGAGTGCATTTGATCTCAAAATCAGTTGCTGTATCAGCTGAGTTTGGTGAATGATTTTTTTTTTAAACAAGGGAAGAATCATTGAGTTTTGAGGTATAAACAAGTATATCTAGAAAGGATTGTGATGCATGAACAAGGCAATGATAGAACTTTAAAATTAAATTGAAACAAAAATGAAATGAAAACAACATGCTTAAAAGTATTAGCAGCCATAAAAACCTGTTCAAATGCATAGAAAGAGCTACAACTGTTCATTCATTTAATAAATAAATAAATAAACAAAAACCACTATGTGTAGATGACTATGAAGAGTGTAACGTTCAATGTTTGGACAAGACATGATATTTGTACCGTGGAACCTACTGTGTTTCTACTTCCTGATACCAAACCTTTAACTGCTATTCATCATCTATTCTGCACTGGTATTTACCTATATCAGTCATATTCTATGGATTAGAGCTCCAAGCTTGCCATGTTGGGGTTTATCAGGGAATAATGTCTCATGCTTTTATTACTACCAAGATAAAGTCTTATGGATTCTAAGCTAAGACAATAAGATGGATTCAGAATTTGTTGTTTGGCCATATTCAGTGTAGTTCTTTTTTTAAATTAATTAATTCATTTTTTTTGTTTTCAACATTTACTTTTACAAGATTTTGGGTCCTAAATATTTCTCCTCCCTCCCCTCTTTCTTCCCCAAGATGGCATGCAATCTGATATAGGCTATACATGTACAATCATATTAAATTTATTTCCACATTGGTCATGTTGTGAAAGAAGAATCCGAAAAAAAAGGGACAAGTCATAACAAGGAAAAACAAACAAACAAACAAAAAAGAAAATAGTATGCTCTGATCTACATTTAGACTCCATAGCTCTTCTCTGGATATGTATAGCATTTTCTATCATAAGTCTTTTGGAATTGTCTTAGATTTTTGCATTGCTGAAAAGAACTAAGTCTATTAAAGTTGCTCATCATATGATATTGCTGTTACTATGTTCTCCTGGTTCTGCTCACTTCACTCAGCATCATTCATGTAAGTCTTTCCAGGTTTTTGTGAAATCTACCTGTTCATCATTTCTTATGTAACAATAGTATTCCATCACATTCATATACCACAACTTGTTCAGCCATTCCCCAATTGATGTTAATCTCCTCAATTTCCAATTCTTTGACACCATAAAAGGAGCTGCTATAAATATTTTGTACATGTGGGTCCTTTTCCCCTTTTTTATGATCTCTTGATAGAGTTATGATCTCTTTGGGATACACCAGTGTAGTTCTTAGTGGTGCAATGTCAAAGTATCAAGAGGACACCAGTGGCATATTCCAGAGACCTATGTTTGGTTATACACCATTATTTTTGTCAAGAGCTTTGATATCAACATAGATGGAATGCTCATTCAATATAAAGATGATACCAAATTGGGAGAAATAGTTAGCTTTAATATATGACAATCAAGTTAGGATCCAAAAATCTCTTGACATCCTAGAGCATCAGACTGATTCTAAGATGAATTCAATAAATGTAATATCTTCAAGTATATTTGTACTGTAAATTTAAAATTTTATAGTTAAGTGCAAAAAAGCAACTTCACAAATACAAGATGGCTTAGGCTTGGTTAGGCAGCAGTTGTTCTGAAAATGATTTATGAGTTTAGGAGATTAAAAGTCAATATTTCAGCACTGTGATTAACCAAAAACAAATAAACAAACAAACAAACTATTGAAACTTGGACTATGTCAGGAGAGTCAGAACTTCCTGCAAAAAGGAGGTGACCTTTCCTGAAGTATTATGCTCAATTCTGGGCTCCATGGTTTAATAATTACTTTAATAAGACAGACCATGTGCTAAGAAGGCAATCACAAAGTAAAACAACTTGAGTCAATATTATATGAGGTTTGGGTGAAGGGAATTGACTTGTTTGGTGTGGAAATGTGAAGACTCAGGCTATGAAATAACCATCTTTAAGTATTTGAAGATTTTCATGTGGAGGAGGGATTAAACATTTTTTTTCTGATTCTAGAGAGCAGAAACAAGAGTAATGGGTAGAAGTTAGAAAGAGGATTATTTTGGTTTGTTGTAGGGGGAAAGCAAAAAAAAAAAAACCTTCCTGATAATTAAAGATGTCCTAAAGTAAATGAGCTGCCTAAAGAGATGGTGAGTTCTCTCTCCTTGGATGTCTTCAGGCTGAGGTTGGATGTTCACTTCATAGGTATGTTGTAGTGGAGATTCAATTTATATTTGTGTTTTACTACATACCCCCTAAGCTTCCTTCAGACTCCTGTGAGTATAGTAGGCAGAATAAGCAGAATATTAGGAGAAATAAAAAAAAAAGAACATGGATTCCAACCATTAGCAGTAGGTTTGAATTCAGTATCTGACATTTAGTAGGTTTGTGACTCTGAGGAAATCATTCAATATTTCTGAGGTTCTTCTCCAAATCTGTAAAAAGGAAATAATTATACCTACCTTAATAACTCACAAGATTATTTTAAGAAATATCAGTTTGATTGCTGTGTGGGAGATGGATTGGAGATGGGAAAGAATGGGAGCATGAAAACTGCTTAAGAGGCTAGAGCAATAGTCTAAAGGGATGTATTTAATACAATTATTCATGTAACCCAATGATCATTGTAACATACTTAAAATAAATTTAAAACTATAACTTTTATATTGTTCACTATTCACTTAAAAATAAGATTCAAAACAGACTGTACTGTATTCCTCTGGAAATACCCCATTAGGGTATTTCCCACAATGTATTGTAGCTTTTCTTTGTGACTCATAACCATCTTTTTGAAGAAAAGTAAGACTGACTATACATAACCTTTTTATGATGCTTGGGTAAGGTTGGTTTACCTGGCTTATCCTGAATTCAAGTAGATGATGACCTTTTTAGATGCCTTGCTATTGAATTTGAAATATTCATGATGGTGTACTTTATTTTATCATCACTTCCTTACCTATAAGTTTCAAGAAAAAAAATCAATATAAAAGGTTGTGCATACAATAGGCATTAAATAAATGTAATCAACTGCTAATTGGAATCCCCATATTTGACACTGATTTTGTAAAACAGACTAAGGGTTAATGGTAGTTTCAGAAGGTTTTTTTTAAACATATTTAGCCAGTCTACAAATTCTTTTTTTTTTCAGCCAAAGATAAGGTTTTTTAGAACATCCGTCATATTGGACATACTTTTAAGGAGTCTGAACATTAGTAAGCTATTGCCTAGATTGTAAGAATCTTACCAGTGGCTAGATTTTAGGAATCTGAGCAGTGACTAGATTATAAGAATCCCAGGCTTGGCTAGATTTTAGGAATCTCAGCATTTTAATGGAGACAAAATGGACCTTATATACAGAAAGACTGTGAGAGGGACCTAGGAGTGGCCAATAAGCTGGGGAGAAAAGAACTCCTGGGACCTGGACCTCTGGCCAAGGGAGAATGGAGCCTAACTAGGATTAAGGGTAGGAAATGGCCAGGGGCCATACACAGGGAGGTAAAACAAAGGAAGGCCAGGCTAGGTTAAAGATAACAGAATTGGGAGATTGGGTATAGCCACAATGAAAGGCCAGATGATGGGATTATAGCCTCAGGCAAATGCCAGAGATTTGGCCAAGTGGGAAAGTCCAGGGATTTTCCTTTCAGGGGTCTAGATCCCAACCCCATCATTTCCTCCTCAACAAATGGGACCCAAATTTTTTTGGAGTAAGGGGCAAAGGTCTTGGCTTCTGAAACTGCTTCCTGCTGGCAAGGGGCATAGAGTTGTCCCTGCCTTGAGGGGGTCCCAAAGAGGAGGTTGACTGGAACTGAGCTCAGGTTGCATTCAGGGAACAATGGGGAGACATTCACTGGTACTCACTGTTTGCTACCAACTCTAGGTGAATGACCCATAGTCTGGAAGACACAAAAAACTGCAGGGCCCAGATATAAAGCAGGGACTAGATTTAGGGCCCAACTTTTAGAGGATAAAACATCCTTAGCTCTGTTTGGATTAAAATAATTCAGTTTTCCAATGATGTAGTATCAAATCCACGTCATAGCCAGACTCAGGAATAGCCGAATGGGTAACATTACCTTTTAAAGCAATATAATGGGGAAACTGAGCCAGGAAGATCCCATCTTAGATTGAGGCTAAAATTGTCCTTTCAGCTTTTCCCAATGCTGACTTCCCACCAGTATCACATTCTCTGAGTAGCTTGTGACATTTCTCTCAAGATGGTGGATTATTGATTATCGATAGATTATGATCCATCAGACAACTCAAAATAAAATCCTATGAGCTTTTACCTCAAACAGCAAGTTTTACTAATCATAGTTTAGGAAAAACCTTTCCAGGATTTACATCTCAAGCTTAAATTTGTCCTGGTGTAAAAAGCCAATTATTAGAGATCTCTATACACTTGCAAATTCTCAGCAAGCCATACATAACCCAAACAAGCTTTTCAGCTAGTTTCACATTAAAACAATAACCGAAAATAGCCAAACTATTTTAGTGGTAACCAAATTATGAAAAGTTGCTTGACATAACTGATACAAAAAATTCACCAATTTGAAACTTTAAACAAACCCATTACCAATCAGCTGACTTCAGTTTTGTTAAATGCACTTCCAAATTACTTTACACAGAGAATCAACATCCCATCATTAATAGTTAAAACTACAAATTTAAAAGAGCGTGCTTACCCAAGTTTGGAGGCTAGCTTCATTACCTTGACCAGGATGTGCTGAACCTGGGTGATGCTTCCAGGCAAAGGTTGCCCTACGGCCCAAGGCCATTGCCAGGGGGGCCCATGCTGTAGCTGCTGCTCCTCCCCCCTCCTTCCTTTTCCAGGTGGGGGAGGGTAAAATCAAAGGTGAGGGGTAAAGGGTGAAACTTTCTTCTCCTATGAGAGGGGTTAACAGATACCCTCTTCATTGAAGGGAAGGGAATGACCAGGTCATACAGGTGTTTCAAAATTCCGTAATGATCAATCACAAAAGCTCCAGAATCTGCCAAGTTATTTTTAGCTGTCTAAATTTCCCTGTAACCTCCATGAAGGTGGATTCAGAGGTGCAGAGGGAAGGGAGTAAGTAAGCCTCAGGGAACCAAAAAGCAACTGTGGTTTTCTCCAATTCACTAGCGCTGAGGGAATTAACAGAATTGAACATACACTTCCAGATAGGGTGCCTATACTTGTCCTCTATGCTGAGGAAGGTGTACCCAGGTCCATGGCTTGAACCGACCCAGTGGACCAAGAGCCTGAGAGCTTCAGGGCAAGTAAGAGACAGCCTCATAACTGTCTGCCCGAAAAGCACCTACAAGCCTTGGTGCTTGGAGAGCAACCCTAATTGCAGAGCAAGAAAGGAGGGAGAGGAGGCTTACACACCTTCCAGTCTTGACTGGAGAAGAACTTGGGGTTAGGCAGTTTCCCCACATGGGCCACCAAAATGATGCGGTTTAGGGGTAACATGCAGGTGCTGGAACCCCAATATCACAACACGTGGGTACTAACCAAAAGAATTTAACCCAAGCCTTCTTTCAATCAAAGACAAGGTTTATTAGAACATTCGCCATATTGGGCAAACTCTTAAGCAGTCTGAACATTAGTAAGCTATTGGCTAGATTATAAGAATCTGACCAGTGGCTAGATTTTAAGAATCTAAGCAGTGGCTAGATTATAAGAATCCCAGCCATGGCTAGATTTTAGGAATCTGAGCCCAGCCTACAAATTCTTGATAAGTATTTTGACAAGCATGATTCATGAGTCACTAGGTTTGTTTGTTTTTTTTTTGGGAGGGGGTGAAGATATTAATAAACAAATACATTGAAATAAATACAACTTATATTATTTGGGAGAGAACACTAATGTCTGGGGAGGGGGGAAGAATCATGGTTTAGGAGCATTTTGAAGGAAATATAAGATGCCAAGAGATAGGAATGAGTTAGAATACTTTGTAGGCATGGAGTATAGCTCATACAGAGATAAGAGATAGAATCTCTCTCATGTGAAGGATAATAGAAAGAATAGTTTGACTGGACCATAGAATATAAGTAAAGAAGCAATGTATAAAAGATCAAAAAGTTAAGTTGGAGCTGAGTTTGACAGGATATAAAAGTACAGCAGAAGAACTTATATTTGACCTCAAAGGCAATAGGGGGTTTATTGGAATTCAATAGATAAGGGTATAACAAGGTCAAATTTCAACTTTAGAAAAATCAGTCTGTCAGCTAGGTAGTGGCCTTCACAGGGTAGAACATGAAATAGAGAGGGAAAGAAGGAGGCAAAAGCAATATTCCACTTGAGAGAGATTAAGGGCCTGAACTAGGAAGGTGGTTTTATCAGTAGAGAGAAAGTAGTGTAAACAAGTGATCTTGTGGAGGTAAAAACTATAGGAATGAGTGACTGATTGTATGCATGAGATGAGGAAAAGTGAAGAGGTAAAAATAATGCCAAAGTAAGGGTGACCAAAAGGGTAATGGAGAAGTCTATGCTGAGTGTGAGTAGGTGGCAACAAGTTACCAATGTAGTATTGAATAAAATAAGCAGCATAAATGATGCTATGAGAGATTTGTATGACCAAAAAGGGAGTTAAACACGTAGCAAGAGCAAAGGATATCAACATGAAGTCCATGTGCTTCATTGTTCTTCATACAATGTCACTGGATTGAGAGAAGAGCCTTCAGAACTTTTGATGTTGGAGATTTACAAGAAGACAGAAACAAAAGTTGTGTAATATTAGAAGGTTACATGGGTTTGAATCTGCATTTTTTTTCTCAATGCAACCATAGGTAGTAAGTTCCTTGAGGGCAGGAACTGATTTAGTCTTTCTTTGTAATCCCAAGAGTTAGCATACTGCTTGTGCTTAAAGTGCTTAAAGGATGCTTGTCCAACATGACTTGTGAAAAGTATCACCATAGTTTGCTCACAGCATTTGATGCCACAGGATTCATTTAGAAGACCCATTTTCTGCTTTTTCTTTGATATCTTGATGTTTTATTTACATATAAATTTCTACAATTTGTGTTGTATTTTTAAAGGAATTGGTGCCTAATGTAATCTTATCACCCACCATCTTGCACTTTTAAATATATATATATATATATATATATTTCCCCCCAGAGGTAGCAGTGATGGATGTGAAAGAATGAATCCATTCAGAAATATGTTTCACAAGGAGTCACAATCTAGCATAAACTTAACTGTCATATACAGGAATTTAACCCTTTCTGTTGAATTCAACATTTAGTGTCTTCCCATCTGTCTGTACTAATTAAGTGAAATAGAAGATGTTGTTATGCTTTTGACATATTCAAAACTTTTTTGAAGTGAAAGGGGAATTTTAGAAAAAAATGACTGAGAGGAAAATGAAAGAAGGTGCCTCTCACAACTATGGCCATATGAAAAATTCCTGAGCAATATCATGATATTACTGTATATGAGCCTTTGTGTGGGACTTTTAGTGTAAAGGGTTTATCAGGAGAGTTTTTCATTTGACTGATGAACTTACAAGGTGGCAAACTTTATGTGAAACATGATGAAATGCTTCTTTCTATAAAGGATGTAGTCATGTCAACTAGTACCATATTGAGAGGAACAAAGACATATGATGGGACTTGCGTCCAAGATGAATTCTTGGAAGGACAGCCTGCTGCAAGGAACTGCTCTTTGCACTAATCTGTGAAAGGCAGTATTAAATGAGGATATCATGGTTTTCATTTCCTTCCACCATTTTGTCTAAAGAGATTCTGAGATCTCAAAAGGTCCCTCAACCCTAGAAGTCATTAACTGTGGTTTTGAAGAGGCAAGTATTGAGGTATAATGTGCTTGTCCACATGTCCTGAGAGGGGAGCTCCTGTATAATTTCATTCCAGAAATCCTGCCTCCTAGTTAGAGGAGAGAGACTTTGGGGACATTTCCTGTTTTGTAGATAACTCCAAGTTCAAGGGAATTTGGCTTTTTAACCAAAAAAAGGAAAGTCCTAAACAAGTGATTTCTTGCAGATAAAGGAAGAGTTGGTCATAACTGTCACTCCTACTGCTGAGTGAAGATGTGAGAATGAACCAAAAGAAATTTTGTGAAGAAGCAAGGAACAAATTTTACTTTTCTATTGCACTGAGTTATTCAGATGTCAGTATGATAGAAAGGGGATTGCTCCAAGAATATTTCCCTTCAAGGGAGTCCAAGAACTCAGGGCAGTACCATAAATGTTAATATTAGTCTCTTGAGTGAAAGAGAATGTCACAAGAATGACAAAGCTATGGCGATTTAGTAGACTATCCCCACTAACTATTGTCCCATATCTTTCATCCATTTTCTGACTAAACTCCTTGAGAAGGCTCTACATTTGTTGCCTCCTTCCTTTCCTCTGACTCTCTTCTTAACTCTCTACAGGTTGACTTCTGAATTTATTGTTCAACTGACACTGTTCTATCCTGTTACCTATGATCTTTTAATCAGCAAATCTAATAAATAGCCTTTTCTCAGTCCTCAGCCTTCTGGTTGTCTCTGCAGCCTGTGACACTTTTGATCATCTTCTTCTTGACAGTATCTTCTCTCTACATTTTCATGACACTGCTTCATACTGTTTCTCCTCTTACCTGCCTACCTCCTCTGCCTCCTTTGCTGGATGTGCATTCAGGTTTTGCTTACTAACAGAGGGTGTCCCCAGAGGTTCTATCCTGTGTTCTCTTCTCTTATCCCTTTATGCTATTTTATTTGTTGATCTCTTCAGCTTTCAAAGATTCAATTATCATTTTGAATAATATTGATTTTCAGATCTATTTATTCTGCCCTACTCTCTTTCCTAACTTCTAGACTTGCATCTCTAATTGCCTCTTGGATACTGTAACCTGGATGTCCCACAGATATTGTGAACTCAGTATGTCCAAAACTAAAATCATTATCTTTTCCCCAAAACCCTTTCCCTTTCCAAACTTCCATACTGCTATTGAGAACATGGCAATCCTCCCAGTCACCCAGCATTGCGATGTAGATGCCCTCATTGACTTGACTCTCTCATCCCTTAATCCAATCTGCTACCTAATTCTGGTAACACTTTTTACCTTTGTACCTGCATAACATCTCTTGTATATGCTCCCTTCTCTCTTCATACACTACCACTACCCTGCTGCATGCCCTCAATACCTCATGCATGGACTATTGCAATATCCTGCTGGTTTGTCTGCTTGCCTCATTTCTACTAATTCCAAGACTATTCTCCACTCTTTTACCAAATTGATATTTTTATAGCACATGTCTAACCACATCACTGTCTCCTCCACTCTGGTTGAATAGAGTCTATTTGACTGAATTCAAACTTCACAGAACAAATCCTTTCTTTTTACTGTTTTAATTTTTTATTTTAAGTTCAAACATTTGAAAATACATATCTCATGAATACATTAATACATAATACAATATATGTAAATAAATATATAACACATGAACATTAACCATGTATTCATGTATATTCATATGTGTGCATATATGCATGTGTGTATACATATATACATATATGTGTATATATGCATGTATGCATACATGCATTCATATCAAAATTTATTCTTAACTATAGTATATGCATGCAAAGCAGAGGAGCTATATATTTTTCTTTTTTTAAAATTTATTTATTTTTAGTTTTCAACATTCACTTCCACAAGATTTTGAGTTCCAAATTTTCACCCCATTTTGCCCCTTTCCCCACCCCAAGATGGCATGCATTCTGAATACCCCTTCCTCTAGTCTGTCCTCCCTTCTATCTCTCCCCCCCTTTTCTTATCCCCTTCCCCTCCTATTTCTCTGTAGGTCAGGATAGATTTCTGTACCCCATTTCCTGTATTTCTTATTTCCCAGTTGCATTTGAAAACATTTTTTAATACATGTGTTTTCAAAACTTTGGGTTACAAATTTTCTCCCTTCCCCCTCCCCACCCACCCTCATTGAAAAGGCAAGCAACTCAATACAGGTTATACATGTGTAGTCATGCAAAACAGGTCCATAGTAGTCATGTTGTGAAAAACTAACTCTATTTTCCTTAATCCTATCCCACCACTCATTTATTCTATTCTTTCTTTTGACCTTGTCCCTCCTTAGAAGTGTCTGCTTCTGATTACCCTCTCTCCCAATCTGCCCTACCCTCTATCATGTGCCTGCTCTCTTGTCCCCTTCCCCCCTATTTTCCTGTAGAGTAGGATAGATTTCCATACCCATTTGAGTGTGTGTTATTCCCTCCCGAAGACAAATCTGATGAGAATAAGATTTACCCATTCCCTCTCACCTTCCCCCATTTCCCCTCCACTTTAAAAGCCTTTTCTTTTCTGTTTTTTTGTGAGATAATTTACCCTGCTCTACCTCTCCCTTTCTCCTTCTCCCAACATAATCCTCTCTCACCCCTTAATTTTATTCTCCAGATGCCACCCCTTCATCTTCAACTCATCCTGTGCCCTCTATGTATATATACATATATCTATCTATATATACATATATTTTTTCCCTCCAATTACCCTAAAACTGACAAAAGTCTCATGAGTTACAAATATCATCTTTCCATGCAGGAATGTAAACAGTTCAACCTTAATAAGTCTCTTATGATTTCTCTTTCCTGTTTACCTCTTCAGTTCCACTTGAGTCTTGTATTTGAAAGTCAAATTTTCTACTGGGCTCCGGTCTTTTCATCAAGAATGCTTGAAAGTCCCCTATTTCACTGAATGACCATTTTCCCCCTGAAGGATTATATTCAGTTTTGCTGGGTAGGTTATTCTTGGTTGTAATCTTCTCCCTTTTGCCCTCCAGAATATTATATTCCATGCCTTCTGGTCCCTTAGTGTAGAAGCTGCTAAATCTTGTGTTATCCTGATTGTGTTTCCACAATACTTGAATTGTTTCTTTCTGGCTGCTTGTAATATTTTCTCCTTGACCTGGAAACTCTGGAATTTGGCTACAATATTCCTAGGGGTTTTCCTTTGGGGATCTGTTTCAGGAGGAGATCTGTGGATTCTTTCCATTTCTATTTTGCCCTCTGGTTCTAAAATATCAGGGCAGTTTTCCTTGATGATTTCTTGAAAGATGATGTCTAGGCTCCTTTTTTTGATCATGGCTTTCAGATAGTCCAGTAATTTTTAAATTCTCTCTCCTGGATCTATTTTCCAGGTCAGTTGTTTTTCCAATGAGATATTTCACATTGTTTTCTAATTTTTCATTCTTTTGGATTTGTTTTACAGTGTCTTGATTTCTCATAAAGTCATTAGCTTCCAATTGCTCTATTCTAATATTTTAGGAAGTATTTTCCTCAGTAAGCTTTTGAACTTCCTTTTCCATCTGACCAATTTTGTTTTTTGGAGCATTCTTCTCCTCATTGGCTTTTTGGATCTCTTTTGCCATTTGGGTTAGGCTATTTTTTAAAGTGTTATTTTCTTCAGTATTTTTTGGGGTCTCCTTCAGCAAGCTGTTGACTTGCTTTTCATAATTTTTCTTGTATCACTATCATTTCTCTTCCCAGTTTTTCCTCTACTTCTCTTACTTGCTTCTCAAAATCCTTTTTGAGCTCCTCCAAGGCCTGGGACTGGTTCATATTTTTCTTGGAGGCTTTGGATGTAGGAGCTTCATCTTTGTTGTGTTCTTCTGGTTGTATGTTTTGATTTTCTTTGTCACCAAAAAAAGATTCTATGGTCTGACTCTTTTTGCGAGGTTTGTTCATGATCCCATCCAATTACTTGAGTTTTAAACTCTTTGTTAAGGTAAGAGTCTGCTTCCAATGTGGAGAATGTACTGTCCCAAGCAACAGGGTTTTGTACACCTATTTTCAGAGATACTTCTAGAGACCTATAAATTTTCAGTTCTTCCAAGATGGTATGATAAGGGGCAAGGTGTTACTCCTTTCCTGGCCTGTGCTCTGGTCTGTGAATGACCACAAACACTCTTTTCTCTCTTGCAACTGTGAGGAGGATTTCCTCCCCACCACCACTACATGCTCCAACACACCAGCACTCCTCCTCACCCCAGGACCACCACACAGAACTGTGAACCAGATCCAAACACGGGCAAAGTAATAGATTCCTGTCTCAGCACTAGCAAAGAGGTCCCTGCAATTCCCCTCTGATCAGCCACCTTATTCCCCCTCAGTCTGTGGGCCAGAAGCTCAGGAACCAGCCACTGTGCTCGAGAACTGGGGCTAGGGCCTAGCTTCTCTCTCTCACCACAGAAACATACTTTTCCCACTGACCTTCTAAGTTGTCTTTGGTGTTCGTGGGTTGAGAGGTTTGGAAAATGCCAGATCTGCCCCTGATTCAGTCCTCTGAGACCTGCTTCAGGTTTGCTGTAACCTGCAGCCCATGCCAAACTGAGCTCCTCTCCCAGTCTGGCATGATATACCTTTCTGATCAACCATCCAGGTTGTCTTGGGCTGGAAATTTGTTTCACTCTGTCTTTTTGTGGGTTCTGCTGCTTTAGAATTTATTTAGAGCCATTTTTTACAGGTATTTGGGGGGGCTTGGGGAAGAACTCAAGCAAGTCACTGCTTTCACTCTGCCATCTTGGCTCCACTGACCTTCTCAACAAATCCTCTTAATAAATGCATTTGTTTTGTAAAACTTGGACTCAGTCAAAAGGCCACACCTAAGGACCTAGAAGGTCATATATGGCCTCAAGACTGCAGATTCCCCACTCCTGAGATAGACTCTAGGATCTCCATATTATCTCCAAGATCATACATAAAATGCTATTTGACTTCTAAGTCTTTTCTACCTTTTTTGTCTTCTTACATCTTACTGTCCTCCAAGTACACTACAATCTATTGACACTGGCTTCCTTGTTGTTCCTCATGCAAGATATTCCATCTCCAGAATCCATGCTTTCCCTCCTCACCTCTACCTCTTAACTTCCGTGACTTCTTTCGAAACTCATTTTAAATTTTACCTTCTGCAAAAGGCTTTACCAAGTCCCCCTTTCTCCTCTCATCCCCAAATGCTAATGCCTTCTGTTATAGATTGACTCCCATTCACAATGTATATATTGCATATTTACAAAATTGCTTATGTTTTTGCTCTCATTATAAAGTGAGTTCTTTGAAATTGGAAACTGTAATTTCACTTATTTCATCCTTCCTTCTTTCCTTTAGTATATTTTATAATTATTTAACTTAATGAATTCTTTATTCATAAACTATGTTTTAAAATATAATTTTACTTGTCTTTCCCTGTTCCTCTACCTTTGCCATTAAGTCATCAAGTATTAATATATATTAACTTAATCTGAAGTGTCTTCTCAAGTTCTTCATACAATTTCTTTGGCTCTTCCTCTTCAGCAACAGATGTTGGTGCTTAAGTTGTAATTATTTTTATGGTGGTCTTTTCTTGAGCACTTCAATATGACATGGCCCAATGATCCATGAAATGATGTTTCTTCTTTCCTTTGAATGCACACTAAATCCAACAAGACCAATTCCCGTATTTCCAAGCAGTTCTTCCAAGTTCCCACAAATTCCCTTTATTTTCTGGTTTCAATTATAGCAGAAAGGTTATAATTGATATAATTAGGTTCCTCAAAGAGTACATCCAATAATTGTTCACTAGACAAGAAGCTCATACTTAAATTATCAATAGCTAAGCTAATGTTAATTGGTGATGCAAAAAACTGTTATTCTTAGTACCCCCCCTTACCCCCCTCTGATAGTATAGCAGTAGAAATAGAAAAGGACTACATAAGAGAGAGGACTGTTTTTTTTTCCTTTGTTTCAGATTATAATTCCACTGCCCCCTCCAATCTGAGGAAATTCCAAATGCACAGTGCAACCATTCAAATTCCCATATTCACCATGCATATACACACACACACACACACATACATACATATACATACATACATATATACATATATACATACATATATATGTATACATATATATACATACATATATAAGTTCATCATCTCTCTGTCAGAAAGTGAGTGGTTTATTTCCTCTTCATTCTTTGCAACTCATGGTTTATCATTTCATTTACCATAGTTCTTAAGTCTTTCAAAGTTGTTTTCCCTACAATGTTTTATCATTGTCTAAACATTTCTCCTAGTTCTGCTCATTTCATTTTTCACCAGTACATAAAGGTCTTCCTAGGGTCCTCTGAAATTTTTCATTTGATCATTTCTTATGGCACAATAATATTCTATTACATTAATATGCCATATTTTTAAAGCCATTCTCCAATAGGAGGAAAGCTCCTTAATTTATAATTTTAGGCCGTCATGAAATTAATATCTTTCTAAATATAAACACTTTTTCTTTTTTTGATCTCTTTAGGGTACAGGACTAGAAGATGGGTCAAAGAGTATGTACAATTTAATAACTTCTGTGACATAGTTCCCATTACTCTCCATAATGACTGAAATAACTCACAGCTTGTGAAGCTTATTTCAATAAATACTTATATGATGAAATAAGTTCCCTTCTTGAAACTAAGTATAGGAGAATAACAACAACAGTCTTTTGCAGTCTTTAACAGTCTTCCTCCAATCTTTAAAATTATTTTTTTCCTCCTAGACTCTTAAATTCCACCAATTATAGCAACCATATCAGAAATTTCATTCCAGATGTTTGAAGTCCTTTGCTTAGGGGCATGACAACCAAATGTTTTACTTCCTCCAACAGTTTTCTAAATTTTTAGCTATTTACTTGTCCCCTTCTAATATGCTTATTAAGATATATTCCTCTACCATGCTATAAGAAAAACATCATGCATTACTTTTGAGAGTTGAGTTTTCTAAATTTTTGGTAACCATTTAAAATGTTTAAGAAATAATCTCTACCATCCTAAAGGTTGTATTCAGTTCAATTCTATTTAACAAATTCAATGAAGCCATAATTTCTTAAATGTTTGTTGTATGCAGGACATTGTGTTTACTACTAGAAAGGAAATAAGTTTAGGTAAGCCCTTACTTGGTAGGTTAAATTAACCACCAGCACAGATAGTTACACTATATATCATTACTTGTGAAATACATTAGAGGTATAGGAACAAAACAAAGTGCTATTAATCAATAAATTCATTAAATGCATTTATTAAGGCTCTACTATGGGCTGGGCACTGTTACTATATAGATACAGTTAGGTGATGCAGTGGATTGAACACTGGGTCTAGAGTCAGGAACACCTGTATTCAAATCTGGCCTCAGACACTTAGCAGTTGTGTGACTCTGAGCAAGTTACTTAATCCTGTTTGACTCAGCTTCCTCATCTATAAAATGAACTGAGAAAGGAAATGGCAAACCACTCCAAGAGCTTTGTCAAGAAAATTCCAGACGGGCTCACCAAGTGTTGGGCATGACTGAAAAATGACTGAACAACAAGAATAAGGGTATCAAAGAAGACTTCTTTGGGAAGCGGGATGTGGGGTTGAGTTGGGATTTCAAGACTGGTTAGTAATTCAATCAGTAAAGAGGAGGG
This sequence comes from Vombatus ursinus, assembly GCF_900497805.2. Taxonomy (NCBI): domain Eukaryota; kingdom Metazoa; phylum Chordata; class Mammalia; order Diprotodontia; family Vombatidae; genus Vombatus; species Vombatus ursinus. The sequence continues at coordinate 44,699,679 of NW_020954619.1, read as the reverse complement.
AGAAAAACATTTAATGAAGAAAGAATAGCATAGACAAAGTCACAGAGGTAAGAATATTCCCACAGGACCAAGAATTATTCAGTTTAATTGATCATAGAATACAGCAAAGGAAGTAAAATGAGATGATTCTGGAAAGGTATTTGATGGAAATACCATGCTTGCTTGTAATGATGCATCATGAAATGTACCAATTTTAAAATTATATTACATGCAAGAAGTGACCTTTAAAAGACCTTTCACAACTTTTTTTTTAAATGTGTACTTGGAAATGAATGACTCAAAGTCTTTCTATGGAAACACTTTGCCATTGAGATAAATAAAATTATTATTGATGATTATTTATAATAATTAACAATACATTTTAAAATAGAAATATTTAATATCTTATTCATATATAAAATTCTGTTATAAAATAATTATTAATTATCAATAATAATAACTTTAAAAGAAAGGCAGTTATTTTGAGCCTATGAACAATAATTCCTTTCTAGGCTAGTACCATATAGGTTTAATGGTCTAAATAAATCAATTAAGCAGTTCTAAAATGTATTAAAAAAATTTACCTTATAAACTATGGAGAGCAAAATGTTTGAATAGCTGGGATCCATAAATCAAACTATGTAATATAAGCCACTGGCCTTATTTTTACCTACCCTTTTAAAGGATTAACAGGGACCTGGCAAGAAGCTCAGAAATGTTGATATGGGCCTCCAGCTGGGATTGATTATAGCCTATGGCCTAATGCAGTAATGTTTTGTGCTAGCACCAGTTTAACAAGTGAGTACTCATAATACAAACTTCCTACCTTCTGCCTGCTAAGTTCTGACATTAAAAAAAAAAGCAGTTCATTTTGTTGTGACCTTGACCTTTGTTCTGATACAGTCCCAAGAGAATTATCCAGCAGCTCTCTTCCAGGTTACCTAATAAATATCAGCCCACAAATTGAAAATAATGCTTTTCAAATTCTACCTCATGAGATTTCCTTGCTGTGTCATCCCACTGTAGCTCAGAAAAGTAGCATTAATAATGACAGTGGAAATGTCCCCATATGACATCACTAGGTGACTAGTTCCTGACCATGGGAAAGCATGACCTTGGCTAAGTAATGAAACTTGTGAAGGCCTGAGTTTCATCACCTGTAAAATATGTGGGAAGAATAACACTACAGGATCATTAAGGTCCTTTCTAGTTCTAAATCTGATGATCCTATGGGATAAATAGCATTTAGATGTTTTCAGCAGAATTTGGTGAAAAACATATTATTTCTATTTTCCACTTCCATGCCTCTGAAAGAGTGGTTCCTCAAGTCTGCCATTCAGTCCCTCCTCAACTCTGCCTCATAGAATTTTTAACTTTCTTTGGTAAATAACTCAGGAGTCTTTTTCTACATTAAGTATTGCCAGATTTCTCCTTCCCTAATTGTTAGCATTCCTTCCCTCTTGAAATTACTTTGTATTGATTTTGGCCCTGAAGAAGAGATTGGAAAATTCAGCTCTACCATTTCTTTGAAGACATGAGGGATTACAGAGTTTGAACATTCCATGATTACTATGCTAGTTGGTTTTGTCGAATTGATTTTTTTTCTTTTTCTTTTTTATTCTTTGAAATGAGTGTTAGCTCTCTGTATAGGATAATGGGTTTCAGAAATTATATATTTAAGGAAAGTAGTGACATAAAAACAAATGATATTAATAATTTTTGAAGTGAACAATTTTATGCTATCTTATTTATATTTATTTGTGGACTTATTATTATAACTCCTGCTTGCAATAGAATGTAAGCTCCTTATGGTCAGGAACTTTTGTCTTTATATGGTCACACCTAGAATAGTGTCCTACACATTGTAAGGACTTGTTTGTTGTGTAACTCAATTAAATTAAGTTTCTTAGGCCTAAGTAAATCTATTGCAAAATAAAAATGGCTAAATTGTAATAAGATTTTCTTTTTACCTTATAGTTTTTTTTTTATTTTTAAATAGGGAAAAGGCCAGAGCTCCATGGAGAGTTACAAAGCTAAAACTGACTTCTAAGATATGTCAATGGATCCTAGGAATCTCACTACAGAAAATAATTTATTCCTGAAATAATGAATGAATAAAATGTTTTTTTAAGTCTTTCTATATGCAAAACACTGTGCTGAGTTTTAGGGATACAAATGGAAAAGTAAGACAGTTCCTTCTCTTGAAACAGTCACATTCTAAAGGAAGAGACAATGTATATGGAAGGTTTTAACTGCAAATTAGTTAGGAAAATTTCATGGTTCTTAGGATTAGGCGGGAAAGCAGGTGGTAATGTTTCTTCCTTAATCTCATTTCCACCAATAAAATAATAGAAGTTTCTTACGTCAAAGAATTTGACAATGTCAGGGACTCTGATGGAAATAACTTTATTTGCTGGGTCTTCAATAGTTGTAGCTATAGCACTTGCAGGAGCAGTGGCCTGGTTGCAATCTTCCTGGTTGGTTCCACTGGTCTAGAAGCATTGCCATTCCCAAGGCTATTTGGTTCAGGGTCCTTGGCTCTCTCTATCATGGCCTAACAGGAGATGTTATTCAAGATGGTGGTGGTGGTTGGATTTGCCTAGCCCATGCTGCCACAGGGTGCCTTGCTGTCATTATTGATATTTTGGGGGAGGTATTTCTATTAGAGAAGTAATGAGCTTAAATATACCACTTCTAAGCATTTCCTATTTATCCTGTCTATATATTTATTTGTACATTATCTCCCTGAGATTGTAGACCTTTAGAGCAGGGACTGTCTTTTGCTGCTTTTTGTAACCCCAGCACTTTGCACAGTACCTGGCACATAATAGGAGCTGACTAAATGTTAATTTGTTGATTGATTGATTGAGGGGCTTAGGCAGTAGCCAATTTACCTCATAAAACTGAGGATCAGAAGTAGTCACTGAGAACTGGCAGGAAAAAATATTCATTTAATAGACTGCAAGGATAAAAAATAAAGTACATTTTAGAGTCAATAATAGCCCTTGTGTACATGGCTTTTCATATCAGCTGCTAGAGCATGACAGATGGTGGTTTATTAACCTCTGAGACATTGGGCAGCAACGAAGTGTCTTTTTTCCTATACTCTGACCACCCTGCACCAACTGTTGGTTTTCAACTAGTAGAGGCTTATATTTAGATAAAGTAAAGATGGGCAGATTTGGTTCCTGCACAAGCCCTGGCTACACACTTATTTAAGAGTGGCTAATGATATGTCTGAGAAGCTGTGGAAAATAGATTATCAGACTAAATAATCTAATACTAAAGAATGACTGGGTCAAACAACAAATCATAGAAACAATCAATAACTTCATCCAAGAGAATGACAGTAATGAGAAAACATACCAAAACTTATAGGATGCACTGCAAGTGGATCCTAGGGGAAGTTTTATGTCTCTAAATACTTACACGAATAAAATAAAGGAGAAGGAGATCAATTAAACAGCTAGAAAAAGAAAACTAATTAAAAATACCCAATTAAATACCAAATTAGAAATTCTGAAAACCAAAGGAGAGATTAATGAAATTGAAATTAAGAAAACTATTGAACTAATAAACAAAACCAAGAGTTGGTTGTATAAAAAAACCAATGAAATAGATACACTTTTGGTTAATTTGATTAAAAAACAAGAAGAAAAAACAAGAAAACAAGAAGAAATTTGATTAAAAACAGTATCAAAAATGAAAAGGGTGAAGTTACCACCAATGAACAGGAAATTAAAACAATAATTAGGAGCTCTTTTGCCCAACTGTATGCCAATAAATTTGACCATCTTACAGAAATGGATGAATGCTTACAAAAATATAAATTGCCCAGATTAACAGAAGAGGAAATAAAATACCTAACCCCATTTCAGAAGAAGAAATTGAACAAGTCGTGAATGAATTCCCTAAGAAAAAATCTCCAGGGCCAGATGGATTTACAAGTGAATTCTATCAAACATTTAAAGAATAATTAATTCCAATGTTATATAAATTATTTGGGAAAAAAGGCAAAGGAGTCCTACCAAATTCTTTTTATGATACAAATATGGTGCTGATACCTTAACTAGAAGAGCTAAAATAGAGAAAGAAAATTATAGGCCACTTTCCCTAATGAATATAGATGCAAAAAATTTTAAATAAAATGTTAACAAAGAGATTGAAACAAATTTTCTTGAGGATAATACACTATGAGCAGGTAGGATTTATACCAGGAATTCAGGGCTGGTTCAATATTAGGAAAACTATCAGCATAATTGACCATATCAACAACAAAACTAACAGAAACCATATGATTATCTCAATAGATACAGAAGAAGCTTTTGACAAATATAACATCCATTTCTATTAAAAACACTAAAGAACATAGGAATAAATGGAGTCTTCCTTAAAATAAGTAGCATCTATCTGGTTAGTTGTTGTCCTTCATTTTTGAAGAGGATCAAAATGACATCACTATACTAGAGTCAAGTTTTAGTGTGTCAGACTGTAGCTGATCAGACTTATAAGAGTTCAGAATGTTCTACCACTGGTTGGTCACATACAGTCTGTGTGAACCTTTGGGGTGGATTCTCTAAGTTCATGTATCTTGTGATTTTCTTGAGCTTTTTCAATTCTGTTTTGCTCACAGAGCACAGCATCTTTTCTGATGTGGCATGCCATGATGAGCAGTTCTGTGCCAGTGTCTACCATGTCTCATAATCAATTCTAAAGTTCTTAAGAGAAACTTTGAGAGTGTCCTTGTATCACTTCTTCTGACCACCATGTGAACACTTGCCCTATGTGAGTTCTCCATAAAACAGTCTTTTTGACAAGCATACATTTTGCATTCAAATAACATGGCCAGCCCATTGTTGCTACGCTCTCTGAAGTAGAGTTTGAATACTTGGCAGTTTAGTTCGGGAAAGGACCTCAGTGTCTGGTATCTTATCTTCCTGAGTCAAATCTGGCCTCAGACACTTATTAGATGTGTGACCTTGGGCAAGTTGCTCAACCCTGTTTGCCTCACTTTCCTTATCTATAAAATGAGTTAGAGAAGGAAATGGCAAATCACTTTAGTATCTTTCCCATGAAAACCCCAAATGGGATCACAAAGTGTCAGACATGACTGAAGAACAACAACGAGGGCACTGGATAGGACAGATAGGGGTGGGAATTAAGGGATGGAGATGAGGTAAGTTATGTACAGAGAAATTAGAGGACTTGGTGACTAATCAGAGAATAGATGGGACCCAAGGCAAAAAGACATACCCAGCATCTAGTTTAGCATCTAGAGAGACATTCACTTGGGAAATTCTATTTCATGTTTTGAACACTTTCCCTCATCTCTTTGCTACTTTTTCTCCCCAGTTGTTTTCTAGCACAATCCCTGTATCCACACACATACCTACTTTCTCATTTCCCTCACCCCACCCTCTTTTTTCTTACTGAAGATAGAAAGTACCCCAGAGAATAAGCAGTTGGAAATGGGCATGCCTGAGAGATTAAGCAGGTTCTCACTATGAAAAAAGTCAAAAATAAAAAAAAATAAAATAAAACCTCACTACCAGAGGTACTGTGAACAATCCAATTTATTGTTACTCCACTCACCTCTAAATAATGGTAACCAGCTGACTTGAAACTAAATACATTAACTGTGCATTTAGGATAACAAAATCTAAGCTCATTGGTGGACATCTAAATGGAATCTATGGACACAAGCATACCTTTAGTGCTCAGGGAACAAGAATCTTTGTGTAACATAGGTGTTTTCTAAAACTATAGCCTTCCCCAATGGACATTAGATATTTGATATTGTTGTGGAAATAAATCAGTCTCAGATCTTAAAAGGCAGAAGGGGCCTTGGAGACCTCCTTAGCCAACTCATAAATGCTCAGGTAGCCTCATTCTAGAAAATCTGCCATCTAGCCTATGCTGGCAGAAGTTCTTTTAGGGGAATTTACTCCCTCCTGATATAGTCCTTTACACACTTGGAATAGATCGAATGCCTAAGAAGTTTCATTTTTTTCCCTTATATGTGATCAAAATTTGCCTCTCAGTTGCATCAATACTTGCTTTTGCTATTTGTTTTCTGGAGTAAGATAATAAATTGAATCCCTCTTTCACATCAAAGCCTTTCAGATGCTTTAGAGTCACACTCATAACCTCATAAATCTCTTTTCCAGGCTAAACACCCCTTCCTTCTTTGGTCAATTTTCATATTACCTGGTCTCAGTAGTATTCTGGTAAATGGTTAACTACCAGTTTCCCCCCAAAAATGTACTCATGACAAACCTTTAAGTTTAATCTGCATTATTAATATCTTCTCCCTTATTTCTTAAGTCTAGACAATCAACACAACAATAAATCAAACATTGATTTGTAGTATTGGCCTATTTCTGAAGTGTGATAGCTCATGCTGAAAATTTAACAACTGACTTTCAGGAACCAGTTTGAACTGGTTTCAGCATAGCCTTACCTGGCTTCCAGACCCCTCAGCTTTCTTTCTAGTTTCTCTGGTATCCTTCCTAAAACATATTTTTTTTTCCTTAGAGCTGAAGGCAGTATCCAGAGGTAGCATGACCAGAGCAGAGAACAGAACCCTTGCCAGTCTCGATATGGATTCTGAAGCCTCAAAATTGATAAGGATCAGTTCACTATAGCTTCCATGGATTAAGTACTCTCAAACTAAACTGTGCTAAATATAATTTCTATATGTTAGTCTTTAACATAATGCCTGATACATAGAAGGTGCTTAATTAATATTTGTTGATTTTATTTGGTGTGGAGTTCCTTCATCACTTCAGATCAAAGCCTTTCTATGAATTGGTAGATGGTACACAAGCCAATTTTTGTGTCTATTGTTGATAATATTCTTCAGCCTACTTACAGCCACCATATGTTTCTCAATCACTTTTTGGGTTATCTCCAACTGTGCTCCCTCTGAGACTGTAGTGTTCCAGGACCCATAGTCATACAGCAGCATAGGGAAAATAATGGTGTCAAAGAGATAGGCCACGGTGGTACCATGCAGTTTTATGATTATTTGTGTTAAAATTGGATAGATGTTTAAAAGCATTCTTGCTTACCAAATGTTGAGATTAATTGGCCTTAATCAGGACAGGAATAATAGAAGCTGTTGTCCTGCATGGTATTAAAGAAAGAAAATACTAACTACAATTATATAAATATGGAAGATTAATTATTAATCTAATAAGCTCTAATAGTAACACAAACGTTACCCTGGTTGTCAGTGATTATAATCCTTAGATGACTTTATTGTAATTTATATTTCTTTTTGTGTTATTTATTTCTAAGAACTCACTGAATGAATGTATACCTAGTCCTTTAAGAAATATTGAGAATTTAGGACAACACTTTCAAAACACCCAAATGTGAGGTATTTTTTTATTTGTTAGTTTTTCTGGATATATGCAAGTAGTGATACAAATCCTGAAGCCCATGCCTGACCATGTCACTCTCCTGCTCCAGAAGCTTCAATGGCTCCTCATTGACCTAAGGATAAAATATAAACTGCTCTGACACTTAAAACCTTTCAAAGCCTGGCACATAGTAGGTACATAATAAATTCTTGTTATTTGATTAATTTTTCCCACAAAACTGCCTGTTGTGTTTTATAACCCCATATATACGAAAAGGCAATGTAAGTGCTTTCAAAACAACACAAGAAAGAACTCCAAATTTCATGTCTTAAAACACTAGACAACAGCTACTATGCCCAGGTATATTTTATCTATGGCTTTCCATGGAGTAATAATAATGATATTCAACTTACTATATATATATATATGTGTGTGTGTGTGTGTGTGTGTGTGTGTGTGTGTGTGTATCCCCTATTTGTACATATTTGTTTGCATGTTGTCTCTCCCATGAGACTGTGAGCTCCTTGAGGGCAGGGACTATTTTTTCCCCTTCCTTTTTATCTCCAGCATTTAGCACAATGCCTGGCCCATAGTAGAAACTTGTGAAATGTAAAGATTACTGGACAAAAATTGAATTGGTGTTTGTGCTGGATTCTGAATGGTTACTAGGAATGCCCTAGGTAAAGAAAGGTATAGAGGGAGGAAATTTCAGGCATGTGGAACCACATCAGTGAATGCCAGTTACCAAAGGCCCAGTAATGGGAAAGCATAGTGTGCCTTCAGAAGCAGTTATCCATTTTACTGTCATCATAATGTAACAAGGGATATCATATGTATAGCTCACAAGGAGGCAGAAATAGAGATATCTCTAATGCTTCTTCCTCCAACCCTTCTCCAAGGGAGATATTAATTCCTTCAAGGAGAGGAAACAGGAGATTGGAGTCAGAGGCTATCACTCTGCTCTCCTGAGAGAAGAGGGTAGAGAACTAGAATTATATCTATATATTCTTTTAAACATTATTAGTCTAGGGGATATAATTTTTAGGTTCAAGCTATAGCCTCTAATTTCTATTTCATAATTGGGAAAGGAAGGCCCCAAGCTATATATCCAAGGTTTGATATTCTACTAGATTCCAGTTCCACAATGAACACACATAGCAAATAATAAAGAAATACATTTATCCAAGTTCATAGCAAAATCTAAATCAGAGAAAGTAGGAGAAAAGTCAGGAATGGGGACATGGTCAAAGTTAGCTTCTTCTTAGAATGTATCCCTTTCTTAAGATAGTTCAAGAGAGGTTGGGATGGTACATCCTTTCTCTTGAAGCTGGAAGATAGCAGAGCCTGAATTTCTCTTCTGTCCCTCTCAGCAGCTCTCCCTGCTTCTCAAACAGGAGCAGGGCATTGAATAATCAATCTGAACCAATGAAGAAAGAATCGCATTCAATTATTCCTCTAGCCAAGGATTGCAATAGAGGGCATAGGGAGAAGTAATAAGAGATAATGGAAAAATAAGACAGCATAAGAATGTGAAATACCTTGAATACTATGTATAAAAGCTGGAAAGTATGAATGAATCAATCAAACAATTATGCTATTTTTTTTAAAGCTAAACTTAATACTTCATGGTCAGTCACAATGGTGTGGATTTGTACTGTAGCAGCCCTAAACACTGAATGAGCATTGCCCAGTCAAAGTGAGAACTCAGAAAGACCTTAACTTAAAAAAGCTAAGGTATTCCACTGCATCCTGGGCCATCTCCAGTTGTCTTGATCCATATCTGGTAACTGGACCCATATGGCTCTGGGGGAGAAAGTGAGGCTAGTGACTTTGCACAACCCTCCCTCACTGTAATTCAATTCATTTGCAAGTCATGGCATCATCTTCCTGATGTCAAGATTCTCTTTGAGAAAAAAGGACAAATCACAAGTCATCTTCCCTACTAAATCTTGTGTCCAAAAGAGAATATCTATCAAAGTCTTTATATTTGATTTAGACAGGAATTTTGATTTGTAGCAACTGAAATCAAGTGTATTGGATTATATACTGTATTTGTTTCATGTATTTGTACATGCCCAGAACCAAGTAAGATGGAAAAGAGGTATCCTTATCCTCTTGGAGCTCACAATCTTCCTTTGGGGAAACAGTACTTTTACATAGAGCAATTAGAGAATGCAAGACAGGAACATGAAAAATAGAATGTTATAACTTCCAAAAATATGTGTATTCACAGCAAATAGTACATGTGGATAGGAAAGAGAAATTAGTTGCAGTTTTGGGGAAAAAAAAAAACTTTGTGCAAGATGTGGGAGTTCAAATGGGTCTTGAAGAAAAGTCGGGATTTGAATAGGAGGGGGGAAAGATGTGCCATCCTTAAAGTTGAAGGAATTAGCATAAGCAAAGACACAAGGGTAGGAATTTGTTTTGTATATATGAAGAACAATAAAGAGACTGACTTGACTGGGATGAGTGGTTAATTTGGATAGGATTGTGCATTTATACTGTAAAATATTTAAATCTTTGTATTATAAAATATTGAATGTGGAAAATAGCTTAGAGTTCATCTATACCAAGGCCATCATTTTAGGGATGGGACTATGAAGGCTTAAAGGACAGAAATGACTTGCCCAAGACCACTAGTAATATAATCTGATACACTAATTTTAATCCTATACAGCCATCTAATCATAAGTGAGTAATTAAAAATTTCCTAGGAGTTATCAGCAATGGGCCATTCCAAAACACTTTGCTTTACTTTTTAATGAATTATTATGTATCACTGGAATGCCAAGAGAGGCTAACATGAAAGGCTCTACAGCTCATTAACAGACCCCCAAAGACAATATTAATTGAATCCTGGAAACTATGGTTTTTTGAACAGTTGGATTGTATTTTTTAATGGGAAACTTTAGTTGTGACACTCTTCTCACCCACTAGTGCTTATGTTCATTTGGATCTCTCTTGTTTTCTTTTTGGTTGCCAAGAAGACATTTACATGCTGTTGGGCAAACTATACTGGACACTGCTTCAAGGAATTTTATAACCTAAAAAGCAGCCATGGCCCCAAATAGATTGTTAGATGCTGCCAACACCACTTCAGCACCATCCTCGGGAAGAAAGGGATGCTGTGTTTAATCATTCTTAAACAAACAGTTTTCAAAGACCTAATAATAAGAATATTTCTTTGACAAAATTCTACCAATTCTGAAGTTGATGTTTATAAATAGCTAAGTGGACTCCATAAATCTTTTAGATCAATATAGGTATTTAGAAAACACATCAGATTCAATTTTCCCAGACTCAGTTTATGGTTTGGTTTGGAAGGGTCTTCTAATACTGTCTTTCTCTTCATGGCTTGAGTAAATAAGGGTATGTGGAAGGCTATGCCTGTTATACATTATCATTCTATTTCATTCCTTTTCAGGCCACACTCTGGACTCTCCTAGAAATTTTCTTCAAAACTCCAGTAATTTCTTCACCCTGGAATTCACATATTGTAAGTATTGACACCCCCACCTCTTTCAACATCTCTCTCTCTCTGATTAGTTGGTTCTTCCCAAACCTCTATTTTAAAGAGAAGGTCCAGGTCAGTCAAGCATTTATTCTTCTCCAACCTATGCACCTTATTTTTTCTAGCCTTTCTCTATAATGCCTCCTGGGCTGCTTCCATTATCACTTCCCTCTTTCACTATTCAGACTTTCGCTCCTTTTAATGTGTTGCTTTCCCTCTTTAAAACATATGCCCCTTGGGCACAGAGATTGTCTTATTTTCTGCTTGCATTATTCAGAGATTAGCACAGCTTCTGATGCATAATAGGCAATTAATACATGTTTATTGATTAATTTATTGACTGGTCATCATTAAATCATTAATAAATCATTAATAAAGAATGTATAAAATAGTAACATGCTCTGGCTTTGTGAGCTGATTATTCATATCTATATGATAACCCTAATTTCATACTCAGTCTCAGAGTTAAAGGAATCTCAGGGGTCTGTCATCTGAACAAGCCAAACCCTTGTACAACATTTTAGGCAAAATAACAATAATTTCTTTAAATTGTCTTTCATAGGTCTTGGCCAAGGTCACAAAAATCTCTTAAGGTACACTCACACACATATGTATACACATGTGTATACACACACACATACACATATGTTAGAACAGTGACAGAAGTATAGCTAATTCTGATAATTCATTGAGTTTTCCCCTTGTCTTCACGTGAACTAGGACACATTTTCTGCACCATTATTTCATGCATTTTATAGATGACCGAATTCATCAAGGCTGAGAATCTTGGGAAATTTCATAACTAATCAGTCTTAAATTTCTGTGCATTTGTATCTTTTTGTATGAGCCTGTGTTTTCCTGGGGTTTCAGCCCAAAGAAGTGAGTAATTATTTCTGGGATCATAGATTTAGAGCTGAAAGGGATATAAGTCAACCATTCCAACTACCATTTGACAGATGAGGAAAATGAGGCCCAGAGAGATTAAGTGATTTGACCATGGGCACATAGGTAGTAAGTAACAGGGCCAACAGTTGAAGCCAAATTCTCTAGGTCTAAATTCAACACTCTTTTGACTCCCCAAACTGGCTCAAAAGCTTGGATTACATATGTGTTTCTAGGAAGGCAGATTTCTAGGCAGGGTTTCTTTATGGGTTCAGTCAATGAATTTGGGAAATATCCTAGCCTGGATAATCAAGTGACTTTTGATGAAAATTGGTCCCTCACTTCAATCACTGATCTTGTTGTCTCTGAGGTTTGCCATATCTTCACAAAAAATAAACAACAACTGGAAGACAAAGCATTATCCTCCAGTTTTAATTATTTAAGGATGTGCCTAACCTTTCAACCTATGGATATCCCTTCCCTCAAGGACTGACTTTGGGTTTTTTGAATTCTGTACATTCTACATAACATACTTCTTATTGTTATTTTTACTGTTGTGTCATTTCAGTCATGTCTGACTCTTCATGACCCCATTTGGGTTTTTTTGACAGAGATACTGGAGTGGTTTGTCATTTCCTTCTCCAGCTCATTTTACAGATGAGGAAACTGAGGCAAACAGGGTGAAGTGACTTGCCCAGCGTCACACAGCTAGTCAGTGTCTGAGGCTGCATTTGAATTCAGGAAAATGACTCTTCCTGACTCCTGGCCCAGCACTCTATCCACTGTGCCACTGAGCTGCCCAATATTCCACACTACATATTCCAATAACTATACATCAATCCACTTTCCAGCTTCCCTTTGTTGAATTTTACAATGTAGGCTACAAATCAATAACAATCTAAGGACTGAGACCTAAAATTACTGATGTTTAGGTAACACCCTTTAAAATTTGTAAGGTATTTTTATATATTATCTCATTTGAGTCTATACAATGAAGTTTATAGTATAGGTCTTATTTTATAAAGAAGAAGGTAGGCTCAGAAAGGCCAATTGCATTGCACATAGTCACAGAGATAATAAGTGGTTGAGTAAGTCTCGGAACCTAGGGCTTTCTGATTACAGGCTCACTTTACTCTGCTGGTTCTATATGCTGATGAAAAGATAAATTTGTAGTAAGTAAGTGGCATAGACAATAATAATGTTTTAAAAGTTTAGAGGCAGAATAGGGGATTTCTACTGGTATATGGGAAGGGCCAGAGAACACTTCATGAAAAAGTAGAAACTTAGCAGAGGCATTAAGAAAAAAAACTGATTTGATTGAGGGATGCTAGATCAATAAGGGTTAATAGTGTTACATGGTGGTCAATAGAGTTAATGCTATTCTATACCACATCAAGAGAAATAATGGCTCCAAGGATAAGGATGTTATGATAGGGCTACCAGATCACATCTGGAGTGCTAGATATGAAATTTTAGGAAGGGAATTGATAGGCTGGTGAGCCATGCAAAGGATGCTAAAGGTTTCATGATGATACAAAAGATAGATTATCTGAAGGAACTAGGACTATTAAGCCTGGAAAAGAAAACTTAGGATGACATAACCACTATCTTTCAATATTTCAAAACTTGTCAAGTGGAAGATAAATCAAACGCATTCTGTTTAGTTTTAGTGGACAAAATTGTGAGTAATGGATTGAAGGCACAAGATATGTTTAGACTTGGTGTTTGAAAAACAAGTAAAAACAAAAACACACAACAAAATAAACCTTCATAACAATTAAGACTTTGCAAAAATGGCTTGGATTACTCTGGAAAGCAGAAACTTCCCCAAAACTAGGAGTCATTCAATGACTAGGTAACCACTGGTTTGATATATTTGAGAGGGAGATCTTGGTTAGCTGTGGATTATGCCTGATGGCCTCTAAGGTCTGCAGACTTTGAGATACTGTGATTCAGTGATTATCTGAGATGAAGAGACATTCAAGTAAGGCAAATAATACGGATACAAGAGATGATAAGTCTTAATTTGAGAGAGTGAGTGTATAGTTCTGGCTATAGTAGATGGTTTTCCAAAGGGGTGGCAGTAAAGGCTAGAAAGGAGGATTGGGACAAGCCTTTCAAAGATTTTGAATGACAGTTTAAATAATTTGGATTTGTGATTTCTAGTGAAAGGAATTACATGATCAAAGTAGAATTTTAAAACTGTGAAAACATTTCTTAACAAAGATCACCAGAATCTTTGCTTTCCATGAACCATTACCATATGGGTGGGGAACAAGAAGGGGAGAAAAACAAAAAAGAGAAAGAAGACAGCATTTTTTTTATTATTCCTTTATATGGGGCTACACAAGAGTCCTGTCCAAAAGCAATTTATACACATCCGTGTGTCAATTTGTATCAGACTGACTGTAAGGCACAGTAATCATCAGCTTAAAACGATCATGCTTTAAAAGCTTCCTGAAGTAAACTCTGCTATATTAAGGACATAACATATAATGGTACATTAAGCAGGAATCATGTCACACTGGCCACAAACAAGCAAAAACAGGGAGTGTAGGCATGCCTTATTTTGCCTAAACTGCAATTTTGTTTAAGTGTATTTGGATCACATTAGGCCAGTCCATCAGTGATAAAATGGATATATGATGTTAAGTAGTTTTACCTACCAGTTCATTAATTAAAATGTACCAGAAATCATATATTGAGATGCAGGAAAAGAATGACCAGTTTTGATTATGGGTATGGAAAAGGTTATATTCTTGGAGAACTGGTAGCTGAGAAAACTTGAAACATTTAGGATCATAGATTTAGAACGGTAATTGACTTTCTTGGTTCAGCCCCATCATTTTACTTATGAAGAAACCGAATATCATTGAGGATAAGTAACCTATTCAGAGTCACAAGTAGTAAATCATAAAAATGGAATTTTTAGCTTAGGTTCTCTCACCTTAATACCCCTCTGCTGTATCATGCTGAAAGCTTTGGTTTGCCTCTGTCACCCGTGGCCCAGAACACCCCAAGGATGATGGATTTACATAATCTTCATTTATTTCTGGAGGCCTAACTTGAAATTGGTTGTTTTCTTTCTTGGCTATTTGCCCCAAATTCCAAGATTTACTTTGGGGAAATATCCTTATGATTTAAGGCAGTGAAATACAATGGAAAAAGCTGGCCTTGAAAAGTCAAAATGACTTGGGTTTAAATCCTGTTTTTGAAACATATTACCTAGGTGACCTTGGGCAAGTAATTGGAGCTGGTCAGGATTTCAGAGTCCACCCCTCATTCTATTGCTAAGGAAAAAAAAAAAACTACTGAAGCCCAAGTATGGCATCTGTAGTGCTATCCCTAACACTTTAGTGGGCACTTATAATGGGTATTGTTGTGAGATTTTCTCCTGCTCACTACTCTGTCAAACCATCCCATTAATCTGCTACGTGGAAATAAGGTGAGAAGATATCAACACAGTTAGGAACATAATACTGACGCCACTACACAATTTTTTTGAGTGTATAGTCTGTGGTTTGTTTAAACTGTGCATCTCTCCCAGTCATAATACAAAGAACACTTAATAAGTTGACGTTGCGCTATATTTCTAATCTTATTACCTGAGTATGAATCTGAGCTCTTTATTACTTGTGTGTCCAGGGTCAAGTCACTTTTCCTCTCTGGGCCTCAGTTTCTTAATCAATGAAAGGGAGCACTCAGACTCTAAGAAGTCTTTCAGCTCTAAATCCTCTGGCCCAATTTAGTATAAGGCAGTGCAAAATGTACAAAATGTTTTTAGCATAAAAATAGAAGTATATGTGTTAGCCTTATAATAAATATTCATCTGGCACACATAGAATATTTTGAATGTGTATGCTTTTCGTAAATAGTGGTTTTGTATTTATAATTGAGTGCCACAATATATCAGTTATACTGAAAAATCAAATTAATTTTCCTTTCTGGCAATAATTAAGAAAGGGATACCAATCTCATTTAATTTCGAGTTTCCTTTTAGAGTAATAAAAATCACTGTCAATCAGCATGTGTTTACTGAACAGCTCATGTGAGCTCAGTACCATGTTAGGCACCATGGGAGATAACTGCCTGAATCACTCAAGTGTATAATATAATTGCAAAAAATAAGCATTTTTATTCTCATACTTTTGTATTCAAATTCTATGTAAAATGTTATACATATTTGTTTATTGAGCATACAGTAACTATCCAAAGATAGTATTTGGTGACACAGTAACTGTTAAATTGTTAGTACAGATTTGACTCAAATATGTCTATTTTAATGCATTTTTGAATTATTTAAATATTAAAAGTGTAATTCGCTTCACTATTTTAAAATATGGGTATACATAAGATATTTTTAAACCACAGATCAGTATTGCAAAATGAAAAAGGAATGATTAAGATTCCTCTAAATAACTAATCACAATGACAGAAATGGACACCAAAATATCTTTGAGGTTCCACCTCTGGCTCAGCAGTTTGGGAAAGTTGATAAAAGTATAGAATGGTCAGTCAATGTTGGAAAAGTTTGTGAAAAAGTAAAGTACACTAATAGCCTTCATTGGAGCTATGAATTGGTCCTCACATTCTGGAAAGCAATTTGGAATATGCTAAGAACATAACTAAAATGGGCATATCCTTTGACTCCATACCTAATGATATGATTTTAAAAATATAAAAGGCAAAGATAAAAAGAAAGTTCTTATTTATACTAAATAATTTATACCAGAATTTTTAATAAAATATATACATTTTATGTAATTATATAAATATAATTATAAAGTATAATAATTTATAAGTTGCAAAAAAGTGGAAACAAAGCAGATGTCCTTTGATTGGGAATGGCTAAGTGGATTAAAGCACATGAATGTAATTGAATATTTCTGGGCTATAAAGAATGATAATTATGAAAAACACAATGGAGTATTGGAAGCATATTTGATTTGTATCTCTCAATATATGTGTGTGTGTGCACAAAAAAAAACTCTATCTCTAACTCTGTCTCTACATATGTAACCCAAAGAATCCATCCCATCTTAAAGACACAGGAGCATCATCTACAGTCCCTTTGCAAGAAGCTTTTACAATTTTTGTTTTACATATATATATACATATATATATATACACATATATATATATGTATATATATATAATTTCTTTCTTTCTTCTGCATACAACATGCCCAAGTTTTCTCTCTTGGTGAAATATAAGGCTAGCAACTTCTCCCATCTTTATCTCCCCCTACTCAATTGTCATACCTGTATTTAGTACAGTTCTTGGCTAAATAAATGCTTGTTGATTGATTGACTGACTATCTGAACTGTGAATTACAAGTGAAGTAAGTAGGGCCAGGAAAATAATTTACGCAATAATGACAAAAATTCATATGAAAACACCAACAAAACTAAAGCTGAAGTCTGTGAAATTATTGTGACTAAGCTTGGTCCCCAAAAGAGATTTACAAAAGCACCTCTGATCTTCCTTGAAGAGGGGGAAGATGAGGGATATGGAATACTGCATATGATGTTGACTTGGCTAATATATTGATGAGTTTTATTGAACATTTTTTCCTTTGTATTCTGTGTTGTAAAGGATAACTCTGGGATAAGGGAGGGACATATTAAGAAATGAAGGTGAGGTAAAAATTTGAAAAATAAAAATAAAATAAAAATAAATTGGTTAACTTAAGTTAAATATAATTTTAATATAATGAGATATTGAAATTTCATAAATTGTTTCTTAAAAAATCAGGATGTCCTTTCAAAGTGATGAAAACTGATTTCATATTATTTGACATATATTTAGATCAGAGTACTTGAACTTTATTGTGTCATAGACACCTTTGGCAATTTGGTGAAACCTATCAACCCCTTCTCAGAATAATGCTTTGAAATACATTAATAAAATACACAGGATTATAAAGGAAACCAATTAAAGTGAAATAGTTATTTAAAAACAAAAACAAGGGTTACAGGTCCCAAGTAATTAGATCATTATTTTCAGAATCTGTATGCAGATGAGCCCCTGAGTAAGCAACTGGTTTGATTCTCATAAAATTTGCAAAGTGTCCCAATAAGACCATGGAATGTCTAATAGAACAAAATCTTGCCATGTTCATGTGCACATCTTCTGGTTTCAGATGCCCTGTTTCTCTTCTGGAATTACCTATTTTGACCTAGTCTATAAAAATTTCCTTGTTTTACTTTCTAATCATAAGGGTAATGAATAGCTAATTTTTATTTTTTGTTTTTGTTACATACCACATATTTACTGGTTCTGTGACTTCATTATGTTGCCTTGTTTTTGTTTCTTAAAAAAAAAACAGAATGTGTGACTTCCTTGGAATCTTTATTTGCTAGAAGCTCAAAATGAAATTTCAAAGAATTTTGTCATCATATGGAAAATCACAAGTGGTCCTTTAGAATAGTAGAAAGATCAATAGATTTGGAGGTAAAGGACACAGGCCTAAGACCCAATTTCAAGTAACTATATTGATTACTAGGACATTTTTATCATCCTTAAGTTGACTCATGTATACAATAGTTGGTACTAATTGTACCATTATTATCACTAATCATAACTAATATACTTTATAGAAAGTGGTTTACATTTTTCATTTCATTTGATCCTCACAACTCCGTGAGGCAAGTATTTTATTATTCTCATTTTACAGATGAGGAAAGGGGTTCAAAAAGAGTGACTTGCCTAGGTAAAATAACATATCTATTAAGTACCTGAAGTGGGCTTCAAACTTAAAAACTCTCCCTGACTCCTATATTCTATCCACCAAGCAATATTAACAATTTCACAGGGTAGGCTGTGACTTAAGCATTGTAGAAGTATTAAAGACCTATAGAAAAGCGAATGGTTACCATTGTTCTGTTGCCAGGCCAGTAATAATGGCAGCAGAGGGTAATAGAAAAAAGCATCCTGTTTGGAGTAAAAATAAACAAACAAATAAATCCCCATCAAAACAACCTGCCTTAAAAGCCTAGCTTTAACATTTAACAGCCTTATGACTCTGGACAGGTCATAATCTATATGTAGCTCAGTCAATTCCATGTTATTGTTGTTCAGTTGTGTCCATCTCTGTGACTCCACTTGAAGTTTTCTTGACAAAGATATTGGAGTGGTTTGCCAATTCTTTCTCCAGCTCTTTTGACACATGAGGCAACTGAGGGAAACAGGGTTAAGTGACTTGCCCAGGGTCACACAAGTAGTAAATGTCAGAGGTCAAATTTGAACTCAGATTTTCCTGACTCCAGGCCCAGTGCTCTATCCATTGCACCATGTAGCAGCCTGGTCAATTCTATATACAAGTCAGAGATTATGAAATTTACAGAGATCCAAAAGTTTATCACATTGCTAGTTCACCCTGCTGATGCTATTATGGATCCTTCATGGTCCCTTTACCAAATAATAATTAAATACTTTTACTATTATTCTATTTAGACGATATGGAAAAGCACTCAGTCATGGTTATAAGGCATACATATCCTAACAATAGGGAATTTATTTTAATGTAGAAAAATAAACTATTTTCTTTACAGAAGGGAGGAAAATGCTAATTCTGAAAAAAAAAACTGAGAATACCAAGAAAAAAAATATATGTTATATATAAATTGATGAAACCTGCCAGAAGAAAAACTGAAGAACTTAAGATAGTAAAGATCAGACAAGGTATTTAGCTTTGTAATTCAAGCTGTATTAAGCCAGACATAATTTGGCATATTTGTCTACACCGGCTAACCCAATGTCTAAAGGCACCTTATAAATTTACTGAAAATTATTAAATTATAGAATCATATGTATACATACATACATGTACACATGTATACACACATTTATATGTGTAAATATTGCATATATTCCCATAATCACACACATGTTCTTTTTTAAATTTATTTTTATTTTTCAACATTTACTTTCATAAAATTTTGAGTTCCAAATTTTCTTCCCCTTCCTTCCCTCTACCCACCCAAGACAGCATTCAAACTGATATAGGTTCTACATATACATTCATGTTAAACATATTTTTACATTCATCATGTTGAAAAGAAGAATTAGAACCAATGGGAGGAACCACAAGAAAGAATGGGCTGAGAGAGGGAGACACACACACACACACACACACACACACACACACACACAGAGCAAATAGTATGCTTTGATCTGAGTTCAGATTCCATAGTTCTTTTTCCAGATGTTGATAGAGTTTTCCATCATGAGTCTTTTTGAGTTGTCTTAGATCCTTGCATTGCTAAGAAGAGGTAAGTCTATCAAAGTTAGTCATCGTACAATGTTACTGTTACTGTATACAATATTTTCCTGGTTCTGCTTGCTTCATTCAGCATCACTTCATGTAAGTCTTTCCAGGTTTTTCTGAAGTCTGCCTACTCATCATTTCTTATGGAACAACAGTATTCCCATACATTCATATATCACATTTTGTTCAGCCATTCCCCAATTGATGGGCATCCCCTCAATTTCTAATTCTTGGCTCTCACAAAAGGGGCTGTTATAAATATTTTTTTAACATCACACATATTCTTAAACTGTATACTGGTGCTTCATACATATATAACAAATATTATATAGTAATATAATTGTTATATACACATCCAGCTCTGTGGTTCTATAATTTTAAGTAATTTCTAGTGTGGAAATTTCCTCTATCAATGCTGACTGGCAGTTCGCAATTCATTTGTAATTGTATCTTAGAAAGTTTTCTGAAGCATTGAGAGGCTCATTGATTTGCTCACCATCACAAGGCTTTAGAATCAGCATTTGAACCCAGGTTTTTCCCATCTCCAGTGCTTGCCCCCTGTACATTGTACTATTCTACTTCTCAAATGTTTTATCATGATTTGGTAAACTTATTGTCATATTCTTGGTATGTTTTATTCTGATTCTCCAATAGTTTTAAACTTAATAAGGGGTCTTAAAATGATGACTACAACAGAATATTGACCATTTCTATTTCATTTTATTCTTGATTTAGGCAATTACCTACTAGTTGACATCTGGATTCCATTGCTTTTATTTGCAGAGAAGCCTTTTGGAACTGATAAACTTAACCCAGGCTTCAGGAAAAGGTTAAAGAATGGGCCATCTTGAAAGAGTAGTTAATTCCTATCATAAAGATCACTGAAGAGAAGAACTAAATGTTCAACAAAGGTTCTATGAAACTCTTCAGCTCCTCTGAAGTCAGGTCTTTTAGAGTAAAACTTCAATATTCTGTTTGAAGTGAATTCTTAGAACATCAGATCAGAGCTATTTTGAAATCTAAGTATAAAACACATTTCAAAGCCAAAGAGAAGTGACTTTTGGATTATATGAGGTGTGATTATCAAGAAATGTGTCTGTTTTTTTTTTTTTAACAAATATATCAGAACTTGCTATCCAAATGAGAGTTGTCCTCTTTGACGTAATTATCTGGGGAGGAGATACATGTATTCCAGTGATGCTTTGAGAAAAAAATACTATATAAATAAGACTGATAGTTCATCTTTACTTGTGTAACTCCAAATTTAGATGAGGAAAACAGATCAGAGAATTTAACAGCCATCAGACACCTCTGTGGTCATCTGAATCAAATCATACCTGAGAAAGAATCCCCTTTATAATTTTCTCAATAAGTACTCAGTTGCCCTTTCCATAAAAGTCTCTAAAGAAGAAGTATGTGTGTTTTTGTATGTGTGTTTTATTTGATACCTTCCTCTTAAGTCAGAAACATTCTATTTTTCTGGAGTTGTAATTTTTAGAAACTTTTTTTCTTTAAAGTAAGTCTAAATTTCCCTCTTTGTAATTTCTACCCATTGTCCCTAGTTCTGCTCTTAACAGACAACTCTCACTCCTCTTCCAGGTATCAACCCTTCCACGATTTGGCAGATTCTTTCAAATTTGTTCATTGGTGGCAAATCATTGTTCTCTAAAATGTTTGATTTGATTGTGGACACAG
This sequence comes from Vombatus ursinus, assembly GCF_900497805.2. NCBI lineage: Eukaryota > Metazoa > Chordata > Mammalia > Diprotodontia > Vombatidae > Vombatus > Vombatus ursinus. The sequence continues at coordinate 44,677,979 of NW_020954619.1, read as the reverse complement.
TGACATTATTGTGACCAAAGTCTATGAAAATAGATTGATGGAAATGCTTTGAAGACCATATTAATTTTAAAAAAGACAAGGCATGATTACAAAGCAATCAGAAAGTCTCATATATGTATGTATTCACACATATATCTACATGTATGCATTTTTGTATTTATATAAACAAACAGAGGTATACATACACACATACACTCATTTAGATATGTAGTCTGGTGCCCTAATTTCATCTGTGTAGGAAAATAAATACTTGAAAACTTCTTTCCCTTCTGCTGGTCAGCAAATCATCTGTAACTTATAGTCTTAGAGAACGTCTGGGGACATTGAGAGATTAAGTAACTTACTTTTACAGTGTCACACATCTAGAATGTGCTAGATGTAAGACTAGAGGCCAAGGTCTGTCCTGATTCCAAGGGAAGTTATCTCTCCATTAATTAATATAAATTATTAATTAATTTAAATTATTAAATGGGAAACCACAAATGTATTCCCTTGATGGTAGCCATGCCTATAGGAGATACAACAGATAACATTTATATGGTGCTTTAAAGAATTATAGAATTCTTTAAAGTTTACAAAGCACTTACCATTCATTATCTCATCTGATTCCCACAATATCCTGTAAGGTAGGTATTATTATTATCTCCATTCTTCAGAGGTGGTAATTGAGCTTGAGAGAGGTTGTATGCCTTGGCCAGGATCATACAACTAGGTATGAGTTTAAAGCAGAATTTGAATTCAGATCTTTCTGACCCCAAGTATAACATTCTATCTTTAAACACTCTATATACAAATGGTTCTGGAAGTCTTTATTTGAAATCAGCTTTGAGTTTAAGCCAAGCAGGAAAATTATTCTCATTACTTTCTGTGTGCATAGTTCCTATACTCTTGCTTCCCTTCAGTTATCATGCAGTTGTCTTCTGAAAAGACTTATATGAACTGATGCTCATTGAAATAAGCAGAACCAGGAGAACATTGCACACAGTAACAGCCACACTGTGTGATGACTGACTTTGATAAACTTGGCTCTTCTCAGCAATGCAAGGATCTAAGACAACTCCAAAAGACTCACGACAGAAAATGCTACCCACATCCAGAGAAAGAACTATGGCATCTGAAGGCAGATGGAAGCATACTATTTGCTCTCCTTTTCCTTTGTAGTTTTGTTTTATTGCTTCATTCTCATTCTCATTCATTCAATTATCTCTAATTGTTCTCTACATCATGACTAATGGGAAAATATGCTTCATATGAATGTATAAGTAAAGCCTATATCAGATTGCACACTGTCATGGGAGGGGAGGAGGGAGGAGGAGAAAATTTAAAACTCAAAATCTTATGGAAGTGAATGTTGAAAACTAAAAGTAAATAAATTAATTATTTTTTAAAAAAAGAATCCCCAGCAGAGAAACACGGAAAAAAAGAGTTGTCTTCAATAGACAGATTTCTTTTTCTAAAATACAATTTTACTATTCAAGACTTTGTGTTTGGGCAGGAAAGTACATCCCAAAGAAGAGGTATCTTTCAAAGTTTTTTTCTTTTTTTAACTATTATTAATTATTATTATTATGTAAATTGTTCTCCTGGTTCTTCTCACTTCATTCTACATCAGTTTATGCAAATCTCAGGTTTCTCTGAAACCATTACTTTCATAATATCTTATGGCACATTGATATCCCATTATTTTTGTGTATCGTTATTTATTCAGCCATTCCCCATTATTTTCTAGTTCTTTGCCACCACAAAAGAGCTATTGTGTTTTTATGAATATAAGTCTGTTCCCTCTTCCTTTTGTTTTTTGAGGTGAAAGCCTAGTAATAGTACCAAAGAACATTTATCTACTTATTGACTAACTATGTTTCCAGATTACTGATGATGAAGAATGTAATTCACCCCTTGACAGAATGCTAATGGATTAAAGATATAGAATAAGTCATACATCTTTAGACAAAGTCAATATAGACATTTATTTTGTGTGAGTGGATATTTGTTACAAGGGTTTTGTTTTTATTTCTTTTTTTTTCCTTCCAGGGGAGAGGGAGAAGGAAGGAGGAGAAAATATTCTTGCTAATTGAAAAAAACAAAAAAAACAAAAGGGAAATTGTCAGTTTTGGGAGGTTAAAACAAAACTAAAAAAACTAAACTGATGAAAGTTGTATCTTTTACTCTCATTAATTGATGCTTATATGTTTTTGGTGGCTGCTCATGCTGTCATTACTGATGGCAAATGTCTCTCAGAAGATATTTACAATGGACACTTCTTATCTTTTTATCTTCCTTGTGCCTTTCTATCAAGGAGTTGGAATGATTTATCCAAATATTATCTAATATATTTTCCCAATCAATTTTGAAAGACTGGAGTTGATTGAATGCAAGAGTTACAAGGTGATAGAGTACTAAACTGGAAGTCTGAAGACTTTGGTTTGCATTCTACCTCTT
>NW_020954619.1:44632386-44675530 GCF_900497805.2 Vombatus ursinus | reverse complement strand
TCCATGTTCAGATAAAGAATTGATAGAGTCTGAATGGAGATCTAGCTATATTTTTTTCACTTTATTATTTCTCATGGTTTTATTTCTTTTTGATCTGTTTATTTTTCCACAACTGTGATGAATATGGAAATATGTTTTACATGATGGCACATGTATAAACTATATCAAATTGCCTACCATTTTCTGAAGTGAGGAGGGTAGGGAGGGAAGGAGAGAAATTTGGTACTTAAAATCTTGTAAAAATGAATGCAAAAAAATTTCTTGATGTATAATTGGAGAAAATATTATTTAAATAAATTTTTAGAAAATTAAAACATAAGAACAATTTATTCAATACAAATAACCGTTAAAATGAAAAAAAAATTAAAAATATTTTTATACCACTAAGTGATCAAAAAAGATGTTCCCAAGACATTTGTTTCAGTCTTCTCTCCAATTGTGTTTGCTTTTCTGCAAGTTCACTTGTAATTGGATCATGGAGACAGAGGGAGGTGGGTGAGGGATTATAATATATTCATGGTCAGTTTTGTCATTCTCTTGGGGATAATTTTCTCAGTGTGTACATATGTTTGCAAGCCTAAAAGAATATTCACCCCACCATGACTAGGAGATCCAACAACTTTTGCAGTAAGGAATGGACCATTGATTTTGATAGGCAATTATCTAACCAGGGCAAGGAGTAACAGACTGTCGATTGCCCATCACATTCCCCTCTTCCTTTTCACCAAGAGATAGTTCTCCCACTGAGTTTGTCAGTGAGGGAAAGTATTTCCTCTGCTCAACTTTTTCCCTTTTGGAAAATTGCTGATATAGAATATGATAGAAAAACTTTTCATTGCTGAGAGGCAATTTGACAGAATAGTGGACAGTGTTGCATTTGGAGACAACAGGGACCTGAGTGTGAATTTCATCTCTGATGTCTGACTTTGGTCAAGTGATTGTACCTTTCTATATTTCAGTTTTTCCTTACCTGTAAAATGAGGATAAAAACACTTACAGGTTTGCTATGAGGAAGGTGTTTTATAAACGTAAATATCCAACATCGATATGGGCTATTATGACAGTTTTCATTGTTGCCTCCATCCCTTTCTCTTTACTCCCACAGCTAGCAGCCCAGTCCAGGTTCTTATTACTTCCTGCCCAGACTACTGTAGTAACCTTCTAATTTGTCTCTCTGATATAAATATCTTCATCCTCCCTCCACAGTGGTGCCTTAAGTAAGTTATCTAACGCACAGATCTAAATGTTTTGCTTTCCTATTCAGTCAACTCCAGGCTCCCTGTGACCACTAGAATCAAATATGAACTCTGTTAGGTACTTAAAGCCCTTCACAACTTGGACCCAACCTGTCTTTGTAACTTTATTATGCATTCTTGTCCTTCATACAAATCATACTCTAGCCAAATTGGTTTTCTTGCTGTTCTTCACACAGTGCCATTGTACAGGCTGCCCCCTCCATCCTTCAAATGCACTCCCTTCTCATCATCTCTTAAGAGTCTTAGAAATTTCCTTCAAGGTTCAGAATAGCTTCACCTTCCACACGATTCCCCAGTTCCGAGCCCTTCCCCTACAAAAAGGAAAATATGTATAATTTTTTACCTTTTTATAATAGTACTTAGTTCAGAGTTTGAGGCAGCTAGGTGGCACAGCGGATAGAGCCTGGGCATGGAGTCAGGAAGACTTGAGTTCAAATCTAGGCTTAGCTACTTAATAGCTGTGTGACTCTGGGCAAGTCACTTAGTGTTGTTTGCCTCAGCTTCCTCATCTGTAAAATGAGCTAGAGAATGAAATGGCGATCCACTCCAGTATCTTTGCCAAGAAAATCTCAAATTGGGTTATAGGGTCAGACGTGATTGAACAGCAACACAGATCCTGGCTCAGAGTAGGTACTTAGTAAATACTTATTGATTTATCAATCAATTGTTTTCTTTTTCTTAGAACATTTGGAAAATTCAAGATAGAATGAGGAAAATATTTTCCCAAGCCTCAGAAAGTAAACAAGCAGTTTGGAAACTAATATGAAAAGGAACATTGGAACTCTTTTCTAATACAGCAACATAGAAAGATTATTAAATTCAGTCAAATAGGGGAAGATATTCAACCCAACATCAAATAAAAATGATAATCCATTGACTTGCCAGAAACATGACAGTATTATAAAAGACAAAATCTATACAGTATCTAAGTGGAAATGTTATTGTCCCTCATTAGGCTAATGTAGTCATCTAAACAGTTGTCAAAGTTTAATGGTTGAAATTATGGTGCAGTCCAAAAAACAATTTCTAGGTATCAATTGCTACTGCCTATGCCAAACTGATCCTACCATACCTAGGTGCAGAGAACACAAATGCTAACCTGCTGAAGAGTCATTGACAAACACATATGCATAAAACTTGATCAATGGGAAGAGGTTCAATTTATTTTAGGTTGCCAGTTCAATGCCATCATATCATAATGATTAGAATATTGAGTTGATGGGCTATTATCCAAACAGAACAAGTATTGGTAGGCTATCAACTATTCTATTCTTAGAGAAAAGTAAATTGTTATAATCCCAATTAATATGAATAATGAATCCAATAAAGATCATGTAAATATTACTTGTTGTTGTGTCACATTATTAGGATTCATTTTGCATATTTTCATTGGTCTGGAGCAGAGGGCAGGTACTACTATCTTTTGCCTTTTTTTTTTTTGTATCACTGGTGCTTAGTAAAGTGCCTGGCACATAATAGACATTTGATAACAACTTTATTAACTGACTGACTGAATTACATTATCTGAGAAATTTTTAGATTTCACACTGCAAATTTCCATCAGCCTAGAACCAGTTACCATATTTTACATAATTATAACTTCAAATATTGTGAATTCAAATACAAACAACTACTTTAGGAGACTCATTGTTAGCACTAATTGAGACCTAGATGTAACTGGCATTTCAAGTGATTTTGTATTATTGGTTCAAAGATTATGATGGGAAGGATCCTTACAGGCCACCCAGTCAAAGCACCTCATTTTACAGATTCCTTTATTTCTTTAAGGGGTTTTCAGTTCATCAACATGGATGCAAACTCCATAGTTGTATGGCACCACTTTTCATACCTTCTCATCTTACTCCATTCTTGTCCATATCTTCCCATAAATCTGCCAATAATAATTTACCCAACATTTGTGATGTTTTTCTGGCCTTTGCATATTTCCAGGATATCTTTGAAACACTTATGTTGTTTATCTATTATTCCTTATTCTTCATTTATTACTCTTCCCTCATTCTTGAGAATCTCCTCTAGTTATGCACATCCTCAATAATGGTTTATTCTAATCTTTTTTTTTTTTGCAGTGTTAGTCATCATTGATAATGTGTTACAGTCTACCTATGTCCACCAAGCTCCTCACCATTGCCCTTTAGGTTCCTTGCAATATTCATAGGATATAACACTTTAATGAATCTCCTAAACTTTCCCTTCTGAGTTACAGTGGAAAAGGCATGGATCAGGGAATAATTCCCTCAATGGTTCCATTTATGCCATGGATCTCTACATATTAGCTTGATTTCCTTCCTCTTCTTTCAGTTCTTTTGCACTTTTTTGCTCCAAGGTTAGGGTAAAGCCCTCTTATCTTATATAAGAGATCCTTAATGTATACTTCCATCTTATAAATCATAGAATCTTAGGTTAAATGGAACCCCAGATGTTAACCTGATTCAAGTTCCTACTCTCTATAAGATTCTCTTAAGCATTATTCCAGGAAGCTGCTGATTGATCATCCTCTGCTTAAGCATTTGGAGAACTCCCTACCATCTATTAACATCCCACTGCATTTTTTCATAGTCTAGAATGTGAGAAAAATCTTCCTTATCCTGAGTCAAATATACTTCTCTGCCACTCCTACTTCTTTCCTCCTCAAGACTGGTGAAGGTAGAATGCTTTCCATCCCTCCTTATGGAGAGAAGAATGAAGGAAAAGTTGATGTACTCAGAAGAATCCCATAACTGTATGAAAAAAAATATGAAGAAAAAAACAGTTAGGGAAACCCTACCTCATAACCTTACCTCTTTTTTTTTAAACATAGATATGTAAGCTGAGGCATACAAAAGTTCAAAGTTATCTAATATAACACAGCAAGTCAGATTAGAAGTCCAAGGACCAGAAAACCAAAATAATTAATTTTGTTTCCTGAGATGTTTCTGCCTGGAAATAGCATTCTTTCATGAGTTATTAACAGTTCCTTTACAGTTTGATTTTATCCTGAATTTTCATAAAATTTCAAAATTAAGGGTCCTATTTGATCCATAAAAATGGTTTTCCTCTGTCTATTTAGTAACAATCAAGTAGAATTTGTTAAGCCTTTATCCTCATTGTGGAGGGTTTTCTACAAAAGGCATAAAACAAATATGTAAATCAATTAGTTGACTAGTTGCTTAACTTATTAATAAAGCCCATAGGAGCTTGCATTTGGGGTTTGTACCTATTGTATTAGAAACAGTTCTGATAAAGATTAGAAACTTAATGGTCTTCATTTTAATAAAATATTACTTTTACTAGGCTATTGAAGTAAGTCCTCAAAAGAATTACATAAATCATATAAAATCATATAAAAACATACTAAACAAGTTATATACATTGACATAATTTGGTGGAATAGACAGTCCTAAACTGGGGAAAAAGGAGATACTTCCTTTTAGAGCTCTGACATTATACATTATATGACTTTGGGCAAGACACTCTCCTTTCTGGTCTTCAATTTCCTCCTTTGTCAAGAGAAAGTATTCAACCACATTGGGACTCTTAACTTTCTTTGTGTCATGAATTCTTTTTCCAGTCTGGTGAAGCTTATGAATCCCTCCTCATAACGCTTTTTAGATGCGTAAAATACACAGGATTACAAAGGAAATATGTTAAATTGAAATAAAAATGCACTTTTTTTCTCCATCCAAGTTCATGTAATCCCTGAAATCTATCCATAGGGGTTTGAGAACCTAAGTTTATTATCACATTATTTATTTATATATTGTTTTCTTTTTTGACTATTAAATCATCTAATTTTTCTGTACCCATATTGGACAGACTAGATATGGAGTGTTTAAAAGCTAGAAAGACAGCTTTCAAATCACAAAAGCTTTGAAATAACAAAAAAAATCACAAAAACATCCAGACTTGCATTTGGGCACATACTAACTTTATGACTAGATGGTTTGCTTCAACTTTGAGTGCCCACAAGCAACTCACAAGTACTATAAATTGAAAAGAAGTGGATAATCTCATTATCAGATGGAGTTCATAAGCTGGGGGTCTGCTATACAGACAAAATCACAAGTCCAGCCCAGGATACCAGGAACAAAAATTATGATGGACATAATAATTTAAAAATCTGTGAATGAAATTTCAATTAAAGGATAAATTCAAGAATTGCCTTCTTTCTATGTTACATGTATTACATGTTTTAAAGGGAAAAGGAGTGCACAGAAATCAATTTCTTTGGTCTTAAACCACCATGGCTTAAAATCTGGGAGAATGGATTTTCTCAAAAAATGCTCTGATTTGTATTAAGCCTCTCAATACTTGGATGGCAGTCCTCAATAGCTAATGAACCCACAGGCCAGCCAGCTTGGTCATAGGGTAAATTCCCTAATGGTTCTCCTTAGGAAGCCTGCCTAAACAAACCTCTCTGAAAGAAACATCCCATTAAAAGCCAAGAGTAATGGGTCCAAAGAGTGCTATGATTTCCACTAACTGTTCAGGTCAGCAGCATTCTTGCTCATCCCCGAAGCTTTTCCCTCAGTCAGCTGGAATGAGACTGTTCTATGAGACTATGCCTGGTAATTCTTTTTTTTTTTAAGTTAATACACAATCAGTAACTTTGGGGGAAAAAAAAGGTTTTGTCTCACTTGAGTATCTTGAAAATCTCCCTGCTTTATAAATCTGTCTTGTTCATCTCCAAACAGATATGGTATATGCTTACCTCTGCATATTTCCTCTGCATGTGAACTCCCTGCCACCTTCATCTGAAGAGGAAAGATATAGAGGAAGAGAATGGGTTTCATAAATGTACAAACCTGACAGAGTACCACTAGGGAAACATCAAGGATAGAGGAAGAGAAAAAATAGCTTTTCTGTCCTTCAACCTCCTGTACTAACCTCTGCCATAAAGCTGGAGTATTTGGATGTGAAATAATCCACTAGATAGAATTCCTTTGAACAGATCATGACATTGGAAAAGAAAAATAGTTTCATAGTCATTTAAAATATTTTTGAATTGTTTTGCTTTTGTTTTTGAAGTAACAACCTTCATTTTGCCTGGCATGAAGAGTGATGCCACCCCCCCAAAAAACAGCATAAAGCATTGTAGCATCTACAAGTTTCGAGAGTTGTAAGAGATCATCTAATACAACCTGGTTTTGACTAAAATTTTTTCTAGAACAAGACTTTTTTGGCTAGTCAATGGCATTAAGTGACTTGCCCAGGGTCACACAGCTAGTAAGTGTTATGTGTCTGAGGCCGGATTTGAACTCAGGTCCTCCTGAATCCAGGGGGCTTCCTGGAACAAGGCTTTTTAACCGGGAGTCTGTGAATGTTCTTTTTATTTCTGCAATACTTTTGATAATTGTATTTCCATATAATTAGTTTCCTTTGTTTCCCTAGCATTTAAACACATTATTCTGAAGAGGGGTATACAGGCCTTAGCAGACTGCTAAAGCAGTCCATGGTAAGAATAAAATGCAGGAAGGTGGATTAGGTTGTAACCAAATTCCCTTCCAATTCTAGAGCAACGGTCTTTTTGTCCTGTGAACTTTGAAAAGTGCTAATTGTTAGGAAGATTTTCACTATAATGTTTTGAAATCTACCTTTGCTTCTTTGTACTTCCACCCTTTGATTCAACTCTGCCCTAAAGGGGTGATTAAAACAATTTCTCATCCTGTCCCTGTATAGTATAGTCTCCAGTTATTTCACCACCTTGGTTGCCCTCCCCTGGACACATTCTAACTTGCCAATGGTCTTCCTACATTTGACAACACTTTAAAAGGAACAGGCAATTTTTAATTCTGAGAGTATACATTACATTAGTACTTTGCTATGGTATTATTCATACTGGTTTGGACTCATGACCATAGTGGCAAAGGAGATTCCCAGTGTGGGAACTCTCTTCATTGATAAAGCTATAATCTTTCAGAGTTGTCTAAGGCAAATGTTTTGCCCAAGGTCAAGTATCTAGTATGTGTCAGAAACAAAGTTTGAACTCATGTCTTCCCGACTACAAGGCTAGTCCATGATCCACCATGCCATTTACTTCTTTATTGACTATTGGGAAGAATTTATTGCAAGACTGATCAATTGAAAATTATTGTTATTAAGCTATCAAAACTAAATGTTATGCTTGTTGAATTTAAACAAATTGAAGCATATCTAACACGTCTCTAGCTCTCTAGAGCTTAGGAAACACCTTCCTCACAACAATCCCTCCAGATAGTATAAATATTTTATACCTACTTTACAAATGAGAAAACTGCAGTTCCTATATAATGAATGTCATATAGTCAAATGGCATATATGTATATATATGCATACACACACACACACACACACACACACACACACATATATATATATATGTGGCATATAGTTATGTTGTATGTAAGTGGCAGAGTCAGAATTTAATTGTATATTGTCATTTTCATTATTCTATAGTACCTGTCACTGTCATTGACCTGAATGCAGAATCTTAGAGATAATCTAGTACAATTTCCCTCACCCACCCCCAATTATAGGATAAAAGCTCAGAAAATTTAACTAGGCAATTAGGTGACATCAGTCTACAGCTCTGGACTTGGAGTCAGGAAGAACTGACTTTGAATCCTGCCCCAGACATCTCCCATGGGTCAATTTCTCTAAGCCTTAGTTCTCTCATCTGTAAAATGGAGACATTGAATTTTATGGTCTCTGAGGTTTCTTTCATCTCTAAATCTCTGCATCTCTGAGCTTATGTCTTGCCTGAGGTCACAGGATAAGTTAGTGATAGAGCCAAGATGTGAACCCAAGTCTATTGTCTCCCATGCTAGAACACTTTCCACAATACCAGTCTGCTCCCAGTTTATACTAATTTTTTTTTAAAGAAGATCGTTGTAAAAGATAGAAAATGGAAAGGAATCATTCTCATTGAAAAGAAACAAATGTGTGTGTGGGGGGGGGAGGAAATGCAAGAGAAAGTCAGAAAGACCAAGCCATTATCTGAATTGCATTTGTCCTTTAATTCACTTTGCCCTCTATACGAAATTCAGCATAAAGACACCTGCCAATATCTGAAAGTCTTCTGCTTCTGCCTGAATTATGTTTTTAAATTAGACCCTAAAGCCGCCTTCTAATGCATTACTTTCATTGACTAAAGCATGCTCACAGTCCAGGACTACTCCCCTGATATCCTTTATTTAATCAGCCCGAGAATGGTAAAGAATCATCCTCATCCTGACATAAATCTCTGCCATATCCTGCTGACTTTTACATTTCACCTCCCTGGCAATGCATGACCTCCTTGAAAGAAAATAAAACACATAAATATTTTAGCAGGAGGGGGGAGGGGAAAGTAGCTCTCTTTTTTAGGTAATCAGAGAAAATGTATGCAAATCTGACTCTTTGCATCTGAGGTGGCATCCTTGTGCACCACAGGAATTGCTGCTGTAAACAGCTTTAGCCTTTCCTTCTAAAAGGTTACCTGAGTGATTGATATGTTTGACAAAGAAACTTAAGGTCAGGAGCAATAAAGTCAATTTATTATTTGCACCACAAGTGCAGGACAAGAAGTTAAGTATATTGAATGGTGTCTGGTTTCTCATCTTCTCCCATCCCCCCTGCTCTCAATCCTCCACAATTTGCACTTTCAAAGTAATGGATAATTCTGAGCTTGTCTGATGTTTCTTTCTCAAATGAGGGTTCTTGACCTTTATTTGTGTCATGGAACCCTTTGGCAATCTGTTGAAGTCTTTTCAGATTGTTTGTAAATGAATTAAATAAAATTCAGCAATTACAAAGAAAATTAAATATATTGAAATACAATTACCAAAATTTTAAAGTGAATAAAAATAAGTTAATGGACTCTAGATTAAGAGCCTCTGACCTGTTGGAAACCCTGACACTCAAACCATTCACCAACCTCATTTGCAGCCAAGGGATCCATGAAACCCAGAAATCCCAAAACAAAACAAAACAAAACAAAACAAAAACTAGAAATGAGCCTTATGAGAGTAAAAAAGTGAGATTAAAAGGAAGATGTTGGTTAGAACACATAAATGGATTATTAACCACATTAGGGGTTTTTGAGATAGAGGACTAGACTGTTTCCTGTCTTGATCAGTCATTAATTGTTCTGTGATCTTGGGCAAATCATTTCAATTTCTAGATTTCAATTTCTTCATCTGTAAAAAGACAAAACAAATAAAAACAAAAACTATGGCAACTTTCCCCCCCAAAATAGTTTTGGACTAGATATAATAATATGCATTCCTCTAAGTTTTACAGAGAGCTTTCATCACATCAGTCCCTCAAAGTGGCTAATTCAAGTAGTTTTATTCCCATTTTAACAGACTAAGCCCATAGTTAAAAAGGAAGAACAGAGTAGGCTGGATTGTTTTTAGGAAGTTGCTAAGTCCTTTTACTGAGCCCAACTTTCTCATAGTAGCACAAGCCCATATTTTCAATGCAGACATTCTATAGGTATGGCCACAAGGCCTGGAATAGCACTGCCTGGGAAGAACTAGAAATGAACATCAGACAAAGGTAATGGAGAAGTGAATGGTGGACATTATTTGACTTTAGTATATGACCAATAAAGGAAGGGCAGGTAGGTGGTACAATGTATAGAGAGCCTGGCCTAGAGGCAGGAAGACTCATCTTCCCGAGTTCAAATCTGGCCTTGGACACTTAACTACTATGTGACCCTGGGCAAGTTATTTAATCCTGTTTGCCTCAGTTTTCTCATCTGTAAAATGAGCTGGAGAAGGAAATGGCAAACCACTTTAGTATCTTTGCCCAGAAAACCCCAAATGGGGTCACAAATATTTGCATATGACTGAAAAGACTCAATATCAATAAAGGAAGGACACCAACAATAAGAGGAGTAAGGCATGTCCTGAAAGAATTGCCTCATGGAGAAAAAAATTGACTGGTCATGTGACAAGTGTGAGGGGTAATAGAGGGCTGGCCAGTATACTTCACTTGTACCCTCAGGAGATAGGAGAAAGCAAAGAAAGCCTCCAGCACAGCAGGTGGTTTCTCTGGGATGAGCTTTTGGGAGAACATATAGGAGTTGTATGGGATGGGCACATATCAAAGCACTGAGATCTTCAAAATCATAGGGAATGCTCAAAGATTGAGATCAAAGGCCTATCTTAGTATCTGGCAGTTTATTAAATGAAGATGTGTAATCTCAGAGAAGTAAAAGTGACTTGCTCATGGTTCCGTGGCTAGTAAGTGTCTCAGCCAATATTTCAACGAAGGTCTTCTGCATTCTAGAGCATAGGGTTTCTTATTATAACACAGAGCATTAATGTGTCTTTGTAAGTTAGGGTCATAGATCTTTAGAACTAGGAGACATCCTAGAGATCATTAAATCAAACCTCTTAAATAACAGTAAAAGGAGATTAGTGCAAAAAATATATAACAAATTAGATAATGATGATGATTATGAATCATTTATATTATACCTTCCTTATGATGACTTGTTGAAGTAAAATTATCTCATATGTTTCAGATATAGGATTCAAATTCAAATGTCCAATGACGTCTCTATAGTACTCCAAACACAAAGGTTTGGAGGTGAAAAATTTATGGTTCTTTCTACCTCTAGTATTCTATGAGTAGTAGCCTTTAGTTTGAAGATGACCAATGGACCCATTACCTGAATGCAGAATTTCCATATTTCTTTTTTTTCTACCAAGGCACAGACAAATGACATTTTCTATGAAATAATCTCTCTGGCTTCTTTTTTTAAAAGCTCAATAGGTTATTATTATTATTGTTGTTATGAGTAGTTGTAGGTAACTACTTAAAACATTTTTGCTTTATAATTAATAGATTGCGTATTTCCTAATGTTTTAAAATGTTTTGTGTTAATGTTAAAAGAAACTCAGCTTTACTAAAGGATATTGGAATGTATTCTAAAAAGCAGTAGATAGAATTAATACATTTTCATTCATACATTCCTTGAATTCTGTCAAATCCTGACAAGAATTGAATATGGTTTTCATTAAACAAGAGCATTTCAGAAAATTTTTTTTGTCCAAATAATCAAAGCATTGGCTCATCCTACTGGATTCCAACCAATTGTGGTCTCAGGGTATCTTGCCTATAAGTCGGCCATTCTATCATTGACCTTGCATGACCTGGCTGGTAGTACCTTTGTGAAATAACTTTTCTCCAGTGCATCTGCTGGAGGGTTTCTTACTTTGGCTGTAGCAAAAATGCTCCCACAAGACTATGGATTTTCTAAGTTTCTAACCATTCTAAGTGAAGCAAATCTTAAGGAAATTATGTACTTTTGCATCTTCTGCTTGTTTCTGGTGCTTAAACATCAGCAGAAATGGAAAATAATAATACACATCCATTGCCATCCCCACTTTCCTCATTCCTCTGCCCTAGGCTGCAAATTGACTTCAAACAAAAATTTAGATCTTTGGAGTTAAGTCTTGGCATAAGGGCTAATTAGGCTTAGGAAAATTGTGTACTATCAAGTCATGACTCTTTATTCTTTCCCCATTATCCTATCAATCTCTTTGATTTCACAATATATTCATCATTACACCTTCCTCTCTAAATTTCCTACATTTCCTTTTTTACATCTCTACCATTATTTGTTTTCACTGTTATTTCTACTACAATACAGCTTCCCTTAAATACTTACCTCTACCTATCTACCTATCTACCTATCTATTTATCTGTCTAGTCTGTCTGTTGTTTGTCAGTGAACTAGCATTGATTATGTGCTTACTATGTATTATGTACTGTGCTAAGAGCTGGAATACAAAGAAAGGCCAAAAAAAATTCTGCTCCCAAGAAGTTTTCAGTCTAATGTCCTAACATAGGAAATAGGATGTAATCAACTATGTAGAAAACATGATGTTTACAGGATAAATGGGGGGGTGGCTAATCTCAGAGGGAAGAAGCTAAGAGTAAGGAGGACATTTAAATGAGACTTGAAGGAATATGGGAAAGCTAAAAGAGATAAAGATGAAGAGCATTCTAGGCTTGAAGAACAGCCTGTGAAAACATTTGGTCAGGGGATGGGAGTGCCCTCTGGGGGACAGTATCACTGGATGGCAGAATATATTGAGGAGAGTAAGGTATAAGAAGACTGGAAAAGCAGGAAGGGACTTGGTTACGAAGAGCTTTGAAAACTCAACAGAACATTTTATATTTTATTCTGGAGACAACAGAGAGCCACTGGGGTTTATTGAATAAGGGGAATGATATGATCAGAAATCCATTTTGTTGTTATTGTTATTCAGTTGTTTCAGTCATGGCCAACTCTTTGTGGCCCCATTTGGAGTTTTCTCAGCAAAGATACTGGAGTGGTTTGCCATTTCCTTCTCCTGATCATTTCACAGATTAGGAAACTGAGGCAAAGAGGGTTCAGTGACTTGCATAGGGTCATATGGCTAGTAAGTTTCTGCGGTCAGATTTGAGCTCAGGAAGGTGAATCTTCCTGACTTCAGGCATGGCATTCTATCCACTGTGTCACCTAACTGCCCCATGCATTTTAGGAAAATTGATTTAATAGCTGAGGATAGAGTGGGGAGTGACTTGAGGAAGAAAGACCATTCAACAGGGTATTGAAATAGCCCAGGCATGAGGTGATGAGGGACCACACCAGAGTAGTAGCAGATCTATATTCTTTCCTTTCTTCCTTTCCTTCCCTCTTTCCCTCCTTCCCTGTCTCTCTCTCTCTTTCCTTCCCTCTATCCCTCTATTCTTACTTTCCCTTTTCCCCCCTTTCTAATCTATCTATCTCTTTGGAGAGGGAGTCTAAATCTATGATTTCACTAATTGGTCATAGGGAACTCCCCATGTGGAAATTCATTTCCTCTATACAGATTGTGACAAATTCTCTGTAATCTGTCAATCTTATAGACTCACCTGGGGAATCTGAGATCATAGGTCTTTGGGTCTGGAATTTGAAGGGAATTGAAGGGTCATCAGATAGTAATTTCATTTTGCAAATGAAGAAATTGAGACTCAGACAGATGAAGTAACTTGCCCTAGGTCATACAAATAATAAGCAGGACAGCTGGAATTTCTATCCTACTCCTCAGATTCCAAATTCAGTCTTCTTTTCACTATACTTTTCCACATCTCTGGAGTTTCTTACCCATGATCACACAGTTAATATAGATTGAGGCAAGACTTGAACTCAGGTTTTCTAGACTCTAAAGCTGGTGCTCTCTCCAGCATGCCATACTGTCTCTCACCTCATGTCACCTTTTGTTTGGTCCATGGGTCAAGTTTCATCCTAAAATTTCAGAAGATGAGGAATGCAAAGTAGCCTCTAGATGAAATTTATAAGTTAATGCTGAGCTTTTTTAGATAAAATTTCCTTTATTAGGGGAAGGGGCTATTTCATCAAACATTATCTGTATCCAGGCAATGTCGATCCAGGTGCCAGAAAATTGCAGGCCAGTAGGAAAATGGTGTAATCTGTGATTCCATCTGGCCCATGAATTTCCAGTGGCCTTGCTTATAGATTGTCAGAACTGTTCATTAAGTTTGTTGTGAAACCAAGGGCTTAATATCTGTAATTTGGAGGGTTCAATAGGAAGTTAAATTGAGTGAAACTATTTTTGAATGACTACTCTGGTTTCGGAGAAACAGCCGACATTGCAGCTAGGGAGAGCTACATTTTGTGGCTGTACCAGGAATTCAAAATTATTTATAGGGCTTTTCAGTGAAGAGCTTTGTTGGGCTAAGTTGAGAAACTTTCTTACAAAAGCCAGCAGTGCTGACAAAAGGAAACATTTCTTGTATAGATAGGTTATCAGCCACAACCACATTACTTTAAATGGCTCAAACAGCGAGAAGGCCGATGCTGTTTTCTGGATTTTTTTGTTTTTCTTTTGGGTTTTTTTTCTGTCTGATTTGTGGTTATCTTCAATTGCACGCAGGGTGCAGCAAATGTTTTTGCATGTAATAATGTATGTTTGAATATGATTAAATACTTGATATAAATGGGATCCCTATTACTGGGGGTCCTTTCATGATGGCTATTTATAAGCAATGCCTTAGTAATGTTATTGATAATGGAAACATTTATCCACTCGCAGTATGAAAGGGAAGCTCTCTGGGCTACAAAATATGGCATCAAAAAGCAGATGGAAATTATGACAAATGTCCTGACGCTTAGAATAAAGAGAAGCAGCCTATGTCAGGGGCGATGCCATAGAACCAGTTAATGTTACCACTTCAGTTTTGAAGAGGAAGTAGACAGAGGTAGATACTCATCAGGCCCTATTTATAGATAGATGAATGATATAAAGCCAACCCCCTCCTTTCCTGTCCCCATTCCCAACCTTTCAGAACCAGAATTGCTGAGAAAACCTTTATTCCACCTAATGAGGTGAGGCTTGGAAAAACTGCTTTCCACAAATTGAAGAATTTCAGCCTGGGAATATTGATCCAACAATATCATTTCTAGAGAGCTGCAAGGAATCACATCAAACATTGCTCTTCTCCCCAATTCCATTTCATCCCTTTGTTAGGTCTCTTTAGTTAAATGCATACTGTTAAAAGATATTTTTTGTTTCTCATTCAAACAGAGGTGACCATTCAGATTCTGGGAGAATGTGGTTTTCAGCTTAGACAACATAACCAAACTTTGTAGCTCAATGCCCTATAACAAATTCTAGGGAAAGAGAGTTGAAGAGTCATAGAACTTCAGAATTGGATGGGGCTTTGGCATTACCTAGTCCAATACATCCTTTGTGACCCATTGGGATAGACTTGGAGAAACCAGGGACACTTGCATACTTTTGTGAGTCTGCAGAATTTTAGTAGAAATAACAATATGATCATGATGAAAATATACACACATGCATATGTTCACACATGCACACATAATGTACACACACATATGTAGGATGGATTATAGACCACTTACTAGTCTTAAGCTATAATGCAGATGGACTTTATCTAACCAAGCTTGGACAATGCTAGAGGGAGGAATTTGCTAACAAGCAGGAATTAAACGTGTGTTTTTTAAAAGTGGGTGCCCACTTGTGTTTGTAGAAGAATTCAACAAACTATTTTAATAATCCAATGTCAATCAATCAACTGGTGAAGAAGCAGGAATTCTGTGCCTACTATAGGCCAAGCACTCTATTAAGTGCTGGTGGTAAAAAGATAAAAAAAAAATCCCTGTCCTCATGGACCTTACATTCTAAATTGGGAAATAGTATGTACATATAATTCTATACTGAGAAGATATACGAAATAAATATAAGGTCGCTTATGGAGGATGTGTACTAGTTGCCACATACTATGTGCCAGGTGCTATTCTGCGCATTAGAGATATAAAGAAAAAATGACCTAGTGCTTGTCCTCAAGGAGCTTAAGTTGAATAGGAAGAGATAGCACATGTACACAGACAAGTATAGTGTAATGCACGGTAATGTATAATAGGAATAGAAGAATTACATGGAAAAAAATGTTTTCAAGAGACCTGGAGAAGAGAAAGATTACCATAAGTTGGGGAAGTCAGAAGAATTGTCATAGAGAAAGATCTGATCTTTGAAGAAAGGAAAGAATTTCAATAGGTGAAGAGAAGGAGGTAATGCATTTTAGAAAATGGAAAGATAATTTTTGGGACAAATTTAAAATTTTGTAATGTGCATTTTGTAATTTCCTTTGTGAATTTTTGTCATGGATTTCTTCCACGTTGGAAGCTTTTTTGCTTGTTTATTTGTTTGTTTTTAAGTATCAGGGTAATACATTTTTATTATTCCTGAGCAGTCACAAGAAACTTCTAAGCCTTCTTTACCTCCTTGTACCCTGTCCCTTTATACTAGCTTAAGAAAGAACAAACATATCAATCAGTGGATGAGCATTTGCCAGGCTCCATCTATATGCAAGACTCTCTGCTGGTGAGTCATATGGAAGTTTGCAAGATGAATAAAACTTGATCTTTTCCCTCAAGAAGCTTACATTCTAAGGGATGTGGAGACATTTACACATTATAAGATAGCTTACAACATATAAGCTAATAAACTAGAGTGGGGCTGAATAATTTTTGGTTGCTTTCTTCCTATTCCCACAACCTTACTCATGGCAGAACTGGAAAGAATCTTAGAAATTATCTAGTAAAACCCATTCATTTTATATACAAGGAAACTGAGGCCCAGAGTTTTATTTCACTAAGGTCACCCAGGTAGTAAGCAGAAAAAAAGAAGACTGGAACTGACATCTTTGAATTCCACATTTAGTGACCATACCACTATACCACATCAACTCTTGTGAAAAGTGTCATTAAATACCAGAGAGATACAGAAAGTGGGTGATTATTATATGGTAGAGTGCTCAGAAAAGGCTTCAAAGAGGAAGAAGGTCTTGGGTATTGTCAAGGAAAAGGGGTAAGGTTAGACAAAGAGGAAAGGAGAGCTTGCTAGAAAGAAAATTGTAAACAAAGTAACAAGACCAAAAGAGCATGGTGTTTGTGGAGGAGTATGAATAATCATACTTTATGGAGTAGAGAGGGTATATATCAGAGCAGTTTGCAATAAGGTACACAGGTAGGTTAGAGGTCAGATTATGAAGGGCTTTGAATACCAAAATAAAGAATTTGGGCTTTGGCTAGTAGAGAATGGGGAGCCTGTACATGCAGCGTTTTTAATGGTTTGGATTCGATTAAATCAATGGACAATATCCAAATGGACTCAATAGTAATATGTAAACAAGGAAATGTCAAACAAATGGATGAGTCATGAAGAATTACTTACTGAAGCGAGTTAGGTCATTGCCACCCAAAATGACATAAAGGTCATTCATATGAATTGTGGACTTATTTATTGGTACAGATTTTGCAAGGAAATCAAAGAAACTGTGCAACATATATCAATATAGGTAGCAAGAATGTATCACCTACTACATACTTATAAAGACACTGTTAAAAAACAGTTACTATATACCTGGATCTTACTATCCTTCATAAACTAACATAAACAAATACCTGTGTTAAAAATACAAACTTCCAAACATCCTTCAGAATTTGACAAAGAAATTCTGCTGGAGTATTATCACAGACAGAGCTATTGTACCCACAATACAAATTCATGAACAATGTGTTCAATAAATGCTGCTGCACTAAATACTTATGGCCTCCAAATTACATGGGATGAATAGCTTTCAAAATACAGAGATTTGGCAAAAGGGATAAAAACCTTTTAGCAATGGGATGAAGTATACATCATTTACATCATCCTACCTGTTACGGGAGTTGTCCCAATCATTCCTTCAGTGGGCCTTCAGAAGATGAACTTGCCTTCCAGTACAATCAACAACAATTTTTATCTGCCTACACAATAGTCCACTAAATATTAAATATAAAAGAATGATATCAGGACAGTAACTTGTCTTAGGATGATTTCTATCTAAACTCCATTAAATGAATATAAGATGAGGAAAACAGAAAAGAATTTCAACAATAACAATAGTGATGGAGATGATGATGATAACAGCTTATATTAATTTATACAGACTTAAAATTTACAAAGTATTTTTACACAATAACTCCCTTGATCCAATACAAGTTTGAGAAGGATTATATAGATATTTTGTATCTATTTTGAGATGAGGAAACTGAAGTTACCCTTGCAAGGCTACTGGAAGGCTGACTTACTTATTGCCAGCAGTGTCAAATACATTGAGATTTTATAAGGGCAGGAGAAAAAATGTATGATAATCCTGACCCAGGCCTCCAAATAAGGCATAAAATGTCCCACTGCGCTATATAAAAGCACAATTAGACAGTTTGGCAAGGAAGCAACTACATGCAAGCGCGACCCAAAGCAGTCTGAATCTCAGTGACACATTGGAAAGAAAAGCTACCAAGGTAGATTCTGAGAGAGAGGAAGAAGGTAGTGGTTTTCCTGAAAATAATAAATACTGAAGAAACCCTCTGGTTACTTATGATATTAATGTCACCTAGATAGTGTTGACATCTTTGACAGTCTAGTTCATAACTGACATTTTGCTTGTGTATCATGAGCTATAAGGCAACTGACAGACAGGCCTAATTAGGTTTTTGGGTAGCCAGGGCACACTATTTGAGCACTATATGAATGTGTCTTCAGACAAGCAACAGTAACACAAAAATGTAGCCTGGCCTTATCTGAGCATCCCTGGTTTTAATACAAAGTTTTTGAACATACCTCACTAGTCTGACATGGAACCTGTTGTGTGCTCTATCACATGTATGGGAGGTAGACCCCTTTGATTGGCCAACTGCAACTTTAAAATTGATGAGACTGAGCTAGTCACTTTCTTTTTTTACCATCATTTGGGCGGGACTCTTTTCAGTGATTCCTATCTGCTGCAACCAGCATAGATGCCATGAACTAAATCAATGAGAGAGGAAGGACTTAACTTTTCCCACTCCCTTTGTTTTGTTACAGGTCCAAGAAGGAGACCTGGTGGTGTTTGTTTCTGTTTTGTAACTGAACCTCTGAAACCCCATTGTGGTAAAATGATGACCCATAATTCTTTATTATTGTGCCACTGGAACCCAAGGTCTTGTGGATCTTAAGATCCTGGCAAGGATTTGAGTATGGGTTTATTAATAGATTGTGTGACTACTATTTAAAGGTCAACAAAACTGCTCTGAAAACTGGTGGGCTTCTCCTAACTAGAGGTTTTCATGAAAAGTCTGAATGACTACTTTTCAGGAGTACTCTAGAGAGGATATTTGGTCAGGTATGAGATGGATTAGATAGTCTCTAGTATTCCTTCCGACTCTGATAGTTGAGGAAGCACCAGCCTGGCTAAATTCATAGAGTTCAACTCCAGAATACTGGATTCCAGGTCTTGAATGTTTCATTCCTCTCCGGACTGCACTCCTAACAATCTAGACTTTCTCTGCCATGAATTAAAAACTCTTCACCCTGGAAGTTTCACTTCAACCATGGGTTTTTCATATTGGAAATAACACTTTTAGGAAGATATGCAGGCCAGCCATGTAAAAGAGGAAAGAGTACTCAGTCGGATGAAATCATACTGAGTTATTTTTTATAGCTATTGAAGTAGAGAAAGTATGGCATGGCAAGGCAAAAAATAAAAATGCAGGATTTAGAGTCATCTAAGCTGGATGTGAATCCATTCTCTGCTTATTTACCCTTTTGACCTTAATTATATCCCTTAACCCTTCCAGCGTTTAGTTTCTTCATCTGTGAACTGAAAGCAGGAACTATGTTGTACAGTGGGAAGAACACTGGTTTGGAATTACTACCTGTGTCACTTCATCTCCTGAGGCCTCAGTTTCCTCATTTGCATGAAGATAAGGTAGGATCAGATGGCTTTGATCCTAGGATTAGATCTCTAAATTTTCTTGTTCTCTAAATCTTCCGATCCTGTGAGTAGAGATGGCATGCAAAATTGGAGTTAAAATGAGATGAGCAAAATGTTAGCCTGACAAGGAAGAATTTGGCATGTAGTACATAAAACTCACTGATTCAGGCATATTTGGGAAAGGTCAATCTGAAGTAGTGATCACTCAATCACAGCCTTTGTCAAAGAAAGGTAGGCTTATTACTTTCAAATGCTTACAATAATTAGAAGTAGATTAGCAGTTTTGCCTAGCAGAGTTCTTTGAGGTAATTACATTAATGATTACATAATGATGATTTATAATCAGTGTATCAATTGTTTACATGGAAATTTGTGTTTCTAAAGTGATGGAAAACAATCAGATGCATTAAACACTTCTTGCAATAGTTTGTTTAGTAGTCCTTTATAGACCTTGCCCTATCTGAATTATTGTAGTTTCTCCATCTGTAAAGTCCACACTAATGAGATTTTACTGTAGAATGGATATATCTAATCATCTTGAATTAAAGGGCTGTTGGGTGGAAATGCTGCTCTGGTATCACTTTTTCTTGAAGCCTCTGAAAGGAAGTTATCTTTCAAATGGACTTCCATGCTTTAATATGAGTGGGTAAGGGAACTGTATCTTTAAATCTTTTTTTTTTTTTTACCATACCACTCATGCTGAATCAGTCCATCATGTATTAATAATAAAGTAATTATTAAATGCACAATGCGTACTGGAGGTATAAATGTAAATGTTGGCTATCCCCTGACTAAGAAGCTTATATCTTGTTACCAGGATACGATAGGTTTAGAGAAAGTATATAGAAAAATATATAAAATAAAATATATAAATATATATTCTAATGTATTATAAAATATAATTATATAAAATATATAAAATAAAAACATAGTGATTTGAAGAAGAGTACTAACAACTAGAAGAATTAAGTGAGGACTCTGGAGCAGGAGTTCTGAACCTAGTGTTTGTGACCCTGGAAGTAAAAATGTGTGTGTATATGTGTGTGTGTGTGTGTATACACACATACATACACATATGTATACACACATATATATGTGTGTGTATACACATATATATGCAGATATATATGCACACATACACACACACACACGTATATGTAATTGGCCGCCTTTGTAATCCTATTTATTTTATTTTTAATTTTGCATTTAAAAATAGTATTCTGAAAAGTGTCCATGGCCATCACCACACTACCATATGACCTCATAACACACATGCAAAAAACAAAAATGAGCCTTAAAGGGAGCTAGGTTTCTAAGAGGTATGAGATATGAGGGGGTTGAGTATTCCAGGGATGAGAAACAGCCTGTACAAAATATATATATATATATATATATGTCATTTTAGTTAGACAATAGTTTTCATGCAAGAGAGTATTATCTAATCAGTCCAGAAAGATAAGCTGGAGTCAGCTTCTGCAGGGTTTTAAATATCAAATGGAGGAATTTTGCATTTCTATCTTAAGGCCTATGGGGAGCCATTGAAGCTTCTTGAGCAAAAGAAGGGCAGACTCAGATAGGTTAGGTGCTGTACGAAGAGACCTTGAAGCAAAAGACTAAATGCTGGGAGCAAGCTGGCTGAATAATCTAGGAGAGGGATGATAAGAGCAGATAATATGAATACAGAGAATGAGCTAGAAGAATGGCATAGATGTAAGAGAGGTTGAAGAAGCAGAATTCAAAGACTTGGCAACTAATTGGTTATACAAACCTAGGTGATGGGCAGAATCAGTTACTAAGCCTTGTTGTGGTTATATCCACCCCATCTCTCATATAACCTCCCTCCCCTCTATTATCAAGGCCATTCCTCTACTATAAGTCCTCATTACCAGCTGCTTGGACCATTTCAAAAACTTCCTTATATTTCTCTTTACCTCCATCTATTCCCTAACTAATATGTACTTCACACATTTCCCAAGATAATCTCTGTGCTTGGAAATCCTAATTGTAAGATTTGTTTTATTATTATACTGTAAGAAATGAGGAAATGGATGATTTCACAAAGACATAAAAAGATTTACATGAATGGATGCAGAGTGAAGGAAGCAGAAATAGAAGAATAATTTATACTATAACATCAGCATTATTAAAATGAGTAATTTAAAGACTTTTATAACCTAGCAAAGTTAAACACCTCCACAATGTTAACAAGTATATATTACCCTTCTCAAGGGTTTACCAACTCACTGTATGGGTTTGGCACCTTCTCCAAAACCTGTTCTCATGCTAGCAAATCTAAGTCCCTAGAGATAGGTTACCAATACTGGTTTTATCAAACTCTCTCAGAATCCCAGAAGTAAACCTTTTGAGAGAAATATACTTCCTCTATTCACTGTTCAGTTCATGAGCTCCCATCTAATGTGTTTTTCATCTTCTTACCCCACCATTCACAAGGTATTGTATCACATAGCACACACATATACAACCAACAACTTATAATAATAACATTTTTGGATCTTAAAATAAGGCAAATGTGATATACAGATACTAATGTATAAATAGCATACAGTACATGTATAAACTGTATCTGACTCTCACACCAATGCACTTGATATCTCTGGTGAAGAGTGGGCACCTATGTACAGCACATATGAGAGAAAAAACTATGTCTTGGGTGACTGGACTACAGGCTTTGATGTTATTGGTCTATTCAAGAATATCTGCACCAGGTAAGACTACATCTCTGCTCACTGCTTGACTTGATCCTCAACACTCTTCATTGAGGAAAATTATTTTCTTAATTTGAACATGGCATTTGCAAGTGCTTTCAATTAATCATCACACTTACAAGGGCATTTAAATGTTGTTAGAGTTGAGTTCAAATCCAAGTTGTCTTGTCATATTGGGAGACTTTACTCCAATTTCAGTGAGGTTTCTTTGTACTAATCCAGGATTTTTAATTGTTTGAGTAATTTTTACCATGAAAACATTATTACATATCCCTCATGATAGTCATTGTACTAATTGCACATTGAGAAAATGGTAGATTGAAAAAATTCGTTATAACAAAATTACTAGGAATTCAAGAACCTTTTCACTGAATTTGTATTTTACTCATCAGAACAACAGTTGCACAAATTTGAAAACTAGTATTACATGCATGTGAGAGACACATTATTTATTCAGTCTACAGAAGATAGGTTTGCTTATTTATAACACTGAGTCATCTACTGAGATGACGGGTGCTGCTTGGCAGCTTTCTGAGACTGGAAGTCTGGTTAAGAAGATTCAGATTTGATCTATCAATATGGTTCTTCTCCCATTCTGTTTCATCATTTAGATTTAAATTCAAGGATTTAAAATAGATTCACATATGGATACAAGGGTCCCTTTTGATATTTTGTTGACCCCACTTCCTACGAGTTCAGGTCCCATATGTTAGGAGTCATTGTTTCATCCATTTCTGGGGTTCTTCTTTATGTTTATCACCTGAGCTGGTTTATGTCAGGGTAAATATCACTCACATTTTTTTATAGTCATATCTTTTGGGCCCCCAATGCTTGGTACTCCATATTTTTCACTCCAACTTGCTTTGGGCTCTTTTCAAATATTAAGCATAAAATAAGTTTTCTGCCACGAAGGAGATACCAAATATTTTGCTAAAGGTGAAAGGTCATTCCCAAAGTAAAGATCCCTGTATGATTAGGAAAACATGTATAATTAAAATGATAGCACAACCTTAAAAGACTACTCATTTGAAGGGGATAAGATTCATCAAAAATTAGAAGTTTCAGTGGTTTTGGTTAAAATCAGTCAATTTAACTAAATTTTCTACAGTTAGTCAATAAACATTTATTAAACAGCTACAAAGTACTAGGCCCTGTGGTAAGTGCTGGAAAGAAATGCAAAAGACCTTTCCTGCTCTCAAGAAGTTTTTAATCTAGTATGTGAAGACAACATAAAAAAGAAGCAGGAAAGTCAAGGATAGAGGTCAGGGAGGGGTAAGAGATGAAAAAAAAATGATACTCAGCACAGAAGCGTGATGGAGAAATCCAGAGGAGAGTAGCTGAGTAGAATATGAAGAGATGAATGAACCTTTACTGAACATATATTCCACTGTCAGACAAGAGGACTGAATGAGACACTTTAAACCATATCAACAAGGTATGGCTGGTGTCAATAGATGGCTTAAATCTGGTATTTTGGAAAGACTGATGAATTGTAATCAGAAGAAAGGGGGTTTAAGCTCCTGCTCTGCAATCTGGGCAAGTCACAACCTCTCTAGGCCTTCCTTACTTCATTCTTCCTAATCTCCCTAATTCTAATGTCATTCACTATAAGACTGCTTGCCACTCATTTACTTTGTATGTATCTTCTATAAACCAAGTATTTTACATGATATCTCCCCCATTAGAATATGAGATCCTTGAGGGCAGGGGTTGTTTTTAACTTCCTTTGCATATCTAGCAATGCCTAGCACATAGTTAAATATTTAATGAATATTTTTTGATTGTTGCATAATTGGTGTGAATTAAAAGGTCCCTTCTAGCTCTACCTAAATCTATGATCCATTTGTATACCCACTTATATCTATCCACCCATTTCTTCATTTTTAAAAGTGTGTTAAGTAACCATTATGGGAAATAAAATATCTTAGAGGAGAAGATAAGGGAAAATTCGAACACTAATGTATTGTTGGTGGAGTTGGGAACTGATCTAATCATTTTGGAGAGCAACTTGGAACTATGCCCAAAGGGCTATAAAAATGTGCATAGCCTTTGACTCAGCAATACCATTTCTAGGGCTATATCCCAAAGAGATCATAAAAATGGAAAAAGGACCCACATGTACAACAATATTTATAGAAGCTCTTTCTGTGGTGGCAAAGAATTGGAAATTGAGGGGATGCCCATCAATCAGGGAATG
The DNA here is from genome assembly GCF_900497805.2 of Vombatus ursinus. NCBI lineage: Eukaryota > Metazoa > Chordata > Mammalia > Diprotodontia > Vombatidae > Vombatus > Vombatus ursinus. The sequence goes on along the minus strand of NW_020954619.1, from coordinate 44,651,072 downwards.
ACTGAACAAGTTGTGGTATATAAACGTAATGGAATACTATTGTGCTGTAAGAAATGATGAGAAGGGTGACTTCAGGAAGAAAACCTGGAAAGACTTGTATGGTCTGATGCTGAGTGAAGTGAGCAGAACCAAGAAAACATTGCATACAGTAACAGCCACATTGTGTGATGACTAACTTTGATAGACTTAGCTCTTCTCAGCAATTCAAGAATCTAGGACAACTCCAAAAGACTCGTGAGGGAAAATGTTATCCATATCCAGAGAAAGAACTATGGAGTCTGAGTGTAGATTGAAGCATACTATTTGCTCTTTTTTTTCTTCTATTTTGTTTCTTGTTTCTTCTGGTTCCTCCTATTGGTTCTAATTCTTCTTTACAACATGACTAATGTGAAAATATATTTAATACAAATGTGTATTCAGAGCCTGTATCAGATTGCATGCTGTCTTGGGAAGGGAGGGGAAGAAAATGTAAAACTCAAAAGCTTATAAAAGTGAATGTTGAAAACTAAAAATAAATTAATTAATTATAAATAAATAAAATAAGTGAAAAAAAATAAAACATCCTAGGTAATGGGAAGATATGAAGATAAAATAAAATGTTTGCCTTTAAAAGAGCTTGTGATATAGTATGGAGAGATAACATCCTCACATGATAATGATAACTAACATATGTGTAGTACTTGGTATATGCCAGGAACTGTGCTAAATGCTTTATAATTTATTATATCATTTGATCCTCACAACAATCTGGCAAGGTAGATGCTATTATTATATTCATTTTATATATAAGGAAACTGAGGTAAACTAAGGTTAAGTGATTTGCCCAGGGTCACATAACTAATAAGTATCTGAAGCCAAATTTGAACTCAGGTCTTCCTGAATCCAGGCCTGGCACTCTAGTGCATACCAAAATGACACTTGATTATACACACACACACACACACATACATACACACATATACATATATATAATATATATATATATGTACATATGTGTATATGTATAACAAATAAGAATATGAAAAGGGCATGAGAAGAGAATAAAGGGCTATTACATTAGATAACAGAAAAACATCTTCCAGCTGTTATATAAATGCTGTGGGAGAAGAGAATAGTAGTGTCCAGTGTTGTTTTTTTTTTGTTTGTTTGTTTTTAATTCAAGCAGTGGACAAAACCCAAATAAATAATCAATTAGTGCTCTACAGATTATGCCCATACCCTTAAAGTGTCTCTACATGTCTCAGTTTTCTTAAATGTCACTTATGAAAAAAAAAACTTTCCTCCTCCATATTCCACAAGGATGGGGACTCCTAAAATGAATAATTATAGAAAGAACAGCCTTAACACAAAGGATTGTGGTAAGTTAACTAATTAATGGTTATGGTACTTGGGTGAAATTAGAGCAGCAGCCCTTGAGATGTTCTAGTTCATTTGCTCTCAGAATACACCCTTTATGATTATTTTGAAGGCTAGATGAATAGTTTTATTAGGCTATTTGGGAATGTGAGGGACCTCCAAACTCTCTGTTTTTCTATGAAATACCAAAGGAGATAAAACAGAAACATGGAAGAGTGATTTGGCTAAGGCAACCTAATATTCAGAATCATAGGGATTGAGTTCAGCCATAGGGCAGTAGATTGCTAGGCTCTTCTCAGTAGCGATGGTAATGTCCATTTGATCCTCAATCCAAGAGAAAAAGTTGTAAAATAAGGTTGTGAAGGGCATGTAGTATCAAGAAAGATGACTGTTTCTGGTCCTACATGATGGTTAAAACAGATATCAATAGAGTTCTAGGTCCTGGCTATTAGAGAGAGGTAAGGGGAATTAAGTCACCATCTAATCCTTAGTGAGTTCAATTCTGCCTCAAGTCTCACTCCAGAGAAGAGTAAATTATGTGCCCCAAAGGGTAGGTTTGGTGTTGTGGAGATTAAGTTAGGAAGATCTCTGTATTTATTGAAAAGATGATCTGTAAACATTTATAAAAATGAGTAGCGGTCACAAAGAGTGATTAAGACAAAAAAAAACAGGTCAGGTGAAAATAACCTATTTTATTTTATTTTATTTTGTAAGGGTTACCAAACTTATAGAGCCTTTCAAAGTTTTTTGTTTTGTTTTGTTTTTTGTCTACTATTATGTTGTCATTGTATGAATTATTCTAATTCTTCTCACTACATCCTGTATCATTGCAAACATATCTTCCTAGGTTTCTCTAAAATTATTCTTTTAACTATTTTTATGACAATATTTTAAGACAATATTTCACTGCATTAATTGTTTCTTTGGTCATTCTTCAATAATAAGAAGCCTCCTTTATTTCCAATTTTTCACTAATATGAAGAGAACTGCTATGAATATTTATGTACATAAAAGTATTATTCCTCTTTGATTTCTGTGGGAATAGGTGTAGAGGTAGTATAGCTTGGTCAAAGGTTATGTATGGTTTAGCAGCTTTTGGTAGCTAAATTTCAAATTGCCTTCTATTATGGCTAGACCAATTCACAATTTATACAATGGGCCAGTGTGCCTGTTTTTTTTTATAACCCTTTGAATATATGTATATATATATATATATATGTATACATACACATACACACACACACACATATATATATATACACATATATAATTTTCCTCCTTTTCATCTTTGCAACTCCATGGATGTGAGGTAGAACCTCAAAGTTGCTTTAATTTGCATTTCTTTCAATGATTTAGACCATTTTTATGTGGTTGTCGACAGCTTGGATTTCTTCCTTTAAAAATTCCTTGTTTATTTACTTTGACCAATTATTTATTGGGTTAAGGCTCCTAGTTTTATACATTTAGATAATTTCTTAATATATTTTGGTTGTAAAACTTTTATTAGAGAAACTTCTTTGCTATAAATATTTTTGTTTAAATTGAACTGTTTTCCTTCTAAATTTAAATACTATATATTTGTTTATGCAAAAAACCTTTTAAATGTTTATAATTAAAGTTATCCATTTTATCTTGTCTGATTCTATCTATTGTTTAGTCATGAATTATTTTCATCTCTTTAAGTCTGAAAAGTTGTTGCTTCTTTTCTCCTATAATATATGAGTTGGCCTTTTATATCTATTAGGGGTGGGGAACTTGAGTCCTCAGGGCCACATATGGCCCTGTAGGTCCTCAAGTACAGCCCTTTGACTGAATCCAAACTTCACAGAACAAATCCATTTGGACCTTATCTTGATATATAATATGAAATTTTGGTCTAAACCTAATTTCTGCCAGATTGCTGTCCAGTTTTTCCAGAAGCTTTTTTCAAGTGGTGAATCCTCACCTCAGTAACTGAACATTTGGATTTATTGAAACTGTTCTGCTGTTTGTTTCAGTATATTGTGAAAAAAAACTGTTCAGGTGTTCTTTTACTATTTCTATTTTTATTTGGTGTGTCCATATTTTGTTATCCATGATCTTTCCTTTTTTATTTTTTTGAAGATTCATGTGAATTTCTATGTTATTTTGTCATTATGTATAAAAATTTCCTTTACTAATTTACTAGAACAAATTATTTTTTTCTGTATTTCTTCATCAGATTTGTTGATGTTTCTTTTTGGTTTGGTTTCTTTGTGTGGTGAATGTATTCAAATTTTAAGATAATAAAGGAGAACTGGAGTTGTCAAGTTGCAATTAATTCTCTTGAGCTGTATCCCAGGGACCTTTCCTTGGTGTTATGCTGTTAGAAATATTCATCAGTGTCTTGGACATAGACATTTTGATATTACTTTTTATTATTAAAATTTATTAATCCACACACCACATAAGTTTATATTCATCTTTACAAGGTAGTTGTTAGTTGTAAGCTTCTCTCTTTTTAATTTTAGAATATCATATTCCATAATCACTTCTCATTATTAGTTGAAGTCATCAGGTCTTTAATGATCCTGACTATGATTCCTTAGTAGTAGATCCCATTTTGGGATGTTTGAAGTATTTTTTCTTTGATGTGGAAGCTGTGGATTTTGGCTGTAACATTGCTGAGGGATTTTACTTTGGGGGGTTGCTTTCAAGAAGTAATTAATTGGATTAAGAAGGTAGATTTATCTTCACTTTGCCCTCTAATTTTATCTAATAATATAATTCATAGGTGCTCTTTTGTTTTTCCCTCAATAAACTTTTGATAAGGAAATAGATCTGAGGAACAACCTTCTAATGCCCTTACTGCATGGTGTGAAGATTAAGTTATTTCCCTTGAGCTTTTTGATAATAGTTTCTAAGCTTTTTTATCACAGTTTTTTTTTCTTTTTTCAGGTAGTGTAGTGATTTTTAAATTTTCTGTATTTGATTGATTTTCCAGGTCAATTGTTTTTTTTTTTTTCCTGTCTCAATTTTGTTTTAATATTTCTTTTTTGTTATCTCATGGGTTTCTGTTTGAACGCTTCTAGTCTTCAGGGAGTTTACAATTGGGTGCTGTTTACCATTTTTCTTCTAAGCTACTTTTCCTCAATCAGTCAATAAACATTTATTAAATAAACCACTGTCCTAAATGCTAGGAATATACATCAAGGGAAAAGTGCAACCCACTGCACTCCGAGATCTCATGGTTTAATGGGAGAGACATCAACAAATATATATGTATGTACAAAATTTGAAACAGACAACAAAGGGAAGGCAATGGTGTGATTCTTTTTTTCCAGAGCCTTTATTTATTTAAAAATCTTGCTTTATTTTTTCTAGGTGTTCATGTAGTTCTCGTAGCAAATTCACGTAGAAAATGGATCCCATTGAGCCTCAGTTTTCAGTTATAATGGAATTAATTTCTTTTTCTTTAGGAGAAACCTCTAGATTTGCAATCTTCTTACTATTAAAATAATTGTATAATTATTATTTAAGTAATTAAAGGTCAGGGAAAATTGGTATCTTCTTTGGTTTACTCATCTCTCCAGATTTAGTTACTGAATTGGGGATTTGTGCCCAAACCAGGCTTTATTCCTCATTGAACTTTGGGTGAAAAGTCCTTTCTGCTTTGTCTCTCCCTGGGTTATGTAGGTTTCCAGAATGATCTTTTCCTCCTGGTGTTAGGCTCTTTCTGGATCTTTGAGACTGGTTGTTCTGGATCTTCAGGGCCCTCTACATTGAGGCTGAGCATCCTGCCTCTATTTAGGTGGCAATTTTGGCCATTAGTTCAACTATTTGAACTTGACAACAGCCAAATAAATTAGATAGTAGAAGAAGGCCCATCTTTACTTTACAGATAAGGGAACAATCTAGAGGCTAAATATCACTGCATATTTATTAATGTATTATTAATTTATTATTAATTACCATAAAGGTACTGCCTATTTATTACTTTAGCCATGTGATCTTGAATTGGAAGCACAGAATCTCATAATTGGATGGGACTCAGATACCATCTTTTCTTATCCATACCTGTACTGGAATCCCTTCTAGAATTTTCCTGAGAAGTGGTCACACAGCCTACATTTGAAAATTTACCATGATAGGAAAGTTACTAGTTTCCTAGGTAGTCAGAACATTGTAAGATTGGAAAGTTCTCATTGTTAGTTTTTTTTTTCCTCTTACACCAAACTGAAATCTCCCATTCAAATAATAAGTGGCATAGCCTTGACTACAACCCAAGGCACTTTATTTCAAACCTAGTGAGCTTTTCCATGGCAGCAAACCATAGTACTTCTCATAACCAACTGAGTGAGCTGGCAATGTTAGATGCACTACACCCAGCCAAGGTGTGTGTCATGCTTTGTGTGCCCCTTAATGCTATATCATGGCTCCTACCTAATGGAATGTGACATAAAAAGGCAGGAGCATATCCAGGAAATATACTGGAAAGAGAAAATGCACTTTGGACTGAGCATCTTGATTATTGCACACTAAACCTAAATCCAAAGTCATCCCACATGACTAGAATATTCTAAACATATCCCAGTTTGAATTCCAAAAGACAATGCTCCTGCCAAGTCCTTGCTTCATTTAGAGGAACTTTTGGTCATAAAGTTGACTCATGAGGACTTCCTGCCCTTTCAAGTCCATAACTCCTGTCCTGGGGCTTCTGTTGATGTGGGCCTCAGAGATCTGATTTTATGTAAGTAGACTCCTATCATGCTTTATTTTATTCCCCAGCCATATAACTGGCTGTTTCACAACTACTTCCCTTGGTTTTCAAATCAAATTCAATAAACATTTATTAAGCACTTACTATGTATCAGACACTAAGTCCTAGGGATTACAAATACAAGTGAAAAGAAAGACTGCCCCACCCTCAACTAGCTTACAATACAAAAAAGGGAGCTAAAAAGTGATACATTAAAGATGACTTGTCTGGGCCCTTCTCAAAAATGGAGATTCCAGGAGAAACCCACCAATGTTAGCAACAAGGTGCAAGGAGGAGGAAGAAAGACCCTAGAGCACAGTAGTGAGGTACAAAGACTATCTACACTCCAGTCTTTCTACTTTCCTTTTCTGAAACCATTTCCAAGCTAATACTGCCATAGCTACTGGAAAAGGTGGATAAGTCTGCTGTCTTTGCATCTGCTGATTAGCTATACAAGCTTCCAAACTTAAACCTTCCTGGAAATATGTGTTATCTTTCCCATTATATTATTAGTTCCTCAAGGACAGGGATTGTATTTGCTTTTATATTTGTTTCCCCAGTGCTTAGTGTAGTGCTTTATACTTAGTAAAGAACTAAATGATTTTTCATTCATTCATTACAAAAAAAAATACTTTGCTATAGAACAGGAAAAAAAAAAGTGTTTCACTGAACTATGGGAACAGGAGGTAGGGAATTTCTTCTTCATTCTTAGGAAGCTTGAACACCAAGATTCTTTGGCAGGAATGTCTGTCCCTTGTAGGCACATTAAAGTTTATTCCAATTTTTAGTTATCAAATGGAGATGTTTTAGCCTATTACTCTGAAGAAAGGTTGAGGTTTTTTTTATAAGCTGAGCTAATATTGATTGCTTGTATCTTCTTCAAATAATGGAGAATGGAAACACTAAGAGTTACAAAGGTTTGGGGGAAATGGTTGTTTTAGTAAGCTGGCACAGACTTCATTTGCCAATGAAAGGGTTTTATTATTGTTTCTAAATAGGAAACACTGTAAATAATAATAGTACTACAGAGAGGGAAGAGATAGTAATATGAGTATCTAGCTAATAAATCTATTGGAAAGTCTATGGCATGACTAAAGAGAACATTAGTGAAAGAAAACATTTCAAAAATACATAAATGATTGAAAATATGTCATTTCCCCCATAAAACTCTAAACTTGGAATCAAGATAGTATTAAAAATTATTGAGTTGAGAACTAAGGTAATGATTAATCAAGTTGAAGTAAAAAAGCCATTCTAAGACCTTAGTTCTCTTGTTGGCTTTACAATAATAAAGTATGTAACCTTGGAAAAGATAATCTTGACTTCTCTGGACCTCAGTTTCCTCACCTGTAAACTGAGAAGGTTGGAGAAGATGACCTTTCCTCCATCCTCAAAACCATCCTCAAGACTTATCAAGTTTAAGTGGAAAAAAACTATTACAAAACTTTACCATAATGAAGTGCATGACCATGAGAAAGAATCTTGACTTTTCTTGACTTCAGTTTACGTGCAAACTGAGACAGATGACCTCTAAAGACCCTCCTAGGTCTATATGTATCCCATATTGGCAAAGTGAGTTTTTCCTTATTTATTAATGAAATCATCCTCAAGATTTAATTGGTCTGGGGAACTAAACAGCATAGAGTGGTTAGGTTCAGCTGAATAATTTATAATTTTCCTTGAGTTCTAGCATTCATTCAATGATTTCACTCAATGATTCTTCAGTGGAATGTACAATATGGATTGAACGGTATTTTTCTGGGTTTAATAGGAAGAAGTTGTTTCTGGTCAATACATATGCATGGCAGAAGCAACAAGGGTAGTCTTCCAGTTACTGCCCAAGTTGGTTACACGAAATTATCTCATTTCTGGTATTGTTTCAGGTTACATGACTTTGGGTTAGATAGTTATCAGAAAATATACAACCCTCCTCAAGTTCCTTTCTAGATATTTACATTTGAAACAAATTAATCAAACAAGTAAACAAACATACAAACAAACAAACAAAAAAAACTCCTGGGCTTTTGGGTATCCATCCCTCTAGGTTCCTTTTTCAATCAACCAATAATTAGGTACCTATGTGCCGGGCACTGTGCTAAGTACTAGGGATACAAAAATATATTCTTTGTCCTCAAGGAGTTTAAAATCAAACTTTTTTCCAGTTTAATGTAGCTGTTGTACAGATTTGATTACAGACAGTGGGAGAGCTATGTGGAGTGGAACCCATAGTCAACATCCTTGACCTTAGCCATGGAACTAGTGCCACACTCTTCCTAGTCTGATAGCCATCACAGGCAGTCAGTGTGGGTCTGGTAGGGCAGGCATGACAGGACACCAAAAGAATTTCAGCCTCCATTGTGATTACCAACTAGGAATTCTAATGTCACAATGTGAAGGAGATTGTGCCACAGTTATCAGAATTATAGGAGGGTGATAAGCAGCTTTAGCTTTGGTGGACCTATGCCATTGTGTATTGCAAAAAGGCATGACTTAGTACATTTGAAATTGCAAAATCATCCTAATACTGCTTGTTGTGTCTTGCAGGCCATATGGCATATCCAAGAAGAGCTTCATGGATTGTTAATCAGACTCTCATAGGACTCTGTTCACTCACAATATCCATAGTGAATGTTTTGTCCTAAGGAAAGCTGCCATGATGGATATGTTTCCCAACTTCCTACAATGTGAGCTGGTGCCAATCTTCATCTGTTAGTCCACTCCCTACTCCCCCCCGCCAAAAAAAGATTACATGATGTCCATTTACAATGAAGAGTCAGGATATGACAGGTGAGTGACTTGCCACTTTTCTGACTGTGGACTGACTCTACCTTAAGAAGACCCTTGTTAGTTTCTACTCTAAGAAGGAAAGCTGTAGAAGACTTCTTGGCTGAGATTTTATGAGATTTGATTTTCCTTTATCTCTTGCCTCTGCTTCACTGGATTGTTTAATTATCTTTATATCTTGCCTAGTGCCAAGCCCTGTGCTTTGAATACAGTAGGCCATTAATACATAGTTAAGTTAAACAGAGAGACATAGAGACAGTTACAGAGAGAGGCAGAGACAGAGAGAGCAAGAAAAACAGAGACGGAGACTGAACCGAAGCAGGATTAGTATGTCATTGATTCTTTTTCTTTGATTTTAATGAATGTAAATGCATTGAGCCAGGTCAGCCTCAAAAAGCAGTTGAAGAAATACTTGCTTTGCCAGCCTTCAATAGGTGGAGTTCACTGGCTATGTTAACAATGGCAATGATAATACTATGGGATTAATGAGTTACTATGGCCTTTTCATAGGTCCTTGCTTTTGAAGAGGCTGACATGGCTTTGGAAAGGAGTAAAGATGGATATGGGCTCAATATAAGGAAAACACTTCCTACTGACCACTGCCATTTAAAATGTGAATGGTTTGCATTTAAGATGTACATCTTTAGGTGTAGGTCAGATGACAATTTATGAAGGATGTTGTAGACAGATTCCTGTACAGGACTAGACTGTGGCAGATAGCTACTGCTATCACTTCTAACATTAAGATTCTGGGCTTCTATAATATTTGTTAAATTCATTATATACTAATAATGGAAACAGAAACTGAGAGAGCTTAATTATTATCACCAGAATTACAGAAGAGATAGAAACTATTTCCCAACCACCAGTATACATACATTTATCCCTTAGCTCCAGTAGTCCATCTTCCATATCCAAAGGATACAGGGATGACCTCAGAAAAATCCATTCAGTTATTCTTCCCACATTAATTGAAAGCCAACTGTATTCAATGCACAGGGCTAATCACTAAAGGAAATAGAAAGTTTAAATGAAACTTGATATTTTCTCCAGGTTCTCTGACCTCAGGGAGTAGCAGGTTGATAAGTTAAAACACACACACACACACACACACACACACACACACACATACTTAACTATAACACTCAATATTTCCTATTGAGTGAATACATTTTTTTTATTCTTACCCTTCCCTAGCACTCCTCTTATTCAGAGGAGTGAAGAAACAAATCTGCCTCATTAGAGATGTCATTTTCTTGCTTTGGTTGAATAAAAGCGTCACTCAGCAGGTTTTCATCACTAACCAAATTGCTAAAAACAGAAATAAATTTGGGGACCAGTCACTAAGGGCTGAGAAACAGAACTGTTTTTGTGTTAACAAATGGCTGTGAAGCTTTTTTGCAAGCAAACTGTCTCAGTAACAATGAGCTATGTTTTCTCTTCTCCCAAATAGCAGGTGTAAGAAGACCTGACAGACCAGTTGGACACGCGACATACTTGTGGCAAGTTTTCTACCACAGTGGTTCCCCAGCAATGTTTCCATGGAGAAGGGATTACTATGTGCCTGGAGCCCTCAACTGAAATTGAGCAGGTGTACTGGAAGCCTGCTGTCTTCTCCACCCTAGATGGACACTCCGTGTACTGCCAATTAGAGGCAGCCACACCCAGTCTCTCATAGCCACGGCCCCCATTCCTGCCATGCTTACCTCAGGCATTTCCAATTTGGAACTAGGCCCAATCTGCTGCATCCTGTGCGGGACTGTTGAGGAACCAAATTATCTGGTATGGGGCCATTTGACAATCACTTGTGTCCAACTGGCATCTGCAATCTGAGTCATTGCCTTTAAGTGTTCATTAAGGAAGAAGAGTGACAAGTATATAGTGAAGAGGAAGAGATCTCTCTGTGTGGGTTCCAGTAACATAACCCTTAGGAGAAAGGGCAAAAGCGTTATTAATATGGGGAATGTTGAGAGATGAAGGGATAGCAGTTATTGTGGACCACAAGATTGACTTCAATTTGAATTCTCAATGCCTATAATAAAGGGGAAAATTATGTGTGTGTGTATGTTTCCTTAGCTTTTTATTTTATATTGATATTTTGGGCTCCTAAAAGATATTCCCAGAACTTCAAAGTAGGACTAAAGCCAGAATCAAATGAGATAGGCTTCTGCCTCACGTTTGTGGGTGATTGATGGGTGACAGGAAGGCCTGCCTATCTCTGTACCCAACCCTTCCCTCAACCAAAATGCATGGGCACAAACACATACACTTACATACACACACATGCATACACACACAAAGAAAACCCTTCTTCAGAAACCTCCCAATGCAAACCAATTTCTCTTGTCACCTCCAAGAGAATCACTGACAGATTAAATGAAGAGAGGTAGGAAATTTTTCTACAAAACTTCTTTCAGGAAGCCTAATAAAATGGAAAGGGCAAAACCAAAAGATTACAAACCAAAAGATCTGGACTTTGATCCCAGATCTGTCACTGACAAACTATGTGGCTTTGGGCTGTGATGTCACCTCTTTGGGTCTTGGATTTTTCATCTATAAAATCAGGAAGTTGTTCTTGAAGAAGAGAAGATAGGATCTGGAGTCAGAGGACAGAGGTTCAAAACCTTGCTATGTCACTTATTACCTATGCAACCTTGAGTAAGTCAGTATCACTGGGCTTCACAATCTTAAGCTGTAAATGAGAAGGACTTGATCACCTCTGAGATGCCTTTCAGGTCTAGACCTGAGGTACTATGATCTTGTATTTATGATCCTTTCCAACTTTCCAGTTTGATTAATGGGAGAAGTCTCATTACCATGGAGTAACCCTTTTGGCGTCTCCTGTCAAAACTTCCACATGAACTTCTTTGTGGGAAGGAAATCAAGATGTTTAAAGGACTGAACACTAAGGTATAGGAGGATATGTTGAAGGAACTGGTAGAGGGCAGGGGTGACCAGAGGGAAAGAATGATTAAGTGCGGATAGTAGACACAAGAAACTATAGTTGCCATTTTAAATATCTGAAGAACTGTCAGGGAGAAGAGGTAGCAGAATTATTGTTATTCTGCCTGGCTCCAGAGGACATTATATACATTATATTAGGATAAAAATTAAGTGTGTGCTATATGGCAGGCACTGTGCTATGTGCTAAGGATACACATAAGAAAAAGAAAGACAGCCCCTGCCTTCTAGGAGTTTACAATCTAGTGGGGTAAGACAATACACAAAAGGAAGCTGAAAGGGGTTGGGGTAAGAATGCCAGAGGGTCCCTGGTGAAGAGGTACAAGATGATGATGGATTTGAAACCAAGTGGAGAAGCTGATGACAACTGTAGATGGAGGCTATGGGAGAAGTTTGTTGCTCTACCCTCCAATTAGAGAGACAAAAGTAATCGAAGAAACTGGTTCCAGAGAGCGAGAGCTACTAGGTGAAAGTGGCTTATTCCTTATTAGGGAACATATAATAATAATTAGAACAGCCTCCAAGGGGGAATAGTCTGCTTTGAAGGCAGTCCTCCATCTCTAGACGTCTTCAAAAGTAAAATGGATAACAGCATTTGTCCTATGGGAAACCTTTCCTGACTCCCATAGCTGACTATGCTTATTCCCTCAACTTACTGTGTACTTGGATAATCACTTACACAGTGCATTCCCCAGTGGAATATCAGCACCTTGAAATCAGAGATAGTCTGATCTTTATCTTTGTGTCTCTACATAAAAACAAACCCAAAGGACTCTTGTGTTTTCAATATTCAGGAATTAGTGTCACCTATAAATGGGCTGGCTAAATAAGCATTCTCTTCTTAATCAATCAGATTACTATGACATTATGCCGGAGTTTAATCCTTCCTTGAGAATACCTCTTATGGGCCACTTGTGACAGATAGGTGACTTAGGTAGAGTTCTAGACTAGGAGTTGCTAAGACCTGAGTTCAAATCCTGCCTCAGATGCTTTGTAGTTGGGTGACCCTGGGCAATTCACTTATCTTATCCTCACTTTACTTATCTGTAAAAAGGGGACAACAGCACCCAGCTCATGGAGCTGTTGTGAAGATTAAACAAAAAAAAATGTAAAGTGCTTTGCAAACCTTAAATTGCTCTACACACTGTATATTGTTATTCTTGTTATTACTATGGTTTGGATCATTATAAGGACAAGTTAAAAGTGACTACAAGTGGCTGTTCAACAACCACTTACAACACATGATACTACAGAATACATCTGGTTACCACCTCCAGCCTCAGCTGCATCTGGAGTGCCAAGTACTTTAGAGAGATGCTCCTGGAACATTCTGGTCTCATAAAGTCAATCAGACCACTGGTGGGCAAGCTTCTTCCTCAGGAAGTTGAAGTGTCTCTTTGCAACTCCTGTATTTTCCCTCTCTAGAGGGCTTTCCACTCCTGACCCCTTTTCACTCTTCAGCAGCGTTCATTTGCCTGAGGGCATGCACAGTGCAAAGTATACATGTCCTGAGTTCAGAACTAAGGGTGTAGTGAAATCTCGCCATGCAACATGGGCAAGCAGTGCCAGAAACACCTCAGATTCATGATGTGTTTGATTTTTAATTAATTTTTGGTCTTTGTGCTTTCAGAAACCTTTTACTGTTGCCAAATTTGGGGGGGTCACAACCCACAGTTTAAGAATCGCTGCCTAGAGCACTTAGGAGCTTTCCCGTTTGTTTATGGAACAGTCATTTGTGATCTGTCATAGGAGACCTTAAAGAAGCTGGCTGAGCCCAGAAAACCTAGTGTTTGTTTATGGCATATCAGGAAGCAGTCACAGAGAGGCAAGCCAGAGGAAGAAAGTTTGGTTTGGAGTCAGAATATCTGTGTTCAGGTCCTGGGTTTCATTTGCTACTTTGGGCAGGTCATTAATACCCGCAGTCCCCCTCTGTTCCTCCCTAGTAGAAAGCAAAGGATTGACTAGAAGGCCTTTAAAGTCCCTTCCAGCTTTACATCTGTTCCTATGACTCTTCTGCATGAGAGGCAATTCCCTCCACTTCCCTGTTACTTCTAATATTCCTTGCCCTCTCATCTTCCTCCTGCTGCCTCATTTCTAGCCCCTTAGATTAGGCAGCCTGTTTAAGGGCAGAAGTGGTTGTAAAGTGTGCTACTTTTTTTAAGCTAAAAATGAAGACAAGAAATAACACTTTTAAATACTTCTCCAGGTTACTTATACTGTTTCTAGCACTCTCAATAACTTTGTTTACTTTGACTTCAATAGAAATAAACGAAGCAGGAGAGAGTTTGGAACTCAAAGTTTTAAAAACAAAATGATAAAAACTGTTTTTAGATGGAACTGGTAAAAAATAAAATACTAAACAAATTTTAAAAAATAAAAAAAGAAATGAATAAACTTTGATCAGCCTTTTAAGAGAAGTAGAGTCGCTGATGGGCCTTGGGCCAATAAAGGAAAACCAAAGGAGATGGGAACTTGGAATGGATACTTAATTGGGTGGTGTCTATAGAAAAAAAGAGGACCAAAGACAGATGGCATTTCCAGTTTTGCTTAAAAGCACCACTGTGTCATAACAAGAGTACATTTTCTGGTTGGATCATTAGATGTTTAACAATAATGCAGAATACATTTTTTGTATATTTTATATTCTAAGATCTTAGCTGTCAGAGTATATGACACACCAGTTGTTCTGAAATATCTTTAGGATGTAGCAGCCTCACTAAGCTGGCCAGATTGTTGGGGTGGGGGTGGGGTGGGATGAGGATGAGAATAACCCAGATTTCTGAGTTTGTTACGGTTTGCAAAGTGCTTTCCTCAAAATAACCTCCCGATGTAGGCAGCACAATGTTGTTGCTGATGTTATTAGTATTATCCAGACCTATGATTCCAGTGGCATAGGGAACTCCCAGTGTAGAAAGAAACCCTTGTACCATGCAAATCCGCAAATTATCTGTAACTTCTGGTCTTAGAGAGTCACTTGGGGCTCTGAGAAATTAGCTATCTTCCTCATGATGACAAGCTGGTAGGATTTGGAACCCAGATCCTCCTCATTTTAAGGCCAACTTTCTATCCACCACAGCATACTGCTTCTCAGAAGTACTATCATCTCCATTTTGCAGATGACTAAGGTGAGGCCTGAAGGATGAAGTGACTTGCCCACAAGGACAGGGATTTAAACCTAGGTCTTTAGATTCCAAATGTAATGCTACTGTAATGCAGATACTTGTTTTCCCACTACCACTTACTTTCATTTCCAGTCTCCTTTTCTTCCCACCTTCCCACACACACACCCAGAATGCCTGAGTGTTACCATTTCCATTATAGTTCAGGAAGTTTGACAGCTATCTTCAGTGAGTGAATTCTGAGTGAGAGACTAAGATAACCTATTCCTTGAACAACTGCAGTCTGTGCTTTCTTCATTAACTTCCTTTGTGCTTACTTGTTTGGGAAGGGAATAGACAGGATGACACATCTCTGATAAGTAACCTCTCACCAGGCTCTTTAGATGTCATCTTGAGAAGTCAGTATGGCCCAGGAGAAAGAACACATATGGGACTTAGATTCAGAAGACTTGGGTTAAAGGTCTAGGACTTCTATCTTCAAAATATCTCTATTTTACAGTTGGGTAAATTGAGACTCCGAATGGCTGAATGACTAAAGGGATCACAAGACTTACAATCTGACAGAGCCTTGGACATCACCTAGTTTGACCTCCCTCATTTTACAGATGAAAATCTTAAGGCAAGAGAGAGTATTAATCCAACTCATAAAAAGGCAGATAGGGTGTGGTTCTCAGACGCATGTGTTCATTCAATAAACATTTATTAAACACTTAATTTGTGTAAGATCAAATCAAATATTATATCCATTGTACAGGTTGCCTTGACTTGTCAAAGAACACAGGCAATAATACCTACCATCTCCACCTATGGATATTAGGAGACCCAAATGATAATGCACTTTAAGTGCCTTGATTCAATAATATGGTATATATACATGTAGGTATGTATAAAATATGCAGTTCATATATGTACATATGCATATATATGTATATATGTATACATATACATACACATAGTATGTGTATATACCCTATAAAAGATATGTGTTTGAATGCATACACATTACATATATACATGTGTGTATATATGCATATGTGTATATATTTATATTGTGTATACATACATGTATATAGGTATGTATATACACATGCATACCTATATACATGTATATTTGCTTTTTTCTTCATTTGCCCAATGAGGTTACTTCCAACTGAAATATCTATGATAAACCCAAGGAAAAAAATAGAATATATCAGCATGGTATATTTTGGCATCATTCTAATATGAAAATGCCACGACAAATTAAACAACTTCTGTTTCTCTCCTCCTATGGTGGGGGGGGCACGAGGAGAAGGGAGAAAGGAATCTTAAGCATCACATTGAGCTGCAAGGATATTAATTATACTGAGTTCCATATTAAATGCTCTTGCATCTAAGGAGCTCATTTACTTGACAATGTTATTATTATTTGTTATTTACATGGCACTGCTGATATAAACACTGTTTTATAAACACACACATAAAGTTTATTGCTCTTATATGAGTGTACCCTATAATTATGCATTTACCTTCTAATAAGCAATGTGAGGAGCACAACTCATTCAAGCAAAAGCATTAGCATATCTCTCTCTGAGTTCCTAAAAATCTCTGGGTGGTGATGGAAGAGCATTTTTTTTCCTGTTAACAGAAAAGAAATCTAAGTAAACAAGAGTCTAAGAAAAATCTATTTCTGGCTTCTAATATATATCCATATCCACATACCCGCTCGCACACACATATATTAACAAAAGAGGCAACTCTTTCTGAGAAAAGGTTTTGAATTTTTGCATTAAAGGGGATTTTTTAAGGGGGTGGGGTGATGTATCTTAGTTTTCAGTTTGCTCTTTCCCAGGACAGATCCCTCACTGTAAATTCTACAGAAGGTGCAATGTGTGGGTGTGGAGGCAAACCACACAGAAAGCTCTGTTTGCCATGGTTTGGTCTCAATAAATACCACATGCCAAGTTTCTTCAGAATGATTATTTTTTTTAAAGACCCGATGAGAAAACACAAAAAAAATGATTGAACCTTAGATATCTGCTACCTTTTAAAGGAAAACTTTTTGAGGGGGGTTGAAAGGAAAACAGTACACCATAGGAGCCCACTGGGAGCACCAGGTATTTGTAAGATGAGGGTGGGGTAGGCGGGGCAAAATGTGGCATCCATTGTTATCTTTCAGCTAGGTTTGTCATGAGGAATATCCACTTATCTATTCCATGTGGTTGACTTGAAATACTTCCTAGCTGATATACTAGTGGAGAATCTCTAAGAGGAAACAGTCTAATCACTAAATTGTGAACTAACACAACAGTGACTTTGGAACTTCATTCTTGATATCTTCCAGAGGTTTATTTTGCTAAATGGCTTGAGTCCTGTTTCTTTTAATGTCACATGGACAGTATACCAGCACCATGGAAGGAAACTGAATGGCTTCCATTTGAATTGTCTTAGGAAGATTCTGAAGATCTCCTGGCAGGATAAGATACCAGACACTGAGATCTTTTCTCAGACTTAACTGCCAAGCATTCAAACTACTGCAGAGAGTGCAACTCCGATGGGCTGGCTATGTTGTTCAAATGCCGCACATGCTTGCCAAAAAAAGACTATTTTATGGAGAAATCACACAGGACAAGCACTCACCTGGTGGTCAGTAAAAGCAATACAAAGACACTCTCCAAGTCTCTGTTAAGAACTTTAGAATTGATTGTGTGACATGGAAGACACAGGCACAGGACCACTCAGCATGGCGTGCCCTCATCAGAGAAGGTGATGTGCTCTGTGAGCAAAGAAGTATTGAAGTGGCTCAAAAGAAACACAAGATACACAGATATAGAGAATCCACCCTAAATGTTCACAGGGACTATTTGTGCCTGACCTGGGGTAGAGCATTCTGAGCCCATACTAATCTGATCAGCCACAGTGGACACACTGTAACTTAACTCTAACATAGTGATGTCATTTTGGTTTTCTTCGAGAACAAATGACAACAACCAACCAACCAACCATTTTATGAAGATCTGTTAAGAATGTGTCTTACTAGGCAAGTAAACACAAAAAGTAGATTATTTATTCCAAGGTCGCACCCATATTTTATCTCTGATCCTGAACTGGGTGATCATGAACAAGTCATTTCCCCAAAAGCAGTGTGAAATAGTGAGAGAAGCACTGTATTTGGAGTTAGAGGACCTGGGTTCAAATTTGACCTATGTCACTAACTGCTTGGGGCAGTTACATGACACAGTGGGTAGAGTGCCTGGCCTGGAGTCTAGAAGACTTGAGTTCAAATCCAGCCTCAGACAGTTATTAGCTATGTATCCCTGGGCAATTTACTTACCTCTCCTTGCCTCAGTTTCCATATCTGTAAAATGAGCTGGAGAAGGAAATGGTAATCCACTCCAGTATCCTTGCAAAGAAAACTGCAAATAGGATCATGAAAAGTCGGACATAACTGAAAAAATAACTAAAACAACTAAGTACTTGTGTCACTTAGGGTAGGTCACTTAACTTCTCTGGTCATCTGTTTCCTTATCTGTAAAATGATGAGCCTGGACTAGGTGCCCTCTATGGCGCCTTCCTGTAATAATGGTATGGTCCTAACATCCTTGGATCTATTGTTCAATGCTTCTGAGATGTAGGCTACATGGCAAACATTCCCTTCCTGGGTCACCTAAGAGAGATGTGAAAAAAAATCTTATTTGAAACTATCTTTAGTTCAGGTTTCTTTTTCTTTCTTTCTTTCTTTCTTTCTTTCTTTCTTTCTTTCTTTCTTT
>NW_020954619.1:44486796-44632376 GCF_900497805.2 Vombatus ursinus | reverse complement strand
CTTTCTTTCTTTCTTTCTTTCTTTCTTTCTTTCTTTCTTTCTTTCTTCTCTCTCTCTCTTAATGTCTCTGTGTCTCTGCCTCTGTCTCTGTCTCTCTGTATCTTTCTCTCTGTCTCTCTGTCTCTCTGTCTCTCTCTCTCTCTCAGAATGAGACACTAATTGGAACAATTACCTCTAGACCTAGTGAAGAAAACTCATACAAAAGGAAGGACACTGAAACACTAACTTGGGATTCATCCTGTCCTTCCCATGGCTCTGAACCACTCATCCCTTTGTATCCATTGACCCACTCTAGTTCTCCATATAATTGGCTGTCCTTTTTATTAGATTTATATTCTCATTCTGAACACTTTGTTTTTTTTGTTGTTGTTTTTGTTGTTTAGTTATTTTAGTCATGGTTGATTCTTTGTGACCCCATGCTGGGGTTTTCTTGGCAAAGATACTAAAGTGGTTTGCCATTTCCTTCTCCAGCTCATTTTACAGATGAGGAACTAAGACAGTAAGGGTTAAATGACTTGTCCAGGGTCACACAGGTAATAAGTGTCTGAGACCAGATTTGACTCGGGAAGATGAGCCTTCCTGCCTCCCGGCCAGGCACTCTATCCACTGCGGCACCTAAATGCCCATTCTGGAAACTACTTTGGATACAGTTTGCATTTAA
Source organism: Vombatus ursinus (assembly GCF_900497805.2). Classification (NCBI taxonomy): domain Eukaryota; kingdom Metazoa; phylum Chordata; class Mammalia; order Diprotodontia; family Vombatidae; genus Vombatus; species Vombatus ursinus. The sequence continues at coordinate 44,631,715 of NW_020954619.1, read as the reverse complement.
TATCCCATATCTTCCCTACGCCACTCCCATAGCTACTTGTTCTATTCCCCACCACACACTGTCTGTACTCTATTTGGTACATAGTGATTAATAAATGCTTGCCGAGTTGAAGAGACTGGAATTGAAGCTGCCTCCTTACCAGAAGTTACCTTCTGAAGATTAAGTTCCAAGACCTCCTCATAACTGCCCTCTGGTGTGAAGCAATAATAGAGCTGAAGCTAAATGATTTATGTGGTCAAAGGAAGGTGCTAGAGTGACTGTTGACAAGAAAAGGGTGGGAATTTGATGAATTCAGTCAGAAGATCTTAGATTTAGGTTAAGAAGAGACCTCAGTGACTATCTATTCCAAATCCTTTATTTTACACACTAGGAACTGCAGCCCAGAGAAAGTAAGTAAGGAGACAGTAAATTAGAGGCAGAATTTGAACCCTGGTCACCTGAATCCTAAGTCAATTCTCTTTCTTTAGCATGACCTTTTTCTGGTAGGTCTGGAAATAATTGTTGCAATTAGTATATTATTTAAAAAAACTGAACTAAAAGATAGTTTCAAATAAGATTTTGTTTGCTTCTCTTTAAATTGCCAGTTCATAGTTCAGCAGTTATGTTAGATGCCTACTCTGTGGAAAGTATTGTGGTCAGTAGTAGTGATAAAAAAGATACACCATAGCCTCTGCTATGAAATAACTTATATTCTACTGAGTGGTAGTGGGAGGATGTGTAGACAAGTAAATATGAAATAGTGGGGAGTGAGGTAAGCCCAAAGGAGAAGAGTGGGCCAGGCAAAGCTTGCACCTTTTGAGAAAGGAGAGATCATTTTCCCCAGGGGGCAGGAATAAATTCAAGGAAATCTTTGTGAAGGAAATGGGATCTGAGCAGGGTCTTGAAGGAAAAGGGTTATTAGGAGATGAAGATGGGAAGAAAGTCTATTGTAGGAATGGCTAAATGCATAGTGAAAAAGAAAGGATGATAAGGGGGAGATTGATGGTAGATAGAAAGTAATACAGTTTTGATGCAGTGGAAAATACCTGAACAGAAATGTGAAAAATCTGGGCACTTGGTCGGAGTCAAGTTATGGAGGGACTTGAATACTTTTTGGAGGCAAGGGGGAACTGCTGAAAATTTTTGAGCAAAGTCCTAATAGGATCATATCAGCATATTGGAAAGATTATCCAAAGTGCTATGGAAGATGAATTGAATTCAGGGTAAATTAGATAGGGAAGAAAGCATTTATTAAGCAACTATTATGTGCCAGGCACTTTGCTAAGTGGTTTACGATTAGTATATCATTTGATCCTCACCACAACCCTGCAAGGTAGGTGTTATTATTATCTCCACTTTACAGATGAAAAACTGAGGCAAACAAAGGTTAAGTGACTTAAGCCTCATAGCTAGGAATCATCTGAGGCTGGATTGAACTCAAATCTTCCTGCTTCCAAGCCTTATGCTCTAACCACCACATGGCCTCCTGACACCTAGCTGCCCCATAGTATCTCATTCAACCCTCATAACAACTCTAGGAAGTAGGTGCTATTACAATCCCTATTTTATAGGTGAAGAAACTGAGGCAGATAGGGGTTAAATGACTTGCCCAGTGCAACTAATAAATCTTCCTGACTGCAAGCCCAGGGTTTTCTCCACTACATCACATAATCAAGCAAGAGAAAAAAAGAGAGAGAGAAAACTATGGTAATAGTTTAGTGAAGAAGAAATGTATGACTGAGCGGAGTCAAGGAACCAGATGTGAAGGATGTTGCAGAAGTAGAAACAAGACTGGGCAAATGATTAGATATGGGAGGTGAGGGGGAAAGAAGAGTCAAAAATTACTCCAGGCCCATGACTCTGCAGAGTTGGAAAGATTGTGGTGCCATGGAGAGACATCGAGAAGTTTCAAAAGGGGCCACATTTAGAGCAAAAGCTAGGAATTCTATTTTGGACACAATCACAGGCTGTTAAGTGGCTATCTGGAAAACCCCTTAGAAATATCCTTGTTAAACCCCATTGTTTTAGGTTTGAGGAAACTGATGCCCAGAGAGATTAACTTGGTCAGACAGGGAGTGACACAGGTAGTGACAGAGTCATAATTCAAACCCAGATCCACTGACTCCAAATTCATCACAGTTTCTTCTGCACTAGCATTGTCTCTCATGTTGACTTTGAAATGCTAACAGGGCTTCTATCCAGGAAGCAGTTGGAAAAAGAGGAATGGGATTCTAGGAGCAGTTGAGAAGTAGATGTATAGATTTGGGAGTCATCTATATCATGCTGATTGAAATTACAGGAGAATCTGATATCAGCAAAGGTGGCAGCATACAAAGGAAAAAGAGATTTTGTTCCTGGCAATTGTCAGTGTCAGGTAGGAGAACTCCATCAGCAGAGTCCTATGAAATGAAAAAAGACTTAGGGTGGGAAAAAATGTAGTGGGCCAGGAGTCAGGGCACTGGACTTTAGTCTTTCCTCCTCTTACTAGTCACTTAAATATGGTCTAACTCTTCAAGTTTCAATTTCTTTGATTAAAAAAAATTGGAGCTAATATATTTTATTATGTACCTCAAAAGACTGCTGTGAAGAAAGTGCTTTGTAGACCATATAATTCTAATACAGATATGAGTGATTATTTTTATTGTTTTCATAAATACAATCTTATTCTGCTGCCTCACCATAGAATGGAGGTGACCCTGGATTCTTGAATTTTATGTCCCTGAAATCTATTCCAGTGGGACATGAATTATAAGATCATATAAGTATAGAGAGAAGAGACTTCAGAGGTCATGTAGTCCAGCCTCTTTGTTTTACAGATGAGAAAAGAGAGGTTCAGAGTTAAAGTGACATAGATACTAAGTGGCAGAGCCTAACTCTAAAATCCAAACTATTGTTGTTGTTCAGTCCTGTCTGACTCTTCATGACCCACTTTGGGATTTTCTTGGCAAAGATACTGAGCAGTTTGCTATTCCCTTCTCTGGCTCATTTTACAGATGAGGCAACTGAGGCAAACAGGGTTAAGTGACTTGCTAAGGGTCACACAGCTACTTTGATGACAGACTTTTAACTCAGAAAGTTGAATCTTCCAGATTCCAGATCTAGCATTCTACCCACTTCACCACCTAGCTGCCATTAGGACCTATGAGTACAAATTCAGTGCTCTTTCCATTGTACTACACCACCTCTCTTGTATTATATGATTTTTTTTATTTACCCCAGTTAACAATCTAATGTGTTGGTAGACAATATTGTTTTTTTTTCCTTCTTCTATTATAAAAGAGAGCAAAATCTAGTCCCAGATTTCAGCTTTGTTTCATCAGTGAGAATTTTTGGCTGGCTCTGTCTTTTGTCTAGGGAAGGATGGTACATGACCTCTGTGTTATTCAGGATCTATGGAGCCCATGGCACTGAGTTAGTTGGGAAACTTTACTTCCAGGTGCATGCCCTCTTGGATGCATGCCCCCAGGCCAAGACATTGGCAGGCTCTAACTGTTGGTTGTCTGTTGCAGAGGCTTTGGGAGAGAAGGATTGCCCGGAGGACTCTGTGGGAAGTCTTCTCGCTGGCACGTAAGTGGCTTATTGCATCACTCTCCAAGGCTTAGAAGAGAAGGTTGAAGCTGACAGTAGTAATGGAAAACAAGATTGCATTTGGGTTCAAATGCTAGCTCTAGTGCTTAGGCTGGTGGAGTTCTGTATTCTTTAAAAGAATCAGAGAATTTAGAAAGGGAAGGGATCATCTAATCCAATTCCTTTCCTTTTATAGTTGAGAAAATTGAGGTCCAAAGGGGTAGTGACTAATCTAAGGTCACAGGGTTATAAAGTGACAGCCAGGATTTAACCCCTCCAGCTCTATTCCTTTGTTTCTGGGGTCCAAAGGCCCATACATAAGTCATCATTTGACCCAGTTATTTGCCACCGTAGCTCTCTTTCTGGATGGCTTAAACATGGCTGCACCAGAGAAACTCTGAGCAAAGTAATTCCTTCAAATTTTCCTGATAGGATCACTTTGCCCATCACAAGGTCTGAATAGCTTTTCATTCCCATAAGTCACAGTTATGGTATAATAAAATGTCTGAGTCAACTTTCCTGCCTTACTTAGCAAGTGCAGCCTAGTGGGCATAATTGAATTTTGGTTTAATGATTCAAGAGCTTATGGGGCCTCAGGGTCATTTGGCACATCAGTTTTCATTGTCCAGAACTGCTCATCAAGACCCAGATGGGGAAGGTGATCAAACTGAGTCTCTACTGACTCTAAGCCATGCAGTAATATCTCCCTGGATTAGAATTCAGTTATCAGGCTTTCTCCAGTGATCTCACCATATGTAAATACAAAGAAGGAAGTACAAACAAAGCCTGAGCATGAAAAATAGAGGTCACAAAGTCTGTGATCTGCAGCTCATGCACTGTACTGCAAGGAGAGCCCCTCAGGTCCACACTTGGGCCTGTTCACTCCTGAATTAAGGGAAGTCCTAATGAGATAGGCAGGTTTATCAAGTTTCCAAGTCCATAGGATATTCTAAGTACACATTAGGAGCTAGAAGGTGTTGCCAAAGGCCAGCTCACCAACACCTGCACAGCTAAATAGTTGGCAGCCTGACAGCTTGGGAAGATATAGAAAAACTATGAAGAGTCTACACAAGAACTCAAAAATCACAGCAGTAAAAGATTATTCATTGTAGGGGCCAATATTTCCAACATTATCCAATAAATCTTGAGAGAATTTCTGTATTCCAGTCTACTCTAATGGTTGTTGTTGGTAATTATAATCATTATAATAACTGTACTCATACTTCTATGGTATTTTATGTTTTAAAGAGCATTCTTAATGGAGAGTGTGGGAAGAAAGGTAGGAAATAAGTATATACTAGGTGTCTGCTATGTGCCGGACACAATGCTAAGAACTTTAAAAATATTATCTCATTTGACCCTCACTACAATATTTGGAGGTATTATTATTCCTATTTTATAGTTGAAGAGACTGAGGAAGACAGAAGTAAGTGACTTACCCAGGGTCACTTAGCTAGGAAGCATCTGGGGTGAGATTTGAAACCATGTCTTCCTGACTCCAGAGCAAGGGTTTTATCTACTGTACCACCTAACTGTCTCACCAGTGGACCATAGCTGGACTGAAACCAAACAGAATATTTGTACATACAAATAACCCACCAGGAAGGCCAAGTTTGAGCATGTTCATAACAACTTGATGAGGACAGTAGTGAAGGTGTGACCAACCTCGTTTTATATAAAACAAGTCACTGAGACTCAGCAGCTAGGTGGCACAGTGTGTAGAGTGGTGAGTCAGAAAGACACATCTTCCTGAGTTCAAATCCAGCCTCAGACACTTATTAGCTGTGTGACCATTGGCAAGTCACTTAATCCTGTTTGCCTCATTTTCCCCATCTGTAAAATGAGCTAGAGAAGGAAACAGCAAACCACTCCAACATCTTTGCCAAGAAAATCCCCAGTGGGGTCATGAAGAGTTGGATACGACTAACAGCACTGAGAGTCAGGTGAAATGACTTGCCTATAATCCCATAGCTCGTAAGCACCAAATCAAGTGAAATTATATTTAGCACTCTACGATTAAGAGGGTTTCCATACATCACCAAAAGCTTACTTTCTAGATTTAGAGCTAGAAGGGACCTCAGAGACCATCTAATCCAACTCCCTCACTTTACAGATGAGAAAACTGAGCCCAAAGGGAGGATGTGGAGAGTTCAAGGTCATATTGAATCTATAGTATGTGCCAGGACTTTGATTTGAACCCAGATTTTCCGATCTCAAATCTAATTTTATTGTAATGGTGCTATCCTGCTTCTTCTAGTTAAAATCATCTGATATATTGGTCCCTAAAAATACAGATAACTATCCCCCTCAAAAAAAGGCTACCCCAGGACAAAAACATTTCCCAAGGGACCCAGATAGTTAAGTTGTTTTTGTTTTAACTTTTAGTTTTTTTTTTCTAATAAATATGTTATCTGCTTAGATTTATGAATTTCCTTCATTTTGCGAAGTATAAACACAGAAGGAAAATCCATTTAACTGTTTTTACTGATTCACCGGTATTTTACCCTGCAGTCAGACAAATACTGGAGAACATTATTCTCACCTGTATCCTGGTCAGACTCAAGCTAAAGTTCTTTCAGTCTTTCAGTTCTTGATTGTTACATTTTTGGAAGGACAGTAACAAGTTGGCAAATTTCCAGAGAAGGGAAACCAGGATGGCCAGCAGACTGGAATCTATGTAATTTGAGGATTAATCAAAGGACTGGGTATGTTTAACTTAAAGGAGGGAAGACTTATAAAGGGGGGGGGCTATAATCAATATTTAAAGGATTATCACATGGAAGAGAGGTTAGATTTTTTTTTTCTGCTTGACTCTAGAAGGTTGAATTAAGAGAAATGAGTTAAGAGAAGATTGCGCAGTATCTTTTAAGATCTGGAGAGGCAGATTTTGGCTTGAGGTAAGGGGAGGAAATGCCCTAACAATCAGAGCTGTGCAAAAATGAAATGATCTGCTTCTACATGTAGTAGGTTCCCCATCACTGGGAAGTCTTCAAGGGAAGATGAGAAGATCACTAGTCAGGTATGATTCCTTTTCACTTATAGAGAGGATTCCTGTTCTTGTAGATGTCAGATGTTTTCTGAAATCTTTTTTCCAACATACATTTCATATCTGGACAAGGAACATTTTGAAATGGACCATCTTGAAAGAGGCCAAGAACACAGAGTTTTACTTCCTGTCTTGCTATTGGCAGTGAAAATCCTGAATAAGAAATATACGAACCAAGGGAGTAGCCCTCCACTGCTGAAGTCAGCACTTGCCTTATAGTCCATAGCAATAACCACATCATGCAAGTGTCCAGAGACCTGGGCTGTCAAACCCCAGAAGACGTAACAACAAACAATGGCATAGAAACATTGCTAAAAATGCTAATGGGGAAAAAAAGGAAGCCAGCTGCTTGACCACATCATAATTACAAAAACCTTGTGCATTCAGTACTTCCATTCAGACTGGTTGGTGAAATTATATCTCATGTGGGAATTGAGAATTATTCGTATTGTAACACTCTCCTTTGTTTATCATCGCCTATTGAGAAACTTCTCTCACTTTCGACAAACCAATAAATCCCATTGATGCTGCTGAACCATGATTAGCTGCACTGAAAGGTTTGGCAGGAGGAGAAGTCACACTACCTCCTCTCTAGTCTGGTCCATACCTCCCTTCTCTGATTAGGCTAAAGTTTCCTTTATTCAGTGGAGCACTCAGCACTATGAGGTATCTGCATAAGCAACAAGAGCAAAGTTGTATTGGAGGAACTTTCTGATGATGCAGGCTCTCAGAGTATATAGATTCCCAGCTATGGCCCTGACTTAGAATCTCTCTCTCCACAAGTTTAGGTATTTGAGTTCTTGGGGTAGGGGTGAATCGGGATATATGTTATAAGGACTGGACTTGTGTGAAACCTGAATTGGAGTCTTTGCTTCAGCACTTAACTAGCCTTAGGATTGATTTAGAGTAAATGACAATCTTTCTTCACCTCACATGACTGAGGAAACTGATGTGCAGAAAGATTAAGTCATTGGAATTTATTAAGCACTTTACTATTTGTGAGTCCCTGCTCTAAATTTGGGGATGAAAAAGAAGCAAAAGCAATCTCCCCCTTTAAGAAGCCTGCATTCTAATTGAGGAGGCAACCTATAAAGAAGTAGGTGCAAACAAGGTTAGTACAGAGTAGATGGAAGGTGATTTCAAAGGTGAAAGCATTAGCAAGGGGAGATAAGTGGTAGGGGAAAGACAGGGAGGGTACACCAGGGAAGGATTTCTGCAGAAGCTGAAACTGGAGCTGATTCTTAACATAAGACAGGGAAACTAAGAGGTATAGGTGACAGGTGTGATCTAAGCATGGGGCACAGCCAGTGCAAATGTGTAGAAACGGGAAATGAAATGTCAAATGTGAGAAAAGCAAGTAGGCAAGTATTAAATTCAATTCTATAAACATTTAGTAAGCACTTACTATGTACCAGGCACTGTATTAAGTGCTGGGAATAGGAATAAGAAAAAAGACAGTCCCTACCCTCAAAGAGTTTACAATCTAATGGGGAAGATAATAACACAAAAGGAAGCTGAAAAGGGAGGAGGGGACCCAGCTAGGGGTACCCAGCTAGGGAGCATGATGTTCTTAGAATGGAATCCTAGCAGGTCAAAGACGGGAAATGGAGTTACCTGGAAAGTTGTGAGGCTTCTCTATAAGGAAGGCTTTAGGAAGAGTTTATCATTCTGCTCTTCAGCTCTTCAATCAGAGGGAAGAGGCATGGCTGGATCATAGATTTTGTGGAGAGAAATAAAGTAGGAAAAGTTATATTTACAAAGAGCTTTAAATTCCAAACAAAGGACTTTATATTTGATCCTAAAGGTAATAAGTATCAACTGGAGTTTAATGAGAAAGGGGCTGACATGAGCAGACCCAGAACCACAATTCTGATACTGTGTGACCTTAGGTAAGTCATTTACCTTCCTGAGGACTGTTTTCCCAACTGCCAATGGGAATGTTATACTAGATATCCTCTGTGATCCTATAGACTGCTCTATGGAAGGATCAGGGAGGTTTTTTCATAAAGCAGGTACTATTTGAGATGGGCCTTAGGGCATAGGTGTGATCCTAACCAGTAGAAATGTCATATAGACATTTTGGGAGGAGTAGAAGCCAGAATAAGAGGTAGAGGGATGAGTCCACAGAATCTAAAGGCCCAAAGCAAGCTCAAGACATTTGCAATGTTCAACGAAAGTATTTTTTTTAAATGGAATTGAGTACATCAGTCATCAAAAAGACCATGGTGAATTCCACTCAGCTAAACATCTGTCTTCTTGGCTTAGTGTAAAACCCCCCCCCAAAAAAACAAAAAAAAAACCCTATAGATGGTGAAATGGGTGGCAGTGGTTTGGACTGAAACATAAAACCAAGACTGAGATGTGGGTTATATAACCACTGTGAAAGTTTTTTAAACAAAATAATGACAAAATTAAGGTAACAGAATGACTACTTCTTTGACTTGCAAGGCCCATTGTACAAGTGTGTCCTTAACTTCTACTGTAATTCACTATATGATTCTCTTTTTTCTGTTATTAATATTTTTATTAAAATGAACAAATACAACATGTTAATCCACTCTTACCCCTTCCCTGAAGGCTGCTCTGACTCCACACTGCTGGAGATGTTCTCTCCCTCCTCAAGTTCTTCATAGTACTATGGTCATCCTTGATGAACTCAATGGCATTTTGTCTGTTGACATAGTTGTTTTATTTGTGGGCCATCTCCTCTTTTGGATTTATAGGTTTGGAGGTAGTGAAGTGTCATGGAGAAAGAGTACTGTAAATGATGTTGGGGGACTCTACCACTTACTTGCCCTGTGTAAATTATTTGCCTTCTTGGGGCCTCAGTTTCTTTATCTATAGATGGGCTTAATAATGAATTACCTATATTACAGGGCTGCTATGGAGCTCAAAGGAGATTTATATGAAAGGGCTTTGGAACCTTCAATCAGTATTTAAATATGAATTATTATTGGAGACAGGGATTGTGCTTTATTTGAGCAACAAATATTTATTAAGGAACTATTGTGTGCTGGGGATCCAAAGGTATTAGACTAGGTGCTGGGAATACAAAGCTTACATTCAATTGGAATATGTGCATGTAGATGTTTACCTTTGTATCCTGTCCTCCTGAACTTCCCTATTAAGAACAATGCCTTTTCATAGCTGAATTTTGTTGCTTAATCATTTCAATCTTCTTTGATTCTCTGTGACCCCATTCGGGGTTTTCTTGGCAAAGATACTAGAATGGTTTGTCATTTCCTTTTTTAGCTCATTTTACAGATGGGGAAATGGAGGCAAACAGGATTAAGTGACTTGCCCAGGGTTACACAGTTAGTCAGTGAGTCTGAGGCCAGATTTGAACTCAGGAAGATGAGTTTTCCTGACTCTAGGCCCACCACTTTCTCCACTGTGTTACCTAGCTGCCCCACATTTGTGAAATTGAAATGTCGACTGTTTATAGAAGATCTAAATTGCACTGTGGACTAAGAAAATTCTTATGAACTGAAGAAAGTTTGGATAAAACACTGGCAATTTGGGTCCTACTTTTTATTTCTTTGGGTTTAAAAAGAAAATATTTTATAGTCTTGGAATGATTTCAATGTCATTGCCACTGGGCACCAAGCCTTCACAATCCAGGAAACAGATTTTTAAAGGTGAGTTGGCTTCTCTGAATGTTGGGTCATATACAAACAGTGTCATTTTCAGTTGGTGCTGGTCAAGGCACTGTAAATAAAGTTGACAAAGTACTGAATCCTGGAATCCTGGAAACTTTTCCAAATTGGAATAAATGCAGCCCTTAATTCATCAATCACTCCTAAGCCTGCTTTATCAGTGACCACTAGAAAGATATTTATGTTTTATTTGCATGATTCCTCTTCAATAGTCCTGAAAAGAAAAAAAAAAGTAAGATGAACAGCAGATAGCTTTTGAGAAAGACTTTGAAAATATCATCTCCCCAGACACTCAGACTGATTTATTAGATTGATCAGCAGGAGAAACAAAAAAATACACCAATACACAAAACAACCCCAGTTCCTCTCCTTGATTGTCTATTCAATAATGTCAGAAAGGAAGATATTGGGGACCTATATCAGTATCGTTGCAGTGTCAGAAGAGAGAAGAGAACCTACATCAGGCAGCTAAGTGGCACAGCGAATAGAGAACTGGCCCTGGAGTCAAGTAGACATGAGTTCATTTCTAGCTTCAGACACTTCTGAGTGACTCAGGGCAAGTTACTTAACCTTTGTCTGCCTTAGTTTCCTTGAATGTGACATGAAGATAATGCCAGCGACTACCTTGTAGTGTTCTTGTGAAGGACAAGTGAAAGAATATTTTTTAAAGAGCTTGACACATAGGTGTTATATAAACTAATTCCGTTCCCTTTCCCTAACATGAGAGATACTCATGTATGATAGAAACAGAAGTATATGGATATAAATGGTTGCTCCTCAGTATAACAACAAATAATAGGTCTTACACTAAGTGTGAAAAGTCTTTGAAAGCCATTTTATAAAGTACAATGACCACCATTCAAGTCTGTTCCAATAGAATGAGGGCTTTTGCTGAATTCTGGATTCTGTTTGAAAGCACTGAGTTAGCCAGAATCAGGGAATTTCAATGAGTATTGAGTCAAGTGAGAAATCATTCTTCAAACTCCTGAGGAAGACCCTGGGGATAGGGAGAGGAGAGGCCTCAGCTCCAGCCTTGGCATACATATTTTCCCCACCCTCCATCCCTTTGGCCAGAGGAAGAACTTGCAAATTTCTCTGAACATCCAGAGAAGTTTAGACTTCCCTTCTGCTCATTTATAGCCCTTCTCCAAGGACAGCAGTGGTTGGCAGCAATGCATGTATTGGGAGCCAAGGACAGACAAGGCCCATATTTCTCATGCTTAAGGGGAACTTGTTGAGTATCCCATAAATCAGAGAAAAGAATTTTAAGCAAATGAGAACTTACAGTTACTCCTTATAACATTCACTCTCTGTGTTTGAGCCCACTTTCCCTTGGTATCTGTATGAATATATCACAGTCTACACAAGAGTATATCACACTTTTGGTGGGATGTTTTATAGCAACTACAGAACTACACTTTAGGAAGATCTTTTTGATAGTTGAAGGAAGATGGAGTGGGAGACAGAGAGGCAGAGAAACCAACATTTGGAATGTTGTAATAGCCTGTTGGTTCTTACTATATCATCCCTCTATTCAATAAATTCCAGTGGCTTTCTATTACCTTCAGGTTCAAATTAAAAATCTTTTATTTGGCTTTTAAAGCCCTTCATAACCTATCCCTCTTCTTCCTTTCCAGTGTTCTTACATGTCACTTCCCTCCATGTCCTCTGTAATCCAAAGATACTGAACTCCACCCAGCACTACATTTCCTGACTTTGAGCATTTTCATTGTCTGTCCTCCATGCCTGGATTTCCCTGTAACACCTGGCTTCTCTGGCTTCTTTCAAATATCAGCAAAAGTCCCACCTTCTCCAAGAAGGCTTCCCTAGTCTTCCTTCATGTTCATGCCTTCTCTTGGAAATTACCCATTTATCTTGTCTAGACATTATTTATACCTACATAGTAATTTGCATATTGTCTCTCCCATTAGAATGGAAGCTTCTTGAGAGCAGAAATTTTTTGTTTGTTTATTTTGTTATGTTTTTGTCTCTCCTGTCCTTGGCACAGTGCCTGGCATATGGTAGGTACTTAATAAATTCAAATATAATCATTGACATGTGTGGACGAAAATGATTTTCACTTATTTGAGAGTAGTAGTTCAGCAATTGAAGAGTTAGTCTTTGCTGTGAGGGAATTTATAGTTGCCCTAACATTATGTCCTCGTGGACCTAAGTTTAAAGCCAAGTCAACATTTAATTGATATCTGATTAACAGTCTACTGAATATTATTCCCTGTGTTTACTTTTTGGATTGTCACTTAGGACAGACAGAATTCACTCTGCCTGGCTGTATCTTTGTTTAATGTCACAGAATTTCTTTTTGGTCCACCCTTCACGAAGCAGAGAACACCTCCAAAAGATTCCATTACAGTGAATGTTCTGTTCTTGTGAAGACAATTGTAAGAAGTATACAGAGATAAGGAAGTATAGGTTCAGTGGCTATCAGAGCGAAATGCCTCTTACCATTAATATGATAAACTGGGAGGAAATAAATGGACTTTAATTTCCCATTGACCTAATTTGATTGTTGTCACCTTCTCATACAGTTCAATCAAGCTGGAAGAATGCCAAGGTATATACACTGTTTATTCTGGAGTACACTGATATGATGTTAGATCTACAAACAAAAAAAGGCAAGCCCAGAGTAAAACAAAGCAAAACAAAACAAAACAAATGCCCTGCTCCATTGAGATCCAGGAGCTAACCAAGACTTGAGTGTGGGTAAGAACAACCACTGCCTACTAGAAGGGGCAGAATACAAAGCCCAAACTCAGTGGCATTCTTTATGTCTTATAAAAGTTTAGTAACCATTGTTACCCTAAGTTAAATTCTAACATGGAGTTCATTTTTAAGATTAAAAAAAAGTAAAATGAAGTAAGTCCTCCAAAAACCCTTTCCATTGCACTAGATGTGGATTTCAGTTCAGCCAGGCTGATAGTGAGGCATGTCTTGTCCAAACACATGACAGTCAAAGCAACATTGACAACCTCAAATAGTCTCTTCCTTCCAGAACACGCCTGTATCTTCTACTCATGACAAGAGTGAGAACACACCAACAGTGTTTGGTCTTGAATGAAACACCAGGGCCAAGCTGGGAAGGGAACTCATTAAAATACAAATAAAATGAATTAGAAGGGTAGAGTTGGGGAAGGCCTTAGAGGTCCTAACTACTAATTACTCTTCTTTTACCTTTCTCTACCCTAACCCCACAGGGATCAGACTCATACAGATCAATGTGTAGTGATGTCTCCACAAAGTACAAAAATACCCACAGAAGAGTTATCCCCAAGAATAGCAACAACAACAAACCCAAAACAACGTCTTCTTTTCTTGCTTCCACTTCTTTAAGAAAAGCATTTCTTGCTATTCAAAGCCCCTATGTCCACTGTCTCCACACAGTGCCACCCACTGGCAGACAGTGCTTACAGGTCTGAATAGATTGGTATACTTGAACTCTGGGGACAGCTGGGGGTATTGTGCATTTTGCAATGTCCGACATTGTGAGGCATGATAATGGCACAGTGTTTCAGGGAGGGTAGTGCTGGTTGTTTCCTTGCCACTGTCCAAAATTAAGACTGAAAGTCCCAGCCTAAGGTGTCTATTGAGTTCACTAGCATTGTTCTGGAAGCAGGGCTGTAAGGAATTCAGAGGAGTGTCATTGTGGAGGCAGGTGGTGCTGTGAAAAGTATTTGTAAGTTCTGCTGTTTTCTTGCTGTCAAGTTTGGGGAAGGAAAGAAACTTGAGATTGCTCACAGCAGTGATAGGAGGGAGACAAACTTTGGAAGACAGTGATATATTTTCACAGACACCTAAATGTGGTAAAATGATAAAGCCATTTGGTTTGTGAAGAAGCTTGAAAACCAAGGAAGTCTCTTCCAGGGATGCCAAGACTTCCTGGTCCTGCAAGACAGACCAAGAGCCTCCTTTGGTCAATTCATTGTCTAAGATCAGGGCCACAATAGGCCCAATTGTACCAGCAAGAATGCTTCTCAGTTACCTTTCTTCTTATCAATAGTGTTAAATTCCAAGTCATCAATTGGGTCCTTTTCACATTGCAAGTCACTGGGGTTGAAGTCTGTCTTTGTATGGGGTGGGCTGAGAACCTTCTATTTTATGGCACTACTGCTAACAGTTTGAGGTGAGAATATTGTTATTCAGTAAGTTGGCCTGGATGGGGTTAATGAGATGTGGCATCATGGTCTGGCAGTGTGTTGGAGAAACCCATTTTGCTGTCACCCTCTGGGTCACTCTTGGAATTGACTTTGACTTTTGCTTCTTCAGCCTTTCCCTCAGGTTCCCATCCGAGCTTCCTGGATTTTTATAATGTTTTCTATCCACTATATTATTTTATGTTGTTTGTTCCTTTGTTGTTGTTTTTTTTTTTCCCCAAGAAAAGCCCTGTTGTATTTCCCTGACAGCTTATAAACAATCAAGAAAATTCATGGAGAATCCAATGGGCAGATTAACGTGAGCTGACAGTTTGAATTTGTCTCTTGTCTTAAATGGGACATCATCAAGCTAACTGAAAGTCCCACGAAAATCTGAACCCAATTTCTTAGAAGTCATTTAGAATTTGAACACCTCTGCGGTCACTGAGACTGGAAAGGTATGAGTGCCAGCCAGCAGCCATCTAGGCAGGATCCCAGTAGCATTTACAGTTTAGGGAAAGTGAGTTGTGCGGACACTGACTCTGCCCTCTTACTACTTTTGGATGTCATTACTCTTTCACTTGGTTTTGAAACTATTGGTGGAGTTTGAAGAGTTCTGCTCAAATGCAATACCATCATCCTTACCAAGCAGACATAGACCATTACCACCTATTCAGACAACCAGTCTGGTGTGTTGGTATTCAGGTTTAAGAGAATCAGAAAACAATGATGAAAGATAACAACCCTCTTGGCAAGTTTGAGCTCACAAGAATCCCCCCTGCCCCCAAGGATGTTACTCAGATTGAAGTAACATTTGATGTGGATGCAAATGACATCTTCAGGGTGTCTGCTGTGAATCACAGCACTGTCAAGGAGAATAAGATTACCATCACCAAGAACAAAGGTCAACTGAGCAAAGAAGACATTGGGTGCATGTTTTAGGAAGTTGAGAAATACAAGACTGAAGATAAGAAGCAGAGAAAGTCTTCCAAGATTCCAAGCAGAGGTGTCTTCGAAGACCTCACTTGAATTTTATGGTTTCAACATGAAAGCTATAATAGAGGATGAGAAATTCCAAGGCAAAATTAGAGATGAAGACAAACAGAAGATCCCTGACAAATGTAATGAAATAATCAACTGCTGACTGGATAAGAACCAGACTGCTGAGAAAGAAGAATATGAGCATCAGCAGAAAGAACTGGAGAAGGTCTGCAACTCCATCCTTACTGAATTGTACCAGAGCACAAAGGTCCTACTAGGAGACATGCCTGACACATGGAGGTTCCCAGGGAATAGAACAACCCCATCTGGAGCTTCTTCTTCTGGACCCAGCATTGAAGAAGTTAAACTAAAAACACAAGAAGAAAGATCATTACACATAGTTTCCTGAAAATTGAAGGACTCAAATTTTATCCAAGACAGTGTCAATTTGCAAGTAACATTTAAGCTGCTGTGTAAATCTATGCATTCTGAATAGAATGGGTTCAGAGGGAGACAGTTCAACAACATTGCACTGTGCCACATAGCTTCCTTTTGGAGCTGGTGTATACATCCAGATCCAAGGTTTAATAGATTCTTCAAATACAAATGAATGTTTCACAGGATATTAGAATGCCATCCTTTTAGATTGTTACACTTTTTTTTTGAAAGGCAGGAATGTTTATTCCATTCTCCAATCTCGATGGAGAAGTATTTTTGTTTATTTTTGTTTTGTTTTCAGATTGGACCTGTGATTTCATTGTTATAGATACTATCCGGTGAGCAAATTCCCTATACCAAAACCATTTAGTGCTTGTTCTGCAATTTATAACCTCAGGGAGCTACCTGGGGGACTGAGACATTAAGTAAGGATCAACATAGCCAGTATGTGTCAAAGATAGGACTTGAACCCAGATCTTCATGACTCTGAATTGGATTGTCTATCCATTATGCTTTATATCTTTCATTGTATAGATGAGAACTTAAAATTTAAGGCCAAAGGTCAAAACTTCTTATCTTCCAAATGATGAAGCATAAAGTTGAAAGAGATATAGTACAATAGATAAAGGGTAGTCTTCCCAATGTACAGATTCGATTATATCACACCTTTGGTCAAAATTGTCAGCAGTCATTTATTGTTTACAGGGTAGTATAATAGCAAGAGTGCTAGACTTTGAATCAGGAGAGACCTGGGTTTAATTTCTCATCTGTAAAATGTGGTTGTAATATTCATGATATCTACCTGGCAAGGTTGCTATGGGGATCAACTTAAATAAAATGTACATGTATAATGAAGGGTTACCAACAGCTAGCCCCTTCCCCATGTCTTTAGTGGCTCAATCACATTCTATGGACTATCAAACCTTTGTCCTGGCACCTCCTAGGATGTCTTGTACTCAAGATTTGTCACTTTCATACAACACAGCAAAACTTGGGGTTGGGTTGGGGAGGGCCAAGAAAATTTTAATTCTGCTCTCTGACTCTCTCTTCCATTCTCATGTATAGTGTATAATAACATGTAAAATGTAGCACAATGTAGCACTTGCTCTCTCTCTCTCTTTCTCTCTCTCACACACACACACACACACACACACACACACACACACACACACACACACACATAAAGCTTGAAGTATTACAACACGCTGGCAGAAATGGCCATTATTCATAGAAGGCAACTACAGCAAGAACATGGCTGGATGAGTTTGAGTCTCCACCTTTGACTTCTTTTTCTGATTTGCATTTCTTACCCTCACTATAGTTGTCTGAACAGAGATCTTAAGATATATATTTCCAGCCATGGAGGCAAACTTGTGAGTATGAGAATTCCTCAGATGCCATCTGTACTACAGCACAGCTACTACCACACTTTGTGGAGAAAATGGCCAATGGCAAGAAGAGTAACCCAAGCACTGCTCTGGCTTGCCAGAGGATGTGGAACTAGATGGAATTGTCTGTCCAGTATAGACTCATTTAGATCCTACGTGGAGGTGGAATGACGAATTATTCACACATACACATAGACATACACCTGCAAATCTCATGTTTTGCTATTTTAAGCATCAACTTCCTAGTAGAGTGTAAGTGGAGATACATTACTGATCTGTGTTTGTGTGTCTTTTGCATGTTGGAAATAAATGACTATTTTATACCTGATTTCTATTGTACATTAAATACTTTCTACTTGATTATGAAAGATGCTAGACATGAGAAAATGTAAATTTTAAGTAATTTCCCCCAGAACTCTGGTAAAAACCAAGAAATTTCAGGAAAAAAGAGCCTAATTCATCTGTATAGGACTCAGGGTGCATACATGAGTTAAGTGCTGAAAGTCCCTTCAGAGAGAGATCAGGAAGGCCCTAGATCCTCCGAGCCAAGCGGCTATTCTATATTCTGAGACCTGGGGACTAGAAAACTTAAAGTGCTTTATAAACAGCCATTATAGAATAAAATAAAGCTCCATAGCCTGATATTCAAGTCCCTCCACAATCTGGTTACAGTCTAACTTTTCCTGTTTCCCTCATCTTCTGATGTCCTCCCTCCCAAAACACCTTTTATTTAACAGCTTTGGCTTTTAACATTTATTTGTGGTACAACCGATACAGTGTTGGGCCTGGAGTCAGGAAGATCTGAGTTCAAAACTAGCCTCAGACACTTTCTAGCTGTGTGACTCTGGGCAAGTCACTAACCTGTTTGCCTCAGTTTCTCATATCTAAAATGGAGATAGTGATAACACCTATCTCTTAAAGTTGTTGTGACGATCAAATGAGATAATAATTGTAAAGCACTTGGCACAGTACTCAGTACACAGTACTATATAAGTGTTGACCGTTATTATTATTATCATTATTTATTCTGTACATAATCATGCATACAAATACAATGCATTACATATGTACACATGTTATAAGTGTGTACATAATACATACACGTGCATTGTGTATGGTATGTTGTATATCTATATGTATATATCATGTATATGTCATGCCCTATATACATATATTTTATATATATATACATATATATACATATATATATATATATACATATATATATATATATATATATATATATGCTTTGAACTGGAAAAGAGATCTAATCCAACTCTCTCATGTTCCACATAATGAAGTTATTATGAAGATTAATAGTTAGCAGGACTGATCCTCAGACTCCAGAACTATCATTCTTTTCATCATGCCACTGATTCCAGTCTGTAAAAAGACAATAGGTATAAAGCTGGAAAGGACCTTGGAGATCACCTAGCCTAATTTCCTCATTATATGGATAAGTAACTAAACTCAAAGAGGTTAAGGATTGGAATCTAGTTCCTCTGACTCTAACTGTAGAAGTCTTTCTTCTGCTCTCCCAGGGCCATTAGTCATTATTTGAAAAAAAAAAATTAAGTTACTTTCTCCCCTTAATACCAAGCAGTAGTTTAAGAGAGAGCAAGACAGACACATGGGCTACAGCATGTACAGTGGCTTCAGGAACATCTGATCACGAGGGACGCAGAGATGCACACTTTGCTCTGTGTTCTTCCTGGATGGGGGCCAATGATGACTTTGGGCCACTTGGGATGTTTTCCTTTCACAGTATAATCACTAAGTCAACACCTGCAATGACATAAGCCCATGACTCACCTGCCTGAATGGAAGGTCTCTTTAGGCTCAACTGCTGTGGGTAGAGTACATCTGTGCCATCCCCATAAATGAGCCCTTCTCGCCTCAGTCAGCGCCACTACTGTTTAAAATGCAGGGCCCTCCTAAGAGGGTGAGGCCCGGCAGCTGGGCAGCAGCTTGGGTGAGTCATTTTAAAAAGCCCCTCTCACAGCTGGAGAGAAAATAGCGCTGGCACTACTGGTATCCATTATGAAATCTGAAAAGTCCTTCTCTGGGCAGGAGGAAGAAAAAGTTCACCCAGCTGTCAAGTATTTGAAATGTAAAAATCCCAGGCCCAAGGGGGGAGGGGGAGAGAAGACAGAGGCCACGTCAGAGGAAATTAAGCCTCCTCTGAGGCTTGAGGAAACCGTGGGCCGATGAGTTCACTTTCAGAAATCAATAAGGCTTTCAGAAGCAGGGGGAGAGCAAACAGTTCCGGGGAGGGGAAAAAAACAGGAGCTTGGGAGGGTCTGAGAACTGAAATGCTCCTACCAGCTACCCAGTCAGCCCACAGGACAGCAAGACTCTCCAGGCCTTTGGTTTTCTCCCAAGACTGCACTCTAGAATTACAGTATTGATCTACAAGGATAAAAAGGGGAGGAGGAAATGGTGCTTCCTGACTGTCCAGGCTGTACTTCATTTGTTCTTTTCTTTTAAAGGATAAAACAAAAAAGGGAATAGATTGGTCAACTCCCAGGAAATAAAGAAATGAAACATAACTGAGAGCTATGGATATATAGATATATGCAGTTCTAGATAAGAGATTCTTAACATCATGTGTATCAGGGATCCCTTTGACTGTCTGGTGAAGCCTATGGGCCCCTTTTCAGAACAATTTTTTTTTAATGTAGAAAATACACAGGATATTAATTATATTGAAAAACAGCTCATAATACATGTACACATCTGTATGTATACATATTTATGTTCACACATATAAAATATGTATATATATGGATATATATGTGGAGAGAGAGAGATAGAGGAGAGAGAGAGAGAGAGAGAGAGAGAGAGAGAGCATGGATCCCAGTTAAGAATTGGTGCTATAGATGTAGTAAGATAAAGATATAAATAAAGGAATAAAGGAGAAAGAGTGAAATTTTCTGTAATTTACCAGATGATGGGAAAATCACTCAATGACCCCCAGACACACTTTTTTTGTCTCCAAAATGAGAAATTTGGTTGTCTCTGGTCTCTATTAGCTCTAAATCAGAATCATATCTCAAAATTAGATATGAGGTGTGTTCTAACATATATATATGTATATATATGTGTATATATATACACATATATATGTGTATATATATATATATACACATATATATGTACCCAAGTAAAAATATCCTTTAGGATTTCAGCAGCAAAGTGTCCTCCAGCCTGTGCTGGAAGATGTCAAGTGAGGTCAAAGCTACCATATTCCATGTTAGGGTAATTTTAACTGTTAGGATTAAATTAAGTTATACTTTATTGATCTGACCCTCACCCACTAGGGTCAAACAAAACAAAACTAACCCTTCTTCCATATGGCAGCCCTTGATTTACCTGATGGTAATGGTTATGCCCTATTAAGTTTACACTAAAAATTACTAGTTCTTTAAACCACTACTCACATGCCAGAGTCCTCAGTCATTTCACCACCCTTGTCCACTCTTCTCTAAACTTGTTGCATTAGCATTAAACTGAGCAAGTAGCAGGAATCTTATGAATTTTCTATCTCAACAGACAAGTGTTGGAAGAAGGCAGATGGGACAGGAAGATCCAGTCCTTATCTCCCAGCAAAATACCACTTTTCTCTGAAAAGTTCCCCTGGCCTGACTATTGCCAGGAAATCATTTTAAATCTAATCTTGATGTTAAGTGCATCTTTAAGCTTAAATAGAATTAGCATATGGAAACTGTATGTGAAAGACCACTGAAAAGGCCTAAATTTAATCAAAGATGAAATCTTAATTTACATTTTTCTGAGTGGCTTGAGAAAATCTTGAGGTTCAATATATGATATATATGTCCATAATATATATTCTCATGTATATCTGTTTCTATAAATTCTC
This sequence comes from Vombatus ursinus, assembly GCF_900497805.2. Taxonomy (NCBI): domain Eukaryota; kingdom Metazoa; phylum Chordata; class Mammalia; order Diprotodontia; family Vombatidae; genus Vombatus; species Vombatus ursinus. The sequence goes on along the minus strand of NW_020954619.1, from coordinate 44,610,632 downwards.
AGATCTTTCCTATCCCTTCACCTCCCCTTCCTTCTGTTTCCCCTCCTCTTTCTCTTCTCTCCTGTCATGCCCTATCCTGTCCTCTCCTTCTCTAAGAGAGACAGAGACATATAGACAGAGAGACAGACAGAGACAGAGAAAGACAGAAACAGAGAGACAATGAGAAAGATAAATGAGGAAGAGGTGGAGGAGGGAGAGACAAAAAGACAGAGAAAGGGGAAGGGTGTGGAAGGTGTAATGGCTTGGTTGCTACCTTCCAATATGTATTTTTATAATTTAAATAGATCTAACAGACTTTTCTATAATTTGGCACTCCTGATTCCACTAAACTAGTAAACACTTTCCCCAGAATATCTTTCTAAACTTTTTTTTTTTAAGTTGAGGTGTGGTGTAATGGAAAGAGCAGTGAATTTGGGATCAAGACAACTAGGATCCTATGATGTAATCACTTCAAAAGCTCCTCCTGAGTCAAAGAATCATTGTCTTTATGGACTACCCTGTGTGACCTTGAGTAAGCAATTTAACCTCTCTGCGTTGCCCTTATCCTCATCTGTAAAATTAAGTGGTTGGACTAGATGACCTTTGAGGTCTATTCCTTCCCTAAATTTGATAATTCTATTATGAATTTATTTCCAACCACAAAAATTGCACTGAGTCAAATTTTGTTGCACTGCAATGCCATCTAGTGGTCACTTTGGCTAATATCAAGGGATGATTCCCCAAGGAAACACTGAAAAAAGACACCACCTCCTCTCCTCACTCCCCTATGCTTTCAATTCAGTAATGTTGTGCTAGGATTGAAGGAAGATTAACTGGTGAGTACCCATCTTTACTGACATCATGTGCTTAAGGGGAATATAGTTTAATATTACATTTACATAACATTCTCGCTTTAGTTATACTCCCCCACCCCCCACAATTTGATAGAAAAAGCTCTGCCTGATGGAACTTGTTATCACCAGGAAAATGAAAATAAAGATTCCAGTATGAATCTTGGAGCTTGGATCAATTCACCTGCTATAATCATGGTCACTTAAGACTGCAGGCGCAGTCAGTCATGCCAAGAAAATATATTATGCTGAACTTGCAGGCATTTTCTGCAGATGTGCTATATGTATGAACTGCTGGGATTGGGAAGAAGGAGACTTGAAGTGTGTTTATTGCTTTGAATGGAAATACAAGATGTAATAAAAGGAACTGATCACAAGTGGGAGAACCGGGTATGTATGCACCTTTGTGCTCAAATGCCTGCAAGAAAAAGGACTTAGGACTTGGTCTCAGGAAAGGAGACAACATAATTGGAGGAGGACAGAGAAATGTTAGATTTGGGCCATAAAGGCAACTGCACTCAAATTCTACCCCTGCCAGTTGCCACCTCTGTGACTTTGGCTAAGTAACTTACCCTATTTTGGGCCACAGGCCGCCCATACTTCGAACAGAGAGTTTGGAGTAGATGGAACCTATTGTCTCATCTACTTCTAAATCAGTGGTTTGGATTAATTTTCCCCTTTGTCTCTAATTTGATATATGACCTTAAATAAGTTACTTCACTTTTGCATATGGCTGTTCTCTCTTCTATAAAATAAAGATTAATGCCTTTTTTTTCTTATATCACAGGCTTCTCATGGGGACCAAGTAAAATGGGTTGTCCTGTGCTTTGAACACTATTAACGTAAAGCAATATTATAACAGTAAGTCTTCATTAATTCAGACTGTTCATATGGATTGTAAGGAATTAAGGTTTACCTTGCTACTCAGAGACAGTCTACATGAACAAGACTATATTTCTGTATGTATGGGTTCTGCAAGATATTCAGTGAAGGAGGGAAGAAGGATGAAGAAGGAGAGAAGAGGGAAGGAGGGGAAGGCTGCAACAAATTGTTACATGCAAATGATATCTGATGACAAATAATTACCAGTTCATTAAAGCAATTTCCCCAAGGGCACATACTATGGAAACACTTCATTAAAAATTACTTCAATTCCTATAATGTATTAACACTTCCAAAGCATTTCTGTCATATCAATGCCATGTAAATATTATTATTCCCATTTCACAGATGGAAAAACTCCTGCTAGGAAGAAAGAAGAGACCTGACCAAGTTTATGCACCTGGAAAATGCAGAAGCTAGAACTAAAACTAAGATCTCTAAAACTAAGATCTTTTTGGCTTAGAATCAGTCACTAAATATATTTGAAACCAAGACAACTGCCAGTCAATGATGATAGTTTTCTGTAATATATGTTAAACTCTTGAAGTTAGGGCCTTTTTTTTTTATCCCCAGCACTTTGTAGGCATTTAATCAATGATTGATTCATACTATTTCCTCTTATCCCAAACCTGGATGATATAAATATATGCTGTTGTTTTGGAATTATATTAAAATGCAATCTTTTAAAAGATGATTGGATCAATATTTCACATTCAAAAAAGTTCAGATTCAAGAAATATCAATTCAAGTGACACCAGGGACTATAAGGGATTCTTATAATGAAGCAGTATAATACCAAAGGACAGTCTGGTGTAGCTGGAGTCCCAGAACATGAATTCAAATTTTGCCTCTGCTATTCTTTACCTGGGTGATCTTGGACAAACTATGTTGGCTCTTTGGGTTTCACCTTCCATAACTATAAAACCAGGGGATTGGATGAGAGTATCAAAGGAACAGAGAGATTAAGTGATATGCTTCGCATCATATAGATTTTAAGTGGCAAGGCCAGGATTCTAACCCCGTTCCTCTAACTTTAAATTCCATGCTCTTTCAAACTACATTTTATAGGCTGGAATGATGGGCTGAGACCAAAAAGAAATTTGATTGGGATGCATGCTTTAAAGTACTATATTTAGATCGATAGCATCATAACAACCTTATGTTATAGACAACACAGGTATTACTATCCCCAGTTTACAGAAGAGGAAACTGAGGTATACAGAGTCTTATTAAGAATTTTAGGCCATTTAGTACAATCCATAACTGCACAAGAATGAGCTCTACAATATCCCCAACAAGTGATCACCCATCTATCCTGGCTAGAAGACTGCTACTGAGGATGGCAGTATCTTCTGAAGCACCCTGTTTCAATCTTAGATTGCACTAATTGTTAGGATAAATATATTTCACATTTATATGTCACTTTAAGCTATTCCTAGCACTTACAAACATTGTTTCACTTGATTCTCCCAACCACTCTGTGATGTAAGTGCTATTAATATCCCCATTTTACAGATGAGAAAAAAGAGGTGCAGACAAGTTAGGACTTGCTTAGTGCAATGCAGGTAATAAGTGTGAAAAGCTAGATGTGTTCTGGCCAAGGCAGAATACAATGGCATTATGACCTCTCTAGGCTTAGGAACCATGCATGTCTCTCTTCATGCAGCCAGGAATCATATTATCATGTGTAACTATCATATCATGCTTTTGGCTCACATTTAGCTTATAGTTCAAATGAATTGTGTAATTTCCCCCATAATGCACTTTTGCAATTGTTATTTTGAACCCAAGCATGACTTTTATTTACATTTGTTCCTATATTACATTTTCTCTCATTGGATTCAGACCATCAGGATTTGGAGGTTCAGCTTTGTGTCATCACACACACATACAAACGCACACTTACACAAAATGAGATTAATAAGCATTCCTTCTATTGTATGCCTTTATCAAGTCACTGATTTTGAACATGGTGGTTCAAGGACAGACCCCTGAAATACTCCACTAAAACTCTAAATCAAAGTTGATACTGAACCATTAATGATTATGTTTTGGATCAGGCTACTCAACTAGGTAATTCTGTATACATTTGATTATTCTGTCGTTTTGTTCACATCTCTCTATTTTTTCAACAAGAATAAATGCAGGTATTCTATAGTAGTGGTGTCAAACTCAAATCAAAATGGGGGCCACTAAAATATACATAAGAGTCCCTGTGAACTACATGTTGACTCAGAAAACCATATATTAATATTATCTATATTTTATTGGATTTTTAAATTTATTTTGTTAAATATTTCCCAATTATATTTTAATTGGGTTTGTACTGTACTCAGGAGTATTGTGGGCTGTATGTGGTCCATGTGTCATTTGTCTGACACCTCTGCTCTATAGCATTCCCTTGTTCTACTAACCTGTTATTGATGAAGCTATTTTGTTTCTTCTTGATCAATATTTAGCTTTTTAATTTAGTCTAATATTTAGCCTCCTAGAAGTTTGCCCAGAACTGAAATTGAGCTCAGTAGTCTACACTTTACAGATATCATGTCATCTCCTTTTTTGAGAAGTAGATTAAATTTTATCCTCCTCCAGTCCTTCAGCACATCCTGCATTAGTTGAAAAGTGTATCATTGATAGTTGCTAAGCAATCACATTTACCATTTATTTCAGTACAATGTGGTTGGTCCCTGGTGACTTGAACTTAACAAAGGAGCCTTTCTTTTAATATATAATTACTGATCTTGCATTTTAACTCTCTACTAGCAATTTGAGTTCTATCCTCTCCAGTCCATCAATCATTGTCCTTGACAGATAAAAGAAAATCAAATAAAAGTTGAATATTTTGCTTCCTCTTTGCTATCCATCATTATCATCACTCTTAGCAATGGTCATTTTCCTCCAATAGAGCGAAAAATCCCTGTCTCCACGTCTGTAAAGGGTGGTGAGTTGAGGAGGATTAGTTTATTTAGAGCCACATATAACTATAGATTCTACTGGATATGCCAGTGATTTGAAAAATATCAAATTGTAGCAAGCATGACACAAGACAAAAAAGGACAGTGTTGGGAGTGTGTCCATGAGAAGAGAGGTAAACTGAAAAAAATGCATGGCAGTTACATAGAATAGGGTCATATTTAAGGGTTGGGCCAATTCACACATATACTAAAACTGGAGATTCCAATGCTAAACCCCCAAGGGAGTTAGAAGATAAAAAAACAGGTTCAATATATACTAATATATTCATTAGAACTATCATTGTTGTTGTTGATATTTGTTCTTCATTTTTCAAAGAGGATTAGTGACATCACAAGGGTTATGTTTTGACTTGTTCATTAATTGGATTTAAGTAAAACAGAGTTGCACAAAGTCATTGGCCTCCCTCTCTCTTCCTGAATTGTTGAAGTCCAGTGGCAGGACAAGAGTCAAGGCTGGAGATGGCCTGGGATGTAGTGAATGATCTTGGCATCTTTGAAACCTAACCAAGCTCTAAATGCCCCACAGCATCTGCTTCAGTCGCTTTCATGGCCATTGGAACAAATTGTTCTTATCCACCCCTTCTGCTGGGGTAAGTCTTTACATGCTTGGGGTAGACATCCCCCTAACTCACTGACAAACTGAGGTCCATTGGTTACCTTCAACATGCTTTAATCTGCCTACATGGAATCAAAGACATAGTTGCTGTGCATGCTGCAGTTTTTTGAAGCTGAAAGTGAGAGGTGAATCAGATAGACACCAAAGATGGATATGCAGCCAGGAAAAGAGTTCCTGAAGCCCTCACACCAGAGGTGCTAGTTGTCCCTATACATCCCATATGCCCCATAGAACTATTAGTTTTGGAAGCAAAGAACTATAAACAAAATAAGCACTCATCACAAAATTAAAGAATTTCAGACTTGGAAAGACTCTTAGCAGCCATTTTGTCCAAATCATTCTTGAAGGATCCCTACTATAATGTATCCAACCTCTGCTTGAAAACCTGAAAAGGAGGACTCATGATGCCCTGAGGAAACCCATTTCTATTTTAGATGAAAAAAAACTATTACTGACATTGTCTAAATTTACCTCTTTGCAATTTTTATCCATTGCTCCTAGTTCTCTCCATTTCCTTATGGCAGCACTTCAAGTACCCCAAAAGAGTTGTCATATCCTCTGGAGCCTTCTCCAGTCAAGCCAAACATCCTTAGTTTCTTCAGTTCACCTTCATAGGACATTAACTCAAGGGCCTTAACATCTTGAGTGATCTATTCAATTTTAGGAGCCAAAATCTGGGGAAAAAACACATTGATAAAATAGAAAGAGTTCAGAGGACAGTCAAGACTGTGTTCTGATGAAGACACAGTATAGAAAGACTCTTATTCCCCCATTCCTGGAATATGTGCTTTTCTAAAGCAGCCCTTAGTTTTTGGCTGTCACATCACACTGCTGACTCATATTGAACTTGCTGTTCACTAAAACTGCCAAATATTCTTTTCCCCAATACAAATTGTTGTATAACCATTCTTCTCCCATACTGTATTTGTGAAGTTGTTTTTTAACCCATATGTAATACTTTACATTTATCCCTTTTTAATTTCATTTTATTATATCCAGGCCAGTGATGTTCCCTTTAAAGGTGATCTTTTCTCCCTTATTTTGACAAAGTCTGAGTTTGTCTGCAATTCCTGTGAACATTATACAATGGATCACTGAAGAGGTAGTCATTAAAAATGTATCTAGAAAAGAAAATGGAGGTTTCAAAGACTCAGCATGACTTCATTCAGAACAAGTCAGATCGTAGTAAATGTTATTTCCTTTTTCAAAAGAGACATAAATCACCAGTAAATCAGGGGAATTTTGTAAGTAGAGTTTACCCAGATTTTAGGAAAGCATTAGATAATATGCTTATAGAAAATATGGAAAGATATTAACTAGGTGATTAAAAAAATACACGATTTAAAACTCCCTGAATAGTTAGACTGAAAGAGTAATTGTTAGTGGTTCAATATAAACTTCTCTAGTGGAATGCCCTAGGGAATCTATCTTTATCTCTTTAAAAAATTAATGATTTCTATAAAGACATATTATCAAGCTTTATAATGGCATAGAGCTGAAAAGGATAGCCACCTACCAGATTGCCAAGGCAGGCATGATCCAAAAAATTCTTGACAATCCCCTCTCCACTGCTTTTTTTTTCCAGCTCCCCTGATCCTTCTCCAATAGCCTTCTCCCAAAGCAGCTGGAAATGAAAGGAAGAATGGCTAGTTAAAAAAAAAAAGCATGGTATATGAATATAATGATATTTTATTGGGCAGTAAGCAGTGATGGATATTAGAGATTCAGAGAAGTATTGGGAAAAATATGAACTGATGCAGAGTGAAAAAACAAAATCAGAAGAACAATATGCACAATGGCTACAAAATTGTACAGATGATACAAATCACTAGAAGGAAGGCAATCTATGACTAACTAAATATGTGATATTCATAATAATAAGTGTATACTTCCAAATAATAACATAACTGATTATATAAGACATAATGATATAATAATTGAATAAGTGGTAGTCCCAAAGAAAAGATAACAAAGTATACCTTTCCTTTCCCAGTAAAGGATGACTGGGTTGGAATATTATGTGCAATGGCAGATACAGTTTGCTTTTGTTTGTTTTTCCTTTGTAAAATGTGTGGGTGGTACTTCCAGAATATCACACACACCCACACCCACACACACATACACAGAGTCCTCTATATGTGTATGTGTGTATATATAAATGCATAGAAGTATTAAAAGTATTTTTAAAATTAACAATTTCAAATTTCATTGTTAATTCTTCCTTTATTCCTTTAAATCAACTTGTCGCGTATGCAAAAGCAAAGCTTTTGGCAAAAAAGACTTTGGACTTATTGGAGTCCATCCAATGACAAATCCCTCAGTTGATAGGCAGAAACTACTTGAGGAAAAGAGGTGACCTCATAACCACATTGATGTTCCATTAAAGCAATGGATATTAATACACATTGACCTCAGACGGCAATATTTTATCCATGTCTCTAAATTTTACCACTAAGAACAATCAAAAAGAAAGAGTAAAGGAAATCTCCTTATTCTCAGGTTGGCAAATCATATTTTTGAAGATATAAACTTTAACAAATTTTGGTAATTCCATAAATAGGCAATATTACTGATGTATTTCAAAAGTGCTAATTATTCTTTTTAACATTGGATCATTTAGTCATTTCTCCAACTAAAACAGGTGATTCAGTGTTTCATAGGAACTTTTCAATGGTAGAGGGGACCTCAGAGATCATCAGGCCCAGCGTCCCAATTCATGTAGGGATTCAATGTCCTCTAAGTCTCACAAACTGTCATTTGTACTCTACTGGAATATTTGCATTAGAGAAAGCTCAGCATTCAGAGGACTTCATATTTCATTGCTAGGAGCTCAAATCATTAGACATTTCTTCCTTAAATTGAGCTCATATGTTCCCTCTGGCAGTTCCTCCCCATTGGTCATAGATCTACATTTTGGTTCTTCATGGAATAAGGCCTCATTCACATGATAGTCTTTCAAATATTTGAAGACAGGCACCTTCTTCCTCTTAATTCATAGATTCTCTGGTGGAAGGTCAACTAGTCCAACCTAGTAACACAAGAAGAATTTTTCCTACAACACATCTAATATCTGTTAGATTATGTACCTTTTCATTGAAGAAATCTTGTGAGGGCTAGGAATCCGCTAAGGCCCTAGACAGTCTATTCTATTTCTATATAGCTCTGTGTTTTGTTTTGTTTTGTTGTTGTTGTTGTTTATACATTTAAATTTTATTTTTCCTCAATTACATGTAAACAAAATTTTAGCATTCATTTTTCAAAATTTTGAGTTCCAAATTCTCTTTCTCCTTCCATTCCCTCCCCTATCCCCAAGAGGCAAGCAATTTGATATAGGTTAGTCGTGTGATATAGGTTATACACTCTTAATTCTCAGGAAAGTTTTTCTTATTATATTAAGCCTAGGTTTGCTCTCTTGGATTTCTACCATTGCTCCTACCTTCTGAGGTAGAAGATCTTAGTATAGAGCATTGGAAAAGAAACCACCACTTAATCTGAATGTATTTATTTCATCATTGGCCTGACCCTTCTTGGGGTTTGCTTGGTCTGAAATTTCTCTAGGTCATTTGTGCCACATCTATCTGCCTCTAATTATCCACAGAAACTCCTCCTTAGATTACCAGCAGTTAATTATATTTTCTCCAAAGTGAAGGAACACAAGATACTTTCCAGAGAAACATATATGTCCTGCTCACTCCCTTGTCTCTAACATTAAGTCTTTGTATCCCTATATAAAGGGCAATGTTGAGTTGATAAAAGTATAGCCATAAGTATTATGTGACATCAAGTAGATCATGGCTATAGTATCCAATCCAATTTTTTTAAGTGGCAAACTCAAAGTCTTCAGAGAAAAATTTTCTTGCAAATATCATGGGACCAAAGAAAAAGCTATCCATAGCTTAATTGTTACAAGGAGTTCTCAACTGGAAGTGGCCAAAAAAGGATTGAAGTGATAATTTGGAAAATGAATCCTAAAATCACAGAAGTTGAGAGATGGAAAAGATCAACTCAGACAAAGGACTAAAAAGTGAATGGCAAATTTAAAAGTGCTAAATGATTGCTAGCTATTTTTACTTCCTAAGATCACATAGTTTGTTAGTAGCGGAATCAGTACTCAAACTCAGATCCTCAGACTCTAAGTCCAAGTTTTCTCCTTTGGATTCTATGGCAACTTAGGACTGTATGTCTACTGACTACCATTGTTCTGGTGATGTATTGGAACAATAACAATAACTAATATCTCTATAGCACTTACTGTGTGCCAGGCGCTATGCTAGTATCTCCATTTTACACATGAGGAGACTGAGGCAAACAGAGGTCAAGTGATTGGCCTAGGGCCACAGAGCTAGAAAGTATGTGAAACTTAATTTGAATTCAGGTCTTCCTAACTCCAGTCCCAGCACTTTTATCTGCTGTGCACCTAGCTGTCCATAGAAAGTGTTTTTGTTTGTAGCACTGAAGTATATTAGATAAATCACTTTAGGGTCTACAGGAAAATGCAATAATAAGTTTCTCTGTATTAAAAGCAAAATCATAAATTTGACTATGGTTTCTAGTCATACTATACTTTATCTTGAAGTTTAGTAGCTATTTAAAGTTTCTGATAAGATTCCACAGAAACGTCCCACTCCTTCATCCATAGACATAATTTATGGCTCTTTCCAGAGTTGTAGAGCTTCTTTTTCATTCAGTCTATTAAAATGAGGGAATATTCATTAATTCAAATTTGACATCTATATTTAATTTTTTTTTCAAAATACATAATGGAGTGTAATATATTGGGAAAGTAACTTAGTAGAGATTACCCAAGGACATTTATCTTTCAGTAAATTATCTATTCCAGGCAAGATTGATAAATGAAATAATTTTACACACAGCACAGTTATGGAGTAGTGGATTTCATAATGTCACAAAATACAAGGTATATTCATATTTCTGAAGTAAGAAAATAATATGGGCTGTGAAATCATACTTTGAATGGCAATTACTCACATTCGTAGATGATCAAAATTTTATGAAAACAACTTCCTCTCAAAAACCTTTTGAAGAGGGAAGTCTAAGTTTTGTTCTTCCCATTTTACAGAGAGGTAAACTTACTTTTCCAGAATCACACAGAGTAGCAAAATCGGCATCCTGTGCCTCTGAAGTGAACAATTCAATACAAGTGAAACGATTCTCTGGAGCATTTTTTTTTCAAATAAAACATACTTTAGTGCTTAAAAAGTTATATTTGTTATCTGAAAGTTTCAAGTGTATAAAAAGAATTCATTTTTCAATGATGCAAGATAAATGAAGGGTAATTATACATTCTCTTTTTTAAGCTTTCATTTAGTATTTTATTATTTCCTTGGTTACATGTAAAAAAACAGTTTTTAACATTCATTTGTAAAACTTTGAGTTTCAAATTATCTCCCTCTCTCCCTCCATATCCCTCCCTCATTGAGAAGGCAAGCAATTTGATATAGGTTATACATGTGTAGTCATGCAAAACATATTCATAATAGTCATGTTGTAAAGCAAAACATAGACAAGAAAAAATAAAGAAAGTAAAAAAAAGATGCTTCAATCTATTTTCAGATACCATCAGTTCTTTCTCTGGGTATGGATAGCATTTTTCATCATAAGTCCTTCAGAGTTGTCTTGGATCCTTGTATTGCTGAGAATAGCTAAATCATTAATAACTGATAATCATACAATATTGCTGTTACTTTGCACACAGTACATTTCACTTTGCATCAGCTTATGCAAGTCTTTTCAGGGTTTTCTGAGAGCATCTTGCTCATCATTTCACATAGTATAATAATGTTCTATCATAATCACATACCATAACTAGTTCAGCCATTCCCCAATTGATGGGCATCCCCTCAATTTCTAATTCTTTGCCCTCAGAAAAGAACTACTACAAAAACTGTTGTACATATAGGTCCTTTTTTTATTTTTTTAATCTCTTTTGGGATACAGACCTAGTAGTGGTATTGCTAGATGTAAGGGTATGCATGATTTTATAGTCCTTTGAGCATAGTTCCAAATTGCTCTACAGAATGGTTGAACCAGTTCACAATTCCACCAGAAGGGCATTAAAGTCATATTTTCCCCATGTTCCCTCCAACATTTATAACTTAACTTTACCGTACTATTAGCCAATCTGATAGGTATGAGGTAGTACCTCAGAATTATTTTAATCCAACCAATAATGAGTTAGAGTATTTTTTTTCATATGGCTATAGATAGCTTTGATTACTTCATCTGAAAACTGATCATAACTTTTGATCATTTATCAATTGGGGAATGACTGTTACTTTTAAAAATTTGACTCAGTTCTCTATGTGTTTAAGAAATGAATCCTTTAGGGGCAGCTGGGTGGTGCAGTGGATAGAACACTGGTCCTGGAGTCAGGAGGACCTGAGTTCAAATCTGGACTCAGACACATAACATGCAGTAACTGTGTGACCCTGGGCAAGTCACTTAACCACAAATGCCCTCACCAAAAAATTTAAAAAAGAAGAAATGAAGCCTTTATCAGAGAAACTTGCTTCACATGTTTTTTTCAGTTACTATTGGTAACTTTCCCTCCATCCTGTCCCCTTTATTTATTGTATTATCTCTCTCCTTTCACCCTGTCCTTCCTCAAAAGTGTTTTCTGACTACACCCTCCCCCAGTCTACCCTTCCTATTATACCCTCCATTTTCTTATCCCCTCCCCCTCCTACAAAGACTTAAAAGTCAACTAATAAGCTGAGAAAATGAGCAAACAATGAAAAAAATGTCTGTAACAAGTTATTCTGCTTACAAAGAAGGTCAAAACATACAACCAGAAGAAGACAGTGAAGCCAAAGCTCCTACATCCAAAACCTCCAAGAAAAGTATGAGTTGGTCCCAGGCCATGGAAGAGCTCAAAAAGGATTTTGAGAAGCAAGTAAGATAAGTAGAGGAAAAACTGAGAGTGATGCTAAAGGACACCCAAACAAAATACTGAAGAAAATAACACCTTAAAAAATAGCCTAACCCAAAAGGCAAAACAGGTCCATAAAACCAGTGAGGAGAAGAATGCCTTAAAAAGAAGAATTGGCCAAATGGAAAAGGAGGTCTAAAAGCTCACTGAAGAAAATAATTCAGTAAAATTAGGATGGAGCAAATGAAAGCTAATGACTTTATGAGAAATCAAGAAACAATAAAGAAAAACCAAAATATGGAAAAAATAGAAGGCAATGTGAAATATCACTTTGGAAAAACAAATGACCTGGAAAACAGATCCAGGATAGAAAATTTAAAAAAAAATTTGACTACCTGGAAGTCATGATCAAGAAAAGAGCCTAGATATCATCTTACAAGAAATTGTCAAGGAAAATCGTCCTGATATTCTAGAACCAGAGGGTAAAATAGAAATTGGAAGAATCTACTGATCACCTCCTGAGAGATATCTGAAAATAAAAACTCCCATGAGTATTATAGCCAAATTCCAGAGCTCCTGCATCAAGGAGAAAATATTGAAAGCAGAGAGAAAACAAACAAACAAACAAAAATTCAAGTATGATGGAGCCACAGTCAGAATAACACAAGATTTAGCAGCTTCTGCATTAAAAGATTGGAGGGCTTGGAATATGGATTTAGATAACCACCTACTCAGCAAAACTGAGTATAATCCTTCAGGGGAAAAATATTGACATTCAATGAAATTATAGGACTTACACTTAGAGCATTTTTCTTGATGAAAAGACCAGAGCTGAATAGAAAATTTGACTTTCAAACACAAGACTCAAAAGAAGCATAAAAAGCTAAACTGAAAAGGGAAATCCTAAGGGATGTAAGCTTAAACTGTGCTTTCTTACATGAGAAGATGACATTTGTAACTCATAAGACCTTTCTCATTATTAGGATAGTTAAAAGGAGTATATGCAGACAGAGGGAATAGGTATGAGGTGAATATGAAGGGAGGATATCTTAAAAATAAAATTAAGGGGTGAAATAGAAATGTACTGGGAGAAAGAGAAAGGGGGGGTTGAATGGAGTAAATTATCTCACATTAAAGAGTCAAGAAAAAGCTTTTACAGAGTGGGAATGGGGATGTAAGGGGGAGTGAGTGTACCTTACCTTCATCAGAATTGGCTCAAAGAGAGAACAACATACACATGCAATTACGTATAGAAATCTATCTTACACTACTGAAAAGTAGGAGGGAAGGGGTTAAGAGAAGGGGGAGGGAGGTGAAAGAAGAAAGGGCAGATTGTAGAAGGGGGTAATCAGAAGCAAAACACTTTGAAGGAGGGACAGGGTGAAAGGAGAGAGAAAATAGAATAAACTGGGGGTGTAGGATGGAGGGAAATACAATTAGCAATAGAAACTGTGAAAAAATTTTAACAAGTTTCTCTGATAAAGGCTTCATTTCTCAAACATATACAGAACCGTGTCATATTTGTAAAAAGAAGTACAGTTCCCCGAATGATAAATGATCAAAAGTTATGATCACTTTTCAGATGAAGTAATCAAAGCTATCTATAGCCATATAAAATATTCTAACTCACTATTGATTGGAGAAATGAAAATTAAAACAATTCTGAGGTACTATTTCATACCTATCAGATTGGCTAATAGGACAGTAAAGCTAAGTGATAAATGTTGGAGGAGATACAGGAAAAATGAGAAATTAATGCACTATTGGTAGAGTTGTGAACTGATTCAACCATACTGTAGAGCAATTTGGAACTATGCCCAAAGGACTATAAAAGTATGCATACCCTTACACCTAACAATATCACTACCAGCTCTGTATCCCAAAAGAGATAAACAATAAAAACTAAAATGACCTATAAGTACAAAAATATTTATAGCAACTCTTTTCTGGGGGCAAAGAATTAGAAATTGAGGGGATGCACCTCATTTGAAGAATGACTGAACAAGTTGTTATGGTATGTGATTATGATGGAATACTATTGTACTATAAAAAATCATGAGTAGGATGCTCTCAGAAAAACCTGGAAAGACCTGCATGGGATGATGCAAAATGAAATGTACTGTATGTAAAATAACAGCAATACTGCAAAATGATCAGCTATGAAGGACTTAGCTATTCTCAGCAATACTATGATCCAAGACAACTCTGAAGGACTTATGATGAAAAATGCGATCTGTCCTCAGACAAAAACCTGATGGTGTCTGAGAACAGATTGAAACATACTCCTTTTTTACTTTATTCTTCTTGACTTTTTAGTCTATGTTTTCTTTTTTCTTTTCTTTCATAGCATGACTATTATGGATATATTTTGCATGACTATACATGTATGATCCATATCAAATTACTTGCCTTCTCAATGAGGGATGTAGGGAGGGCAGGAATGGAGATAATTTGGAACTCAAGCTTTTAAAAATTAAGGTTAAAATTGTTTTTACATGTAACTGGGGGAAATAAAATACTAAATAAATTAATTCATTTTTAAAAAAGTGTTTTTTTAGGCAACTGGTGTTAAGTGACTTACCCAGAGTGACACAGCTAGTAAGTGTCAAGTGTTTGGTCTGAGGCCAGATTCAAACTCAGGTCCTCCAGACTTCAGGTCAGTGCCCTATCCACTGCACCACCTTGCTGCCCCTAAAAAAAGTTTTTAAATAAACCAAAATACTTATTACAAATCTTTCTCTGGTAGCAAAGAACTGGAAAAAAAATCAGTGTTTGTCAACTAGGCAATGGCTATCCAATTTATGATGCATAAATACAATGAAATATTACTTTGCTATAATAAACAATGAATATGAAGAATCCAGAAAAACATATATAAGTAAATTATACAGAGCAAAAACTATAGGACTACAATAATGTAAATAGAAAGAATTTTTAAAAAAGAAAAGAAACTAAATATTGTATAAATATAAAGAGCAAAATTGACTCCAGACAAAGGATGAATAATTTTCTTTCTCTCCATTTTTTTCAAAGTGGACAACTATGTGTGTGAATCACTGCTTAAACTTTGTAGACTCAGTTGATAGTAAGATAAATTTTGCTGAGCTGATTTGTTTTCTTTTTCTTTTTTTTTAAATTATCTGTAATGTTTCATTAGATAGGGGAGAGGGAGGAACCTATTCACAAATGAAAGCGACATAAAAATGAAAGATATTTTTTTCTCTTAAAGAAAAGATTTATCCTGTCCACTCTCATAATGCAAATGCTAACACAAGTATAACTAAGGAATGGGACAGAAAATGACAACTTAGAGCTGAATAGGGAAAGGTGCTTCTATATAGGAAGTAAAAGGGCCTAGAAAGAGGTCTTCTTTTGGTCAGTCCTTTCCTGATGGAGTTAATGGAAGGTAGGGACCCACATGATATCCTACAAATAGCCCTTTAAGGGGACTTAGACTGCTCAGTCTCAGTGCTCTGCCAACAGAAAACATATATATCACACAGCAGTGGAAGGAGCAGGGCCAAACATTGAGGAGGTAAGCTTGGGGCAAGATACTTAGACTGGGAGAAAGAGTCTAAGTTGTAGTTGTTGACATTTCTCAATTATCTTTTGGGGGTAATCAATACGGTTTGAAATTTTTCCAGGCCCTTTATATCTTCTCCTCCAAATGCGGTGATTTGGAACAAAGAGGAAACCCAGTGTATCTTACAAATTGGGTCTGTTAAGCTCTCATCACCGTATGACCTATGTTCCAACCCAACCCCTAGCATGATTATCCTGTACTGATATGGCTTCTTTTCCTATATTTGTTCTCTTTGGTGCTATTTTTTCCCTTATTTTGTAAGTATCCAAGGAACTGAGCTAGTAGGACTCATATAGGGGTGGGGAACCTGTGGCCTCAAGTCCACATATGACTCTCTAGGTCTTCAAGTGCAGTCCTTTGACTCAATCCAAACTTCACAGAACACATCCCCTCAATAAAAGGATTTGTTCTGTAAAACTCAGACTTGGTAAAAAGCCCACACCCAAGGACCTAAAAGGCCACAAGCTCCTCACCCCGGTAAGACTTGTTCTACAACTTGCAGTCTTAGAAAGTTGCCTTAGAGGGTTTTGTGACCTGCCCATAGTAACATAGCAAGAATGTGTCAGAAACAATACTTGAACCTACATCTTTCTGACACAGATTAACTCTCAGCTACTCTTAGACTAAATTCTGGAGATACCACAAACAATAAAATATTCCCTGCTGCCAAGGATCTTAAAGTCTTATAACCTTATGACAACTCTGCAAATAACATAACTTTAATACAAATTAGAAGGTAATAAGATGAAATTTCTATGGCATAGGGGAGAGAACACTGGATGTGGAATGGACACACCTGCATCTGGCATTCATTAACTTGGTGATGTTGGTACAGCTATTCCTTTTCACTAGGCTTCAGTTTACACATCTATAAAATGCAGTGTTTGGAGTATTGAGGAATATTTCCTCTAAGTAAATGCAAAGAAGAGCTTTAAACAATTCTTTGTGAATCCTAAAGTAGCTGAGTTGTGGTCAACATCTAACCTCCTCTCATTACAGATGATGAAACTGAGGGAAAGGAAAATCAAATGACTTGTTCAAAATCACCCAGCTAACTAGTGATGCCATCATTACTAGAACACAAGTCTTTTGACTTCTAGGGCACTTCTTTTCCATCAACCATGCTGCCTCATGGGAATATAAGGAAATAGGGAGCAGCTCTGGCTGGAACTGATGAGAGAAGACTTTCTGGAGCAAACAACACTTTTTCTGTACTTAGAAGGATTAGAAGGAATTTCATGAAAATGATTTGGGAGCAAGTTCAAAAATGCTACGTTTGTGAACTGGATAATACTGTGGTTTTTTTTGTTCAAAATTTGTGACTTCTTATATATCCAGGGTCAAATATAAATTCCTATTTTACATTTAAAACTTTTCACAACCTGATCTCTCCCTATCTTACCCATCTTCTTGCATATTAATCTCTGGCATTCACTCTATAATTTAGCCAAGGTGGCCAGCTCAAACATGACACTTCATGTCCCAACTTGCCTTTGCACTGACTGTTCTCCATGCTAGGAATGCTCTTCCTTCCTGTCTCATCCTTTTAGAATTCCTTGCTTCTTTCAGTACTCAGCTGAAGTGGCATCACCATCAGGAGGAACCATTTTCTCATCACTCAAGCTGTTAGTGTCTTCCTTTCTAATGTTCCCTTCTATCTACCCCACATGCATCTTCTATGTATGCACTCTTTGTCCCCATAAACTTCTTTAGTACAAGAATTGTTATTGCTTTTTCTTAGTATCCCTAATACTCAGCACAGAGTCAGGCATATATTAAGTACTTAATAAATGTTTATTGACTGATTGATTAGTACCAGCAATCCTTTGCCTGATCACAGCAGGAGCAGGAAGTCAATCTGCCCTTGACTGAGGGAAAATTTGGCTATCGTGGGACCAAAAAGAGAACTATGGTGGCTTAAGTGAAAACTATTCTTCTAGAAGTCTTCTGGAATGACAGCTAGATTGGGGCATACCAAAGACAGAAACAAGAGCTAACAGAAATACAAAAGCAAAAAAAAATATTAATCACCTTTTAAAAATAATATCAGGAGAATGTAGCCATGAGAAAAAAATTGGGAAAAGGGATCTATGGATTAAAAGGAGAGAGGAGTGAGAGAGATAGAGAAAGAAAGAAAGAAAGAGAGAGTAAGAAGGATAGAGGGATAGAGAAAAGAAAAATAACATGAGAGAAGGAAAGAAAGAAGGATAGAGAGATTGAAAGAAGGAAAAAGAAATGAGAGAGGCAGAGAGAGCAAGGAGATGAGAAACGAGAAAGAGAGAAAGAGGAATGACTGCAGGCATTTGGGATCGTGCTGAAAGAAACTCATAAGTAAAAGCTTCTTTTAAAATATTGGAGTTCCTCCATATGGAAAGCTTGAGGAGAAAAAGAGAAAAAAATTAAATTAAAGCTTTTGAAAGCATATTATAGTTTTATCTCTTCAGCGCTTAGATTTCAGAAATAATATAATCCTATAGAAAATATGCTGCCAGAGTATTTTATCTCATGGCGCCCTGACAGAAAGAAACGGAATGATGTCAAAAAAGCTTATATAACAGTTTTGTTTTATTCATTTACATAAATCACATTTACCGTAGGTGTTTTATTCAAAATAAAGTTTGGGAAAAATAAATTGAACAGATGAACCTAAGCAAACCTGGTGATTTTTTCATGAGTAGTGTTTGATGATAAAAGCATAAAAGCATAATGTGGTATCATTTCACCAAGGCACAATATGGATCACCCATATGGAGCAGAAGTTGATAATACTGCAAAGAAGCAAAAATAAACAGAACAGATGTACTTATAAAATCAAGTCTGCACCCACCCCTGAGTACCTGCCTCTGACTGGGGTAGCTGCTACAAAATCTCTCAGCTGGCTCTGACCTACCTTCTCACTGAAACACTAGGGAAGCTGGAGATTGTAGAATATGTCTCCTGAACCAAAACAGATTGCCATCCCCTAAAAGAGAGGGAGTGTATAGACACTGTGGGGGACCACACTGGAACAAAACTTGCCATAGAGCAGAATTAAGTTTGAGAAAAGTTCATCTGGGACCCTATCCAAAGTGTGGAGAAGCAGGATGCACCTTCGTTCTGAGAATGTGTTACCTTTAGATTTGTTCCATAGTACGGACCTCAAGGTGAGTTGTGGCTAAAGTGAGTATCTAGTGTAGAATCATTACAAAGAGAGTGCCTTTAGTTTTATAAAAATTCAGGGAAATTCCTAAGATATTTATTATTACAGCTGTTGCAAAATATACTAGCCCTTGCATTACCCATTGGAAAGACCACTGTTTTTGCAAACAGAGGACCTAGATTCAAATATTGCCCTGGAGTTTATTCTTTGTGTGGTCTTTGGCAAGTGACTTAACTTCATTGGTCTCAGTTTCCTCATCTGTAAAAGGAGGCAGTTGAACTAGCTAGTTTCTCTGAAGTCTCTTCCAGTTCTATCTTCTAGTTCTATGATCCCCTGACTGATTCCATTGCAGGTATGAAGCAGTGGAAAGAGAGCAAGACCTGAATTTGGAAAACTGGGTTCAAGTCTTGTATCCAATTTTTATTATCTGTATGCCATGAGGCAAATAATTTCACTCCTCTGGGCCTCAATTACTTCATGTATAAAATGAGTTGTTTGGAGGAAGTATGATGGAATGAAAATATCATTGGATCTGGGTACAATGGATATGGGATGAAACTGGATCTACTGCTTTCTAGCAATCCTAGCTTCACTAGGTCTAGTGACCCTAAACAACTCACTTATTCTCTCCATGCCCTTGTTTCCTGAATTGTAAAGTGAGGGTATTGGACTAAGTGATTTCTAAGAACCTTTGTAGCTCTAATTTAATTCTCCTTTGACTAGATACTAAGGTCACTTTCAGCTCTAATCTTACGACCATAGCTTCCCAAAAGAAAGGCTCCTAGACTGAGTGCGTTGTAAAGCTAATTCAACTTAATATCTGAAGACCTGGATTTGTGAGAATAAAATGAGATATTTGTAAGGAGATTTACAAGGCTTAAAAACAATACATAAATACTAGTTACTATTAATATTGTTAGTATCATTCTTATATATGTAAAATAATGTAATACCATGTTGGGTTTTTTCAAGTTTTCTAGGATGATCACCAAACTAGATGACTTCTAAGGTATCTTTTGGCTTTTTATAGATTTATGATCCTGGGTATGTATTTTGATTGTTCTACTGACATGACTAAAAAGTACACTAATGGACTAAACACTATAAATTATTTCAATTCAAATTCCCTAAAGCATCAAAGTGCAACTTGAAATTCCATGGAAAGCACTGGGACTTTCTTTTTGTTTTATATTTATTTTCTTATCTCCTACCTCTTATAATGGGCAGCTAGGAGATGCAGTAGAGTGCTGAGCCTAGAGTCAGGAAGACATATCCTCCTGAGTTCAAATCTGGCCTCAGACACTTACTAGCTGTGTGACCCTGGCCAAATCATTTTACCCTGTTTGCCTTAGTATCTTCATCTGTAAAATGAACTAGAAAAGCAAATGGCAAACCACTTTAGTCTCTTTGCCAAGGAAAACCCCAAATGGAGTCACAAAGAGTTGGTTGTGACTGAAAAATGACTAAACAACAACAAAATCACCAATAATCACTTATTAATACATTTTGACTTTACACCACTGTCATTTCCAGATATGTTACCTCCTACCACTATACTCTCCTTCACTCCCACTTACATAAGGGCCTATTCTAGTGACAAAGAAAAGCAGTTAACCAAAACCACTTTGATTGAAAACTGCATTTCACACATGTAATCTACACCTTTTTGCTGAAAGGAAAGAAGTGTATTTTCTCATCTGATCTTCAGTGTCAATTTGGAGCATATTCGGCATCTTACTAAAGCCTTTTTATTTGCACTATTGTTGTGTTTGTCCTTTGTTCTCAAAGAGGACCATGGCATAAGGGAGTTGATGACATGACTTGCAATTGGCTTTGATTTAAATGATGGAGGGCTGTGCAAGGTCACCAGTCTCACTTTCTCCTCCAGAGCCATCTGGGTCTAGTGGAGAGATAAAAATCAGGATGACTAGAGATGGCCCTGGATGTAATGGGAGACCTTGGACTTTTTAAGGTAAGATCTTCTCAAGTTCTCACTTTGAGTGAGGCAATGCTCACTCAGTGAATAGCCCACTTTAAGGAGTGAGTCAAGGAATGGCCCCTTTATTATTGTAGCAACAACATAAAAGAGGTGAGACAACATGACTAGAGATCTGGACCAAGGAAAACTTAGGTTCAGGTCCTGATTCTGACAAGTTCTGATACTGGTTGTCTGACTCTGTACAAGATTTTCCAGAACCCAAGAAAACTAAGACTATGAATACAGAATCTTTGCCAATCCACAATGGTAGAAGGAGTTTGTCATCAATTATTTATTACACCAATGAAATCACAGGTCTGTACCTCGGCCTCCTCCTTTTTCCCCTTGTGTATATTGTTCTTCTAGTTCTATTTATTTCACTATGCATTAGTTTATATAAATCTTCCCATAGTTGTACATTTCTCATTTATAGTTCTTATGGAGCAGTAACATTCCATTATAATAATATATCTTAATTTATTTCAGTGATTCCCCAATCAATGATAATTCACTTCAATTCCAATTTTTGTGGTTTTTGCTATCACCAAAATGCTGTGACAAAATTTTTGCATATGTGAAATATTTCTTCTTTGACCCTCTGCAGTGTGAGCCCATTATTGTGGACTTTATTTTTTAAATACACTATTGTGCAATTAAAAAGCAAGAATAAACTGTTAACATATATTTGTTAAACACCTATTATATTCCAGGCACTCTGCTGGAGATACAAATGCAAAGTACACCATGAAGGGTAAAATCCAAGGAAGTTATGAAGAAATTTAAGTCAAAAGAAAAATACTCATCTTTTCTCTTGGAAAGACAAGTTTTTAATAATAATCCTGATAGCATGGTCAACATCTGGAATTTACCATACATGGCCTCTGATATAATAAAGTAACCACCCATCTGCTGCCTTCCCAAAGCAGAGAAGAATAAATAGAGTCCCGCATCCCACACACTACAGCTGTCCCCAGAAGCCAGTGCTGTTTTTTTTTCTAAAAATAAAATAAAATAAAATAACTTTCCCAATCAAGATAGAGCTTGAGTAAGAAACAATGATGATTGTGATAGAGGCCACTGTTTAAAGAGACTTGTAAGTTTTATAAACACAATATAAAAGCTATTCTTTCATAGAGATGGCTTCTCTGAGGAAAAAAAAGCTGAAAAGCTTATCAATGTTTCAGTTATAGGATGAGATATGTTCTTATGTTTTTCTGAAGGAAGTAATTCTTGAGTACTATAAAGCTGTGAAGCATAGAGATTAAAGACTGTTTCTCTCTAATAATGAATAAATTATAAGTCCCACTTTGACCTCATTATTGTAAGTTTCATAAATATGTGTGAATGAAATTTTAGGGTATATCTAAATGAAAGCGTGGACCTAGTAGTTATTTACAGATATATAGACTCTAGAGATTTCAGCAAGCATGTTTGTTCCATGACACATTCTTTGAACTCTCTCCCTCCCCAATCCACTCCTAGTTGTCAATGACTTTACCTTTCAGACAACACAGTTATTTGTTTTTTGTACTTTTTTGTACTTTTGAAATGTTTTGATTGGGTTATACTGTATATTGATGTTATGTTTGCTTGTTCTCATTGACTTATTAGATTGTAAGATTGATGGAAGTGAATATCTTATATAAAACATTCTATTTAAAGCAGTGTTGAGCAGAGTAGAATATATATATATATATACATACATATATATGTAAATTTACTATTATTATATAGAGATAGCAAAAAGAAAATAACCCCTTCCCTTTAGAACTATACATTTTAGAGCAGTGACTCTCAAACTTGCTGCTACAGGAACTTCAGGTGCCATAGATATTTTCCTACCAAATTCTGGAGCCTTAATTCAATTCAAGGGAGCTAACATTTAATAAAGTGTATTGTTTTCCATCTGCCAACCACTCATCCCTACACCTAATAATTTTCTCTTATTATAGTCCTTTAAAGTGATAGCTATCCAGCACTTTTTGTATTAGCAAACAGCTGACACAATGGTTATCAATCACTACATGAACATAATGGAATACTTCTGCTGTGCTGTTAGGAACAATGATATGAAAATAATACAGAAAAGCATGAGGAGACTTAAATGAACTGATGCAAAGTGAAGTAAGCACAATGAAGGAAACAGCAAACACAATAAATACAGAAATGCAAAAAATAAGAATGTCAAAAAATCAAACTGAATACTGAAAATACAATGATAAAGCTTGGCCAAGAAAAGGAAATAAGAATTTTTTTTCAGAAGTGGTGTATTTAGGGTTTTGAATATTTCATACAATGTTGAAGTTATTTGATGTGTTGCTTTGTTTTGCTAAAGTTTTTTTTTTATTGTTTTACCTTTGTTAAGGAGTAGTTTCTTGGAGAAAGAAGGAAAAAAGAATAGATTTGGAACTTATGCTGATGCAAAAATGAAAAAAATATTAAAGTGGAAACCCCTAATTTTTTTTTCTCTTCTCCTATGATATTGTTGAATTAACTCATTCAGTTTTTCAATCATTCATATAAACATTGATTTAGTTAACATTTATCAAATTCTTATTGTACACAAAACACTATGTCAGGTACCAGGGGACATAAGAAGTTGACATAAGCCATGATTCATTTCTCCATGGAGCTTACAATTTAGTAAAATACACACACACACACACACACACACACACACACACACACGCAAGAATCTTTTAGCATCTATGTGAGAAAGCAAAATAAATAAAATGGGTGAGATCTGATGGGGGAGGCAAAAAATTGATTAAAAACCTCACCAGAATACTCTCTATTTTACTGGAGAAGATTGCAAGGTGAGAGAAATCGTGATGCTTCTGTATATTAGCTGCAATGAATTCAGTCTGTCAGTAAGAAAAAAAAAACATTTACTAAACATCTATTATGTGTTAGATATTATGTTAGGCATTAAAGGATACAAAAAGGGGGAATAAATAATAATCCCTGTCTTCAAGGAGCTCACAATCTAATGAGGAAGACAACAAGCAAAAAAAAAAAAGGTACATGTGAACTAAATACAGGATAAAGAGGAAATAATTGAAAGAAGGAATGTGCTAGAATTAAGGGGTATTGTGGAAGACTTTCTTGAGAAAATGAGATTTTTGGGGCATGTAAAGGGAACCAGGGAAATCAGTAGGTGCAGATGGGAATGGAGAGAACATCTTAGACTTCATGGACATCCAAAAGAAATGCCTGGAGCCTAGTAAAGAGGCCAGTGTCACTGGATCAAAGAGTATGTGGTAGGGAATGAGGTGTAAGATGAATAGAAAGGTAGAAGGGGGTTAGGTTATGAAGGATTTTGAATGCCAAACAGGATTTTGTATTTGATTCTAGAGGTGATATTGTGCCAGTTCAATGGGCAGTAGGGGGAGCATTGCCAGGATTGGTTTTAATCTTTAGGGAAATCACTTTGGTGAATGAATAAGGGATGAATTGGAGAAGGGAATGACTTGTGGCAAGCAGACTCACCAACAAGCTATTGTAATATTCTAGGTGTGAGGTGATGAGTGACTGTGCCAATGTAGTGGTAGTGTCAGAGGAGAAAGGGGGAATGGATAAAAGAGGTGTTGCAGATGTGAAATCGATAAACCTTGGCAACAGACTGGATATGAGTAGGGTAGAGTAGGGTAGTGAGAGATAGTGAGCAGTCCAGGATGGCTCCTAAGTTTCGAGCCTAAGGTATTGGGAGGATAATGTCACCCTCTATAGTAATAGGAAAGTTAGCAGGGGAGGGCTTAGGGAGAAAAATAACATATTCTGTTTTGGATATATTTAGCTTAAGATGTCTACTGGACATCCAGTCCAAGGTGTCTACAAGTCAGTTGGAGATGTGAGATTGGAGGTCAGCAGAGATATTAGGGCAGGATAGATAGATTTGAGAATCATCAACCTAGAAATGATAATTAAATTCATGGGAGATGATAAGATCACCATACGTAGTACCATAGAGGAAGAGAATGGGACCCTTGTGAGATACCTGTGGTTAGAGGGTGTAATCTGGATAAAGATCCAGAAAAAGAGACTGAGAAGGAGTAGTCTGATAGGTAGGAGGAGAACCAGGGAGAGTGGTGTTCCCAAAACTTAGAGAAAAGAGAGTATGAAAGAGAGAAGCTCAATGAACAGTGTCAAAAGCTTCAGAGAGGTCAAAGAGAAAGAGGCTAGAGAAAAAAGCCACTGAGTATGGCAATTAAGTGATCATTTCTAACTTTGAAGAGAGCAATTTTGGTAGAATGATGATGTGAATTTAGAACTAGGTTAAAATGGGTTATGCCTAAAAGCTGTTCTAGCTTTTAAAAACCCATGATTTTATAAACTGGTTGGATCTTAATAAACAATATGTTATGAGGAAGCTTTCACATGGAATCAGTCTCAGAATTGGAAGACTCATAATCTAGTCCAACTGATATGAAAATCTCTCCTATAACATTGCTCACAAGTTGTCATCCAACCTTTGCTGGACAGCACCAGGGAAAGAGAACAGCTCTCTGCTGAGATAGCTCAATTGACATTCAGTCCACTCTAACCATTGGAAAAATATTTTTTTTTTCCTTTCATCAAGCTGAAATTTGTCCTTTGGTAACTCCCACCATCTCATGGCTATGTCCTGAATAACAGCTGAATCCTGAGTAACCAGTCAGAGCCTTCCTAATGCTACTTCCACTTGTAATGATGAATAGGTTTTCCCTTTACTAGCTAAAGAAATTGATGAGGTTAGTTTTTTTTTTGTTTTGTTTTATGTGCGTGGTCTTCCATCTACTGTTGTTCCTTTGCCCCTAGATTTTTTTTTTTAATTTTACTCATCTTGAGTTCTACATGTAAGAATAAAGGAGTTGCAAAGATAGCATGGTTTTTGAGATGGATTCATTTGTCTTCATGATGAACTTCTCCTGTGACCTGAGAATCAGTGAAAGTTAAAAAAAAAACAAAACAGAGAATAGAAATGGACTTCATACCAATACATCCTCTGTTAGCTTTAATTTTTTATAAGATTCAGGGGGAAAGAATCATATTAACACAGCATACCTAGGTATAGCAGTGTTCAAATTAAGCAGCTGAGCATAGATCCACCAGAATCTCCAAAACTGGTGCTAGAAGTTAATAAGTGGTTTTATTTTTTATTGATTCCCTTTTTAAAATGGATAAGAAAATTCCTTCAGGTGGGAGTTCTAAAATCTCTCACAAAAAAAGAGTTAATGATTTAAAAATAACAATATGATTGTTTGCTTATTGATGGAACTGATAGCAAGCAAGCCACTTACAGCCTCTGGTGTTTGCTTCAAAAGGGATGACTGTTAATAGATGCTTAAACAAGCCATTTTTTCACACAAAATTTGTAGCAGTAATGCATTAAAGTCAAAGTACTGTGTATGGATATACATTGTAGTCAGAGGGCTGAGTTCTTGTTTGTGCTGAAGTATGTTAGAAAATTAGCATGTGTTATTAATGTATCCTCCTAAAGATATGCATTGTAGGCATGCTGCAAAGGAAACTGATAATGATCAATTTGGAAACTAGAATGACCATAAGTTATAGTGGAAAAATCGCCAAGCAATGAGACCTGGATTTGAATCCCTCATATTGAATTCTACCCTTCCTAAAAGTATGACAATGGGTTTGCCACCTCAATTTTCTTATAAATGGGGATAATAGTATTTTCATGAGTACCTCACAAAGTTGTTTTTGGGAAAGCATTTTTATACCTTTAAAAACTAGGCAAATGAAAATTGTTAGTGTCTTCAATGACTAAATTTAATTCATTTCCTCCCTTACAAATTTGGTTGTTAGGAACTATTAATTCTACTTCCACACTATCTCTCATATTGATCCTACTTCTGCATTACTACGGATATCCCCTTCTATGGGTCTACATGGTTTGCTGCAATAGGCTCATAATAAATCTTCCTTTTTCCATTATCTTCTATCTAATAATTCATTATCCTTATACAGATGTAAGGTGATGCCTGTTTCAGATGTGTATGATTTCATTATTGGAATGGAGAGAAACAAGGACAGTTACACGAGAAATCTAAGAAAATAGGTCACAGACAAAAGATGTTCAGAGTAAATATGGCAAACGTATGCTGGTTTCCAACTTGTTTATCTGTGACTGATATGAGGATTTTGAGGTTGGTAGCTGGGAAATTGTAATACATGTTACTATTTAGTAACTATGAAACAAGTGTGTATTGCCTAATTGTGACTTGGATGAAAGAAATGTGCACTTTAATTTCTTAACATGAGCTACAGGTGAGTCATTTCATTCAAGATACCCTGCTTGGGAAAAGAATTAATTGTCTAGGGCTTCCAGAAGCCAAGATGGTGGAGTGACCAGCAAATTGCTGTAACTCTTCCATATTCACCTCCAAACAACCACAAAATAGCACCCCAAAACAAATCCTGGAACAGCAGAACCATCTGCTGGTTGGGTGGGGTGAAGATGGGGTAAAACAACTTTTAGCCCAAGAAACTTATATGATCAGCAAGACCATCTCACTTGGGTGAAAGGGAAGCATATTCCAGGATAGGAAATGACCCAGTAAACCATCAGTAAGTCCCACCTCAGCAAACCAGTGGAAGATCCAGAACCCCAATGTGGCGGAGTAGGCAAATGCTAACACCAGAACACCCCATGTGCCTTAGCATAGCCACGGGAATCAGCAGACTCCAGCTTCAGTGTAGCCCTGGGCAAACAGGCATCCTCCAGCATGACAAGAAAGTAGTCCAAACCACTATGTGCTTTAGTATAGCCCCAGGGAACTACAGAAACACCTCACTGGGCCTCATTACACATCAGATACCACCACTATGACCACAGCTCAACACCATGTAAGCCACCAGACCTCTACAGACTCTAGTAGTGCCAGCCACCCATCCACAACATACCCCTTCAGCACAGCACCACACACAAGGATCACCTGGGAGCTTCAGGGCAACATCAGATCATCACCAGATAAACAGCTGGCACAAGAAACCCGAGATAAAAGCCTTATTTTTCAAATGTATAGAGAACCAAGTCAAGTTTACAAGAATACAAGTCATTCCCCAATTGATAAATAGTGAAAGAATAAGAACAGGCAGTTTTCAGCAGAAAAATCAAAGCTATTGAGGCATATGAAGAAGTGCTCTAAATCACTTTTGATTACAGAAATGCAAATTGAAACAACTCTGAGGTACCACCTCATACCTATTAGATAGGCTAATATGTCAGAAAAGGAAAATAATAAGTGCTGGGAAAGGTGTGGGATCTTAATGCACTACTGGTGGAGTTGTGAACTGATTCAACCATTCTGGAGAGTGATTTGAAACTATACCCAAAGGGCAACCAAACTATGCATACCCTTTGATCAAGCAGTAACACTACTAGTTCTGTATCCCAAAGAGATCATAAAAAATGGAAAAGGACCTACATGTGCAAAAATATTTATACAAGCCCTTTTTATGGTGGCAAAATATTAGGAATCAAGGGGGTGCCCATCAATTGGGGAATGGCTGAATAAGCTGAGGTGTAAGAATATAATTAAATACTATTCTGCTATAAGAAATGATGAATAGGCAGATTTCAGAAAAACCTGGAAAGACTTGTATGAACTGATGCAAAGTGAAATGAGCAGAACCAGTAAAACATTGTATACAGTATCAGCAACATTGTGTGATGATCAACTATGAATGACTTATCTCTTTTCAGCAACACAATGATCCAAGACAAATACAAAGGACTCGTGAAGGAAAAGCTTATCCATATCCAGATAAAGAACTGATGGATTCTGAATGCAGATGAAAGTACATTATTTTTTTTTCATTTACTTTATCATTTCTCATGACATTTTATTTTTCTTCCTTCACAACTGTGACTAATATGGAAATATTTTTCATGATAGCACATCTGTAAACTATATCAAACTGCCAACCATTTCAAAACAAGGGAGGATAGGGAGGAAGGGAGAAAAATTTGGAACTCAAAATCTTGTAAAAATTAATCTACTTTACCTATTTTACCAAATAGTTTATATAGTATTGGAATTAATTGTTCTTTAAATGTTTGATAGAATTTGCATGTAAATCCATCTGGCCCTGGGGATTTTTTCCTAGGGAGTTCATCAATGACTTGTTCAATTTCTTTTTCTGAGATGGGGTTATTTAAGTATTTTACTTCCTCTTCTGTTAATCTGGGCAATTTATATTTTTGTAAATATATATCCATTTCACTAAAATTGTCAAATTTGTTGGCATATAGTTGGACAAAATAATTCCTAATTGTCATTTTAATTTCCTCTTCCTTGGTGTTAGTTTCACCCTTTTCCTTCTTGATGATAGTAATTTGGTTTTCTTCTTCTTTTTTTAATTAGATTAACCAAAGGTTTATCTATTTTATTGGTTTTTTCATAAAACCAGAATTATTTATTAGTTCAATAGTTTTCTTAATTTCAATTTTATTAATTTTTCCTTTGGTTTTCAATATTTCTTATTTGGTGTTTAATTGAGGATTTTTAATTTGTTCTTTTTCTAGCTTTTTTTTTAGTTGTATGCCCAATTCATTGATATCCTCTTTTTCTATTTTATTTATGTAAGCATTTAGAGATATAAAACTTCCCCTAAGAACCGCTTTTGCTGCATCCCATTAGTTTTGGTATGTTGTCTCATTATTGTCATTCTCTTGAATGAAATTATTGATTGTTTCTACGATTTGTTTTTTGACCCAATCATTTTTTAGGATTAGATTATTTAGTTTCCAATTATTTTTAGTCTATCTTTCGATGGCCCTTTATTACATATAATTTTTATTGCATCATGATCTGAAAAGGATGCCTTTACTATTTCTGCCTTTCTGCATTGGATTATGAGGTTTTTATGCCCTATTACATGGTCAATTTTTGTGTATGTGCCATGTACCGCCGAGAAAAAAAGTATATTCCTTTCTATCCCTGTTCAGTTTTCTCCACAGGTCTATCATACCTAACTTTTCTAATGTTCTATTCACCTTCTTAACTTCTTTCTTGTTTATTTTGTGATTAGATTTATCTAGTTCAGAGAGAGGGAGGTTGAGGTCCCCCACTAGTATAGTTTAGCTGGCTATTTCTTCCTGTAACTCCCTGAACTTCTCCTCTAAGAATCTGGATGCTATACCATTTGGTGCATATATGTTTAATAATGATATTACTTCATTGTCTAATGTGCCTTTTAGCAGGATGTAGTTTCCTTCCTTATCTCTTTTGATAAGATCTATTTTTGCTTTTGCTTTGTCTGAGATCAGAATTGCTACCCCTGCTTTTTTTACTTCAGCTGAAGCATAATATATTTTGCTCCAGCCTTTTACCTTTACCCTGTATGTGTCACTCTTTTTCAAATGTGTTTCCTGTAAACAACATATTGTAGGATTATGGTTTTTAATCCAATCTGCTATACCTTCAGTTTTACATCCCATTCACATTTACAGTTATGAGTACTATCTATGTCTTTTTCTTCATCCTTTTTCCCCCCTGTTTATGCTTTTCTTTCTCCTTTCTCCTCCCCCTCACTAGTGTTTTGTTTTTGACCAGTGCCTCCTACAGTCCCACCTCCCTTCTATTATCCCTGTCCCTTTTCTTCCCCTTTACCCTAATTGCTTCTTCCCTCCCTTCTATCCCCCCTCCTTTTTCTTACCCCTTTTGCCTCCTACTGCCTATAGTGCAAGTTAGATTTCTATACCTAACTGATTATGTTATTCCCTTCTTGAGCCAAATCTGATGAGAGTAAGGTTCAAACAATGCTCATCCCCCTCCCTTCTTTACTTCTGCTCTAATAGGTTTTTGTGTCTTTTTCTGTAATGTAATTTACCCTCCTCCTTTCTCAGTACATTTTCTTAGCTCAGACTAATCCACTTACTTGGATCCATTTAACCCACTTGATTAAATTTTTTTTATCATTACATCAAAGTCAACTTATATCCACTCCCTTTATGCATACTCCTTTAACATGGTATAATAACAATACAGTTCTCAAGAGTTGCAAGTGTCATCTTCCCTTGTAGGGATGTAAACATTTTGCCCTTATTAACAACATATTGTATCTTTCTATCCCATTTACCTTTTTATGTCTCTCTTGAATCTTGTACTTGAAGATCAAATTTTTTGTTGAGCTCTGTTCTTTTTATCAGGAACGTTTGGAAGTCCCCTATTTCATTGAATATCCATCTCCTTCCCTGAAAAATCACGCTCATTTTTGCTGGGTAGTTAATCCTTGGCTGCATTCCAAGCTCCTTTGCCTTACAGACTATGTTCCATGCCCTACAGTCTTTTAGTGTAGAGGATGCAAGGTCCTGTGTAATCCTGACTGTGGTTCCATGATATTTAAATTGTTTCTTTCTGGCTGCTTGCAGTAATTTCTCTTTAATCTGGTAATTTTGGAATTTAGCTATTATATTCCTTGGCGTTTTCAATTTGGGATCTCTTTCAGGAGGTGATGGGTGGATTCTTTCTATAGTTATTTTACCTTCAGGTTCCAGGACTTCAGGGCAGTTTTCCTTTATGACTTCCTGAAGGATATTATCCAGGCTCTTTTTTTCATCATGACTTTCAGGTAGGCCTATAATTTTTAAATTGTCTCTCCTGGATCGATTTTCCAGGTCAGCTGTTTTACCCATGAGATAGTTTACATTTTCATCTATTTTTTCATTTTTTTGTTTCTGTTTGACTGATTCTTGCTCTCTCGTAGAGTAATTTCCATTTGTTCAATTCTAATTTTTAACATATTGTTTTTTTCTGTTAGATTTTGTACTTTCTTCTCCAATTGGTCAATTGTATTTTTAAGGGATTTATTTTCCTCATTGTACTTTTTTTCCAATTGGCCAATTGTGTGTTTTAGGGACTTGTTTTCTTCAATGTCCTTTTTTTCCAATTGGCCAATTATACTTTTAAAGGGCTCCTCTACCTCTCTCCTTTGATTTTTAAAATCCTTCTTCAGTTCTAAGAAGGCTTTTTGGGCTTCAGACCAGTTCATATTCCCTTTTGATGTTGCAGATGTGGGTTTGATGACAGTGTTGCCCTCTTCGGAATTTCTGTCTTGATCTTCACTCTTCTCATAATAAGAATCTATCGTATGTTTCTTTTCACTCATGGTGTTTCTTTATTCCCTGGCCTTTACAGAGATTAAGCTCTCCTACTGGGGAGGAGAGGGCACTGACCCAAGCTTCTTGTGTTGGGAGCCTAGGCCTCAGTCACTGGCTTTGGGAGCTGGGGCCTCTTATGTTGGCAGTTGGAGGCTGTAGGGTTCTGGCAGCTTATCTGGTGTTGGACTGGAATCAGCAAGGCTGGGACTTTCAGGTAAATCTAGGTTGCCTGCTTTTCCTTTCCTTTAGTTTTGTTTAGCTCCTTTTAGATAAGTGCTGCCAGGTGTTTATCTGCCTGGGGCCCCTTGCAGTGCTGCCTCCCTTATTTCTGTTGAGGTACTGGGAGACTTCTTTGCTGTAGAATGCTGAGGTACCTGGTGGTTTTCTGAGCTTGTTTCCACCATACCCCACCCTCACTGAGGCACTTGGAGGTACAGCTGTTGGTGCTTGCCTGCTCGACCACCTGGGCTTCAGGATCTCCTCCTGGTTGGCAGTTGGAGGCTGTAGGGTTCTGACAGCTTACTTGGTGTTGGACTGGAATCAACAAGGCTGGAACTTGTTGGCACCTCTAGGTTGCTTTTTTCAGCTCCTTTCAGATGAATGCTGCTGTGTGCTTTTCCACCTGGGGCCCTTTGTAGTGCTGCTTCCCTTATTTTTGCTGAGGCACTGGGAGCCCCGTTTGCTGTAGAATGCTGAGGCACCAGAATCTCCTCCTGCTGTGCTAAAGTGGGTCTTTCCACTAGCTGGCTAGGCAACTCCTGTTTCGTACTGCTCCCCTTCCCCCAGGGTAAGAGGGGCCTTTCCCATTAATCCCTCTAGCTACCTGGGCTACTTCACTGCTGTACCCCGTCTTTCTTCTGGTTTAGCTGTTCCAGGGTTTGTTCTGGGGTGATATTTTCTAGGTTTTCAGAGGTTGATAAGGGAGGGTGGGAGCGACTACCTTTTTATTCTGCTGTCTTGGCTCCCGGAAGCAGAAGGCTAAAAATTAATCTAAAAGTCATATTGATATATAACTGGTGGGGGGCGGGGAAGTAAAATACTATTCAAAGGGCAAAAAACGTAGTATTGGTCAAGATCAACCTCTCCATGGGTTAGAAAAGGTTTTACATTTGACTGTGTGAAGATTCCTTAGGGCATGGACCGGGAGAGACCTCCAGGTGCGTGGGCATGGAGTGGGACACGTGGTATTTCAGAAAACAGAACTGGGAGCTGAACTGATCAGAGTAGAATTTAGGGCTTAGAAAAAGAGCTATACTTGGAGCAGAGTTGAGCTTAGAACTCAGTAAATAGTTGAGCTTGGAGTGGAGCTAAGCTTATGACTTCAGGAAAGAACTATGAAGAGCTGAGCAGAGAACCAAGAACCCAGGAGACACTTCTGGTCTTAGAGAAGGCATTAGAGTTTACATTGTTGCCTCCTACTGGGAGATAGAAAATTTTCAGTACTAAATCAAGAGAGCAGACTTGGAATGGCTCCACAGCCTTTTCTCTTTTACTAAAAGAGTTTATTTAATGCTGCTTCAGTAGCGTTGTAGGGAAGTAGCCCCATCCTGCAGGATAGCAGAGTGACCCTTAAGGAGAGCAGCCCCATCTATCAATGAATAGTTGCACAGAACATACCTGAGGGAAATAGAATATCAAGGCCTGAATTTTCCCAGGCCCTTGTGATTCCTATTCTTGTGTCTCCCTTCCTTGGTTCTATATATTTATGATTTCTCTCCTCCATGGACACTGCACATGGTGTCTGATTTGTTAAATGGATACTGGTAGGGGCTCTGGAACTCCAGTGGTAAGAGGAGCAGAACTCCCCTGCAAAAGGGTAACTTTTGAGATATTGAAAGTGAGTTGTAGCAACGTGGCTCCTCCTTCTAGGAACTCTTTATTTGCAGGTTGGATAATCAACCCAGCCCAGAGAGAAAGAGTAGTGGTGCCACGCCCATACCTGTATTATAAATACATGTGTCCATATTGCTCATCTCTTTAAAAAGAGTCATTGAAAATTGAAAGCCAAGTTTAAACTTTTTTTCCTTCATTCAAAGCTTTCTACAATTTGTTTTCATATTACCTTTCCATCCTTATTTCAGTGCATATTTTACAAGCAAAGTAAATGTAGTTGGTCTCAATTTCCCAGATGAAACCTTTTATTTTCTGACCTCGTGTATACTCATGTTCTTCCCTATAACTGAAATAATCTCTTGCGTCATATTTAGCTGTTAGACCCCTAGTCATCCTTTAAAGCCCCACACAAATGCCATTGACTCCCTCTTCATGTCTCGAATTACAATATTTTCTCCTTCACACATAACTTTGTTTTGGGCCACCCTAATGTCATTATCATTATTGTTGTGAAAAATAGTTTTCTGGGCATGTTTTACATCTTCCTAGAAGATTATGAGCTTTGTGAAGCCAGAAGTTATGTCTTACTTAGACTGTATCTCCCCTGGTGGCAAGCAAAGCAGCAGTTCAAATGGCACATACATATTGGTAAACATAGCAAAGCCATCATTTGTTTTGTTCAAGTTCTATTCAGCTTCTCGTCAAGGACATCACTATGTACCAGACCCTAAGTGCTAAGCTCTGGGGATAAAAAGAAAAAACAAACATATAAGCAAACAAAAATATAGCCCTTATCCTCAAGGGACTCACATTCTAATAAAGGAGAAAACACCAACAGCTATGTACACACAAGACCTACAGAGAGTAAATGGGAAGTAATCTGAGGAAAGGCATTAGGATATTATTGTCCCTATAGTATTTAGTAGGAATTAAGTAAAGATGTGTCAATTGACCATAGAGAGTGGAAAAGGAAAAAGTCAGAAGAAGCCGTTTCTTTGTTCTAAATCATTTGGTCTTTATTATTTTCATATGTTTCCCAAGGAGAATAGAGACTAATGAAGAATTGTTTCAAAAAACTGAATTGTTGAATGAGCAAATCACAATATCTTGTAGAGACTTCTGCTAAAACTCTGCCTCAAAAACTAAGGCACTAATATCCTAATTTTGTACAGAGCTTTGCAGTTTAAAATATGCATTCACACCTATTTTCTCATTTGATCCTCAGAGATTTTGTGAAATAAAGTATTATTTTAATTTAATTTTATTTTTGTTACATTTTAAGTTCTGAACTACATCCCTCCCTTCCTCCATACTCTGCAGTAGAGAAGGCCACCATTTCACACACACACAGGCACACACACACACACACACACACGTAAAATGCATAATTCTATTTTTCAGTTCTTTCTCTGGATGTAGATAGCATCTTCCTTCATAGATCC
Source organism: Vombatus ursinus (assembly GCF_900497805.2). NCBI lineage: Eukaryota > Metazoa > Chordata > Mammalia > Diprotodontia > Vombatidae > Vombatus > Vombatus ursinus. The sequence continues at coordinate 44,575,361 of NW_020954619.1, read as the reverse complement.
TTTGTAGTTGATTTTAATATTTCATAAAACTGAGAATAACTTAGTTATTCACAGTTATTCTCTTTTAATTAATTAATTTTTAGTTTTCAACATTCATTTCCACAAGATTTTGAGTTTCAAATTTTCTCCCCATTTCGTCCCTCCTCCAACCCAAGACAGAGTGCATTCTGAATACCCCCTCCCCTAATCTGTCCTTCCTTCTATACTTCTGCCCTTCCTCTTACCCCCTTCCCCTTCTATGTTCCTGTAGGACAGGGTAGATTTCTATACCCTATTGCCTGTATGTTGTATTACCCAGTTGCATGTAAACATAATTTTAAACATGTTTTTAAAACTTTGGGTTCCAAATTCTCTCCCTTCCTCCCACCCATCCTCATTGAGAAGGTAAGCAACTCAATACATGTTATACATGTATAGTTATGCAAAACACTTCCATAGTAGTCACATTGTGAAAAAACTAACTATATTTCCCTTCATCCTATCCTGTCCCCCATTTATTCTATTCTCTCTTTTGACCCTGTTCCTCCTCAGAAATGTTTGCTTCTGATTACTCCCTTCTCCAATCTGCCCTCCCTTGTATCATCCCTCCACTCTCTTATCCTCTTCCCTCCTATTTTCCTGTGGGGTAGGATAGATTTCCATATCCAATTGAGTGTGTATATTATTCCCACCTTAAGCCAAATCTGGTAAAAGTGAGATTCACTCAATCCCTCTCACCTTCCCCCACTTCCCCTCCACTGTAAAAGCTTTTTATTATCTGTTTTATGTGAGATAATTTACCCTATTTTACCTCTCCCTTTCTGCTTCCAGTATAATCCTCTCTCACCCTTTAATTTTATTTTTTAGATATCACCCCTTCATCTTCAACTCACACTGTGCCATCTATCTATCTATCTATCTATCTATCTATCTATCTATCTATCTATCTATCTATCTATCTATCCATTCATACATATAATTTTCCCCTCCAACTACCCTAATACTGACAAAGGTCTAATGAGTTACAAATATCATCTTTCCATGTAGGACTGTGAGCAGTTCAACTTTAATAAGTCCTTCATGATTTCTCTTTCCCATTTACCTTTTCATGCATCTCTTGATTTTTGTATTTGAAAGTCAGATTTTTCTGTTCAGCTCTAGTCTTTTCATCAAGAATGCTTGAAAGTCCTCTATTTCACTGTGTCCATTTCCCCTCCAAAGTATTTTACTCAGTTTTGCTGGTAAGTGACTCTTGGTTGTAATCCTAGCTCCCTTGACCTATGTGGTATTGTATTCCAAGCCCTCTGGTCCCTTAATGTAGAAGCTGCTAAATCTTGTGTTATCCTAATTGTGTTTCCACAATACTTGAATTGTTTCTTTCTGGCTGCTTGCCATAATTTCTCCTTGACCAGAGAACTCTGAAATTTGGCTATAATATTTCTAGGAGTTTTCCTTTGGGGATCTCTTTCAGGAAGTGATTGGTGAATTTTTTCCATTTCAATTTTCCCTCTGGTTCTAGAATATCAGGGCAGTTTTCCTTGATAATTTCTTGAAAGATGATGTCTTGGCTCTTTTTTTGATCATGGCTTTCAGGTAGTCCAATATTTTTTTTTTTAATTTTCTCTCCTGGATCTATTTTCCAGGTCAGTTGTTTTTCCAATAAGATATTTCACATTGTCTTCTTTTTTTTTTCATTCTTTTGGTTTTGTTTTACAATTTCTTGATTTCTCATAAAGTCATTAGCTTCCATTTGCTCCATTCTAATTTTTAAGGAAGTATTTTCTTCAGTGAGTTTTTGGACTTCCTTTTACATTTGGCCAATTCTGATGTTTAAGGCATTCTTCTCCTCATTGGCTTTTCAGACCTCTTTTGCCATTTGGGTTAAGCTATTTTTATGGTGTTATTTTCTTCAGTATTTTTTTTGGGGGGAAGGAATCTCCTTTAGCAAACTATTGACTTGTTTTTCATGATTTTCTTGCAAAACTCTCATTTATCTTCCCAGTTTTTGCTCTACTTCTCTTACTTGCTTCTCAGAATCCTTTTTGACCTCTTCCATGGGCCTGGGACTGATTCATATATTTTCTTGGAGCATTTGGATATAGGACTTTTGACTTTGTTATCTTTTTTCCAGTTGCGTGTTTTGATCTTCTTTGTCACCTAATAAAGATTCTATGGTCTGACATGTTTTGCACTGTTTGCTCATGATCCCAGACAATTATTTGACTTTTAAACTCTTTGTTAAGGTAAGGTTCTGCTTCCACTGTGGAGAATGTACTGTCCCAAGCTTCAGGGGTTTTGTGCAGCTGTTTTCAGAGATACTTCTAGGGACCTATAAATTTTCGGTTCTTCCAAGGCGGTATGATCAAAGGCGAGGTGTTTAATCCTTTCCTGGCCTGGCCTTTGGTCTATGAGTGACCACAAGCACTCTTTTCTGCCTTGGTACTGTGAGGAAGATTCCCTCTTCACTGCTCTGCCACACCAGAACTCCTCCTTGCCCCAGAATTACCACCCAGACCTGTGACCCAGATCCAAGCATGCACAAAGCAAGAGAATCCTGCCTCAGTGCCAGCAAAGAGATCCCTGCACTCCCCCTCTGATCAGCCACTTGATTCCCCCTCTATCTGTGGGCCAAGAGATCTGGAAGGAGCTGCCACACTGGGGCTACACTGGGACTGGGGCTAGACTGAGATCCTGTCTATCACCGTGGTCCGACAGACTTTTCCTACTGACCTTCTAGGCTGACTTTGGTGTTTGTGGATTGAGAAGTCTCGAAACTACCACAGCTGCCCTTGATTCAGTGTCTTGAGGCCTGCTCCAGGTTTGCTGAGACCTGGTCTTTGCCTGAGGGGCCCATGCTGAACTGTGCTCCTCTCCCAGCCTGGCTTAATAGACCTTTCCAATCAACAGTCCAGGTTGTCTTGGGCTGGAAATTTGTTTCACTCTGTCTTTTTGTGGGTTGTTATGCTCTAGAATTTGTTTAGAGCCATTTTTAAAGGTATTTGGTGGGGTTTGGGGGAGAGCTCAAGCAAGTCACTGCATTTACTCTACCATCTTACCTCCGCCCCTGACCACTCCACAGTTATTTTTCAGAAAATATTGCTTGATTGTGTCAAATGTTCTCTTGTTTTTTTCTCATTTCACTCTTCATTGTTTCATGGAACTCTTTTCAATGTGTTTTTTTTTTTTCTTAAATCAACCTGCTCACCATTTCTTACACTTGTCTTCCACCAGAATCACTTACCCCATGGAATAAAGTCTTATTTTGTACTTTAAAAAACTCAGTTTCTTTGAAATTAACTGATTTGCCAAAGGTCATACACAACCAGCAGAGGCATGTTTCCATTCCAGACCTCCTTGCTCCAAGTTAAGAACTTTTTGCACTATATGACATTGCTACTATTACTTCCAAGTGGGCTGTTGAGGTCATTCTTAGCTTTCTGGCTCTAACTCTTAGTGGGGCTAAAGAACCTTTGAGTGATGAGTATACCAACATTAATCACAAAAGAAGGCAAACAAAAATCAGCAGAAAGTTAGAGAGCTGACTGAATTCAAAGATAATGAGACATAGCATGTTTGAGTCATAACAACAAGAAGCACATTGCCTTGCTCCCCCACCAGGTGTATGCTGTCATATGTTGCAAAAGAATAACCCTTTACACATTGTAGCCATCTCCCCAAATCCTTTTGATTCTGAATGTTATAACTTAGTAATATCCCCACAGTGTTTTGCTTACTCACCATGGAATATCCTAACAGGAAAAATCTGATTAGGAAACCTCAACCCTGTATGTGTGTGTGTGTGTACACACACACACACATACACACACACACACAATACACATATATAATACATGTGCATATATGTGCATACATATACATTATTTGCATGTATATAGACTTGAATGCATATACACACGTATATACATATATTATATATAATATATACACATGCAATGGCATTGTGAAAGATTTAATATTTATTTAAATGTGAAAGATGTACCTAAAAGATAAACTACAGCTTAACCTTCTTTAAAGAAAATATTAAAAGGATTATGTTATTGTCAAACTAGATATCCTCCATTATACAGTGGTATGTTGAAAAATGTTTAACAACCAGCTATCTGAAAAAAATGTATAAACAATTTAAGTTTAAACTGTTATTAAAATTTTCTCTATCACATTCTTAAGTCTAGAAATAAACCAAGCCCCAAGTTTTAGTGCTTGCAAATTTTATGAGGTATAAATGCTTACACTGAAAAATTAACAATTGGCCCTGGGCTGGCTCTAGCATACCTCTGCCACCATAGCATATTGTACCATGCTTCATGTATAATATAATCATCCAAGGTTCCAGCTACTACCACCACATATTTGTAATGTGGAAGGGAATGAAGTCAGCTGAAATAAAGTGACTCCATGATGAACTTGGAGCAATACTCAACTTTAGCAGTGCCCAATTCCTTTTGCTTTGGTATATAGTATGTCTTGTAGATAAACAGTTTTGTAATAGACTGATAGTCCCTAATAAATCCCTCACATGCAGATGGATCTCTTGCAAAACAAAGATATCTTTATCTCTCCCACACATGATTAAAATATAGATCAACAAATTGGGGGAGAGGGAAGAATTAGCTTAAAACACATGGACACATCTACAAAAATAACTTCTGTGTAACATGAGATACTTAAAATTCAGCTATGATCATATTCATGAGGAGATAAGGAGAGATTATCTCTGACCAGAATCACTGTGTTCACATGCCAGAGTTCAGAGTTCAGGAACCAATACTGATAAGTGGAACAGTGTTTAGGGCATTGGGCTTGGAGTCAGGAAATTGTTCTTATTGAGTCATTTCAGTCATGTCTGAATCTTTGTGACCCCATTTGGGATTTTCTTGGCAAAGACACTGGAGTAGTTTGCCATTTCCTTGTCCAGCTCATTTTACAGATGAGAAAATCGAGGCAAACAGGTTTAAGTGATTTGCCCAGGGTCACACAGCTAAGTGTCTGAAACAGTAATGGTCATCTATCCACTTTGCTAACAAGTTGCCCTACAGTCGGGAAGACCTGAGTTAAAATCCTATCTCAGACACTTACTAGCTATGTGACCCTCAGCAAATCCCACAACTTATGTCTGCCTCAATTTCTTCTGGTGTTAATAATAGCTCCTAAACTCTAGGGCCACTGTGAGATCTTAAAAAGTAATTAGATTTGATGATATCCAACCTGCAAATATTGAAGCAAACCAAAAAGAACTATGAACCTGTTGATTAACATGGAACATCTCATTCTGAATGGATATTTTGCCAGTATCTCCATTTGACAAATTTGACATAGAGTTATTATTATTAGTGTAGTATTTCATACTTATATAATAGTGTTTCTTAACAATAAAGTATGGAATCATTGAATATATAAATAAGCATAATCTACTTGAGGGAAGTAGTGGGATTAATTGGATACGACCTTAGAGATAATTTATTGTAACTCATTTATTTCATAGATACAACCCAGAGAGAAGTGACTTTTTTCCAGATAATTCATGTGATATTATGAAATATGAGCTAGCATTATATTCAAGACCTAGGTTCAAGGCTTAACTTTGTCTCTTACTAAGTTGCTGAACATTGGGAAGCCATAACTTGTTTGAACCTCAGTCCCCACATCTGTCAAAGTAGAAATACTCACGTCCACCCTACCTGTCTCTCAGGATTGTGGTGTCATCAGTAGGTATACTCCTTCCAATAATAGAGATCAAAATTTCTTTTAGTGTTTTTGGTTCCTATACTATTTTCACGTTCTGGTTTCTCATAAATCCTCAGTAGAGAATTTTCCAAAGTGTTGGAAGCCTTCCTCATGCTATCTTTATACCTCAGGGATATCAATACACCACTCAGGCTCTCCATCTGTTTTATCTCATTCTTGAATGAGATAATGTATCTAAAACATTTGGTAATCATAACTACTGTATGAAGGTAAGTTCTTATTCCTAGGGAGAAGATAATCTAGGTTCTGAAGGGAGAAAGGATGCCTCCTTAATCAAAGAGAGTTATTTGAGAGAATGAATAAGCACATGAGCAAAGGAGAAAATCCCAGAGCATAATTAATCTAGATTGTGAAAAACCCTTTAATGGCAGTGCTATGTGTGGAAAAGACACCAGGGAAATCAGGAGGCCTGGCCTTGAGGCCAAAATCTACCACTTACGATACTGTTTGTCTACGTGAAAAATTACTTTACTGCATTGGACCTCAGCTCACTCATCTGCAAAGGGAAGTCAAAGGAAACAATGTCTAAATTTCCAGTGCTAATAAGATAATATCTATTAGCTAGGTGGCACAGTGAATAGAGTGTTGATCTTAAAGTCAGGAAAACTTGAGTTTAAATCTAGCCTCAGAAACTTAATAACTGTGTGATGCTGGGCAAGTCATTTATCTTCTGTTAGTCTCAGTTTCCTCAATAAATTGTGGATAATAATAGCACCTATATCCCAGGGTGGTTGTGAGGATCAAATGGGGAAATAAATGCAAAGCACTTTGCATAGTGCCTCCATATAAGTGCTATACAAATCTTAGCTATTATTGTCTTTTTTTATGTTTTCAGATTTTAAAGCTGTTAAGAAAAATCACCCTGAGAACTGTAGTACAGAAACAGGTGAATGCTGATCTTAAGTCAGGAAGTCCTGCTTTTGACACATATTGGATCTGTGACATTAGGTAAGTCACTTAACCTTGAAAGGGACTGGAATGCCTCAGACAATTATCCAAGATTGAAAATTACAGAGTAGTTGCTAATTCGTACTGGTAGAATATGTTTTCTCATTGAGTATTCTCTAAACCAATGAAATCATAGGTTTGAGAAGAAAGAAGAAGAAGAAGAAGAAGAAGAAGAAGAAGAAGAAAGGAGAAGGAGGAGGAGGAGGAGGAGGAAAAGGAGGAAGAGGAACCATTTTTTATACACCTGTTTAAAGTAATAATAATAATAATAAACCTTCTGCCTTGGTATGAAGAGAATACACACATGGATATATATACACATGTACATACTATATATACATACATATATAATATATACATACATATACACATATACATATAGTATATGTATATATGTATGTGTATATATATGTACATGTGTACAAACATACATACATACATACACTCATATGTGTGTTTTGTTAAAAAGAGATCCATGATGGCACTAGTATTATTTGACGTATTCACAAGTTTTGGAATTGGCTGTTGTCATTCAGTCATTTCAGTCATTTTTGTGACCCCATTTGGAGTTTTCTTGGCAAAGATATTGGAGTTGTTTGCCATTTCCTTTTCTAATTCACTTTACAGCTGAGGAAACTGAGACAAACAGTGTTAACTGATTTGGCCAGGGTCATACAACTAGTGTCTGAAGCCAGATTTGTACTAAGGAAGATAAGTCTTCCTCACTCCAGCCCTGGCACTCTATCAAAAGTCCCTGTGCCATCTAGCTGCCTGCTTAGAACTGGAAATGCCTTAAAAGGTCATCTAACACAATATACCTCATTTTACAGGTGACAGGGAGAGAAAAGAAATGACTTGCCTAATGTCACATAGGTACTAAGTAGCAGAGGCAGGACTGAAATTTTGGTGCTTTGATTCCAAATGAATTTGTCTTTCCACAACATCATCCTTCTCACTCATAAGAGATGTGGAAGAGGGAGTGTTCAGTGACATCTCCCACTTTGCAAAGAACAAGAAATTCTTTTGAGTAATAAATTGTCATACTGTCAGGGATAGACTGAAGGAAAGCAAGCTTTCACAAAGCTGTCTGAGTGGGCAGAAAAGTAGTATTGCTACAGTGTGGGCAAGTGTGAGGAAATGCATCTTTGGAAAAATAACCTGAACTAGTTGTTAAAATGAGGATTTATAAACCATGAGCCATGAACCTAGAAGAGCAGTAATAAGTCATTGTTAACCATTCCCTAAAGATATCCCAATGTGCTGATATAAATAATGATAATAATAATAAAATTATCCAACTTGCTGGAAGTCACATGGCATTGCAAGAAATGAAATAAAAAAATAAAACACAATAGAGACTTCCATGGACTTAAACACCATCACAGTGGCAATAATACATGTAGTTCTATTCATGGCATTTTAAGAAAGACAGTGGAGCTGGAGAGGGAGAAGATAAAAAGAAAAAAGAGGCTTCTCTATTAGAACATGGATTAAGAAATTTTTTGGTTTGAAAAGGTGGAGGCTAAGAATGGGAAATGATAGTTTGATAGAATGAAAATGCATTACGGGATAGCAATTGTATAATTTCTGTTTGCAATGCTAGAACCTAGAACGATGCCTGATACAAGGTACGACCACAGCAAATACTTGTTTCTCCCTTTCTGTCTTTCTTACTCTTTCCTTCTTTCCACAATTCTATGATCCAACCACAATGGCTACTTGCATTTCCTCAGAGACGACACTCCATCTCCTGTCTCTGTGCCTTTTGCATTGGTGGTCTCCCAAGCCTGGAATGATCTGACCCATCACCTCCTCCTTAGTTTCCCTGAGTTCCTTCAACTCTCAGCTTGAGTCACCACCTTCTGCAGGAGGCCTTTCCTGTTGCCCCTGGCTACTAAGGCCTTTTTCTCTTGATGACCTTCCATAGGTTCTGAATATGTTTTGTAGCTACCTAATTATTTACATATTGTCCCCCAGTTAAAGTGTATACTCCTTTAGGGCAGGGACCATTTTTTTTTTTTTGCTTTTATATCCTCAGAGTTTTTGTTTCCACAGTGCCTGGCAAGTAGAAATGCTTGTTGATTGATTGCTTATTGACTGATATATTTGTTAAAGTTTCATATTGAGATGGGGAAGATAAGCTCTAAAATCAGAATCTGAAGATCTGCATTTGAAGTCTAAGCTCTGTTACTTTCTAAGCTCTGTGATAGCTCTAGCTAAAGCTAATAATCCCTCTTGCTATTTAATAAGTTCCTTTGTCACCTTGGACAAGATGACAAGTTGAGAGTATTGATAATAGATTTCATAGATTTAGAGCTGGAAAGGGCTTTAGATGCCATCAAGTCTAACCCTTGTATTTTACAGATAAGGCAACTGAGGCAAAGAGAGGTGACCTGCCCAGAGTCACATAGCTAGAGTCTAAGACAGAATTTGAACTCAAGTCTTCCTGACTCCAACCAAGTCCATTTCTCTTACCACTACTCCACAGTATCTCTCAACTAAAATTAATGTGTTTTTTTTTCTGTGTGTATGTATGTGTGTGTGAAATTCTTATCACCCTCTCTTTTATTTTCTATGCATATGACTACAGTGTGGAAGGAGTCCTCATAAGACTGGTGGTCATATATTTTTATTCATTTCATAGGTTTTAGAGATCACAAAATTGAAGCATCTGGTGGGCAATTAAGCTGTTCTTCAGAAAGAATAATATAATCTGTTACCTGATCCACACTCAAGGTCTTTCCAGACTGGTAGAAGTTGCCAGATGTTGTGCTATGACACAAGGAAATGCAGGTCACCTCTATACCAGGAAGAAAGAACAGCTCATTTGCTAGATATGTTATTGTCTTTGTACTCTCTCTATAGCAGTCCTTCTATGCCTCATTAGGATATTGATATGACCATAGACTCTCAAAGTGTATGCCAATGGGATCTTACCTATGGAAGTTCCCATCAAATTGGAAAGGCCCTTAAAAAGGCACCAAGTGATGGATTCTGTGACTGTTTTCTGAGAACCAGTCCATCTCATCGCCAGGTTTGCCGTATGATAATAAATTTTTTTCTACCAAAAGAAATCACTTAGACCATTGATTAAACACTAAAAGAGCTAAGATTTGTGTCCCAATGGTGGAAATTACCCCAACAAAACTAGGGGTCCTTATTTGAAGGTAATAGTGTTGTTGTATTAGGTGAAAAAAATGAAGTGTGCATGTTAAGGAATTCTTTAAGCCAATCATAGACAGGACCCAAAGACGTTTTCAAAGAAGAAGATTGGGTGTTCATCTGAAGAATTCTTGCAGTGGGTAATGTGGCCTTATAGTGTGATTACTTTCCATTGTGGGGCTTCTAAGAATATGTGGTTTCTACTGTATTTTTAGAGTATAATAATGCATGAGTGAATGAATTAGCTAGCATTTATCAAGTGCCTACAATATTCTATTCAGTATACTAGGTGCTAAGGATATAATTATCAAAATAAGACAGTCATCTTCTCTCAAGAAGATGGCAAGACACGCATGTCACTGGGTAGGGCCTGCTGTCCTGGTAGACAGAGACTCAATGGGATATATCCATCATAATGTTTTACATTTACAACTCACACACCAATTTCCAAATTCTAAATGTAATTCTTGCTCTTGAAAATATTTTTAACTAGTAGTTTTGACTTCAAGTTTTATATATAGAGAATGCTTTGTCCAAACCCTATTTGAAGCATAATTTTACCTCTGAAAACTCATCCAGTTTCTCCTTGAAGATTCCAAATAGAAAAACTTATTACTATCTATATCCTTGTTGGGGATATTTAATTTTTAGGGAGATTTTTCTTATATTGATTACAAATGTGATTTCCTGAATCTTCTATACAATGATTCTATAGCTGGGTTCTGATTAGTGTGAATGATGTAACCCATGATGTGATTGCATGTTTTTGAGTTTGCACTATTCAAAGTTAGATTTATGTAAAATATAATAATTGATTCTAGACTAGTGGAAATACACAATTAAAATTCAAATAATGTGAACATTTCACAGGATTCATTATTTATATTAATTGGGCCCTAGGTATAGTTCAAAACTCTGGGGTCAACTACATTGTCTAACCCTTCTCTCACATGCTAATTTATTCATTCTGTATTTGGATATCACATTGTAGCCATGACTCCTCTTCTCCAGGCATAATAATAAATAAAGGAATAAATAAATAAAGGAATAACAGCTAACACCTAAATAGTACTTTAAAGCTTGCAAGGTGCTTTACACATACTATCTCATTTGATCCTCATGATAATCATCTCTGGTAGGTAGTACTATCATCCCATTTTATGGATGAGAAAACTGAGACTAAGAGAAATTGAGTGACATACAAGTTAGTACATTTACTATATGTCTGAGGATGGACATAAAATAAGGACTCCCAGTCCAAGTACTCTATCCTCTCTGCTGCCACAAGTGAACATACCCAGTTCTTTAATCATCCCAAATACCCTCTTCTGGGCACACTCAGTTCTTGATATTGTTCCTGAAATGCAGTTTCTTGAAGAGAACACATGACTGTCGACATTTTATCATTCTTCCCTAGAAGCTAAATTGTAGTCACTGCAAATCAAAGGTTAGTGAATTCTTCATTGGCTAGGCACACTCGCCCATTCTTTTCTGATGTTTCATGCTGGTGGGGAGTCAAACCCTTAGTTCCTAAAAGCTGTGTCGCCAAAATTCAAGCTCTTGCAATTACTACATTGCTGGAAAGATTTCAAATACAGACCTTTAACAGACAATGTTTTTGTTATTTGAATATCAACTCATATAAGCTTAGAGAAGCTTTTCAGCAGTGTGACTATAGGACAATTATCATACCATCATCATCATCATCATCATCATCAACATCATCATTATTATTATTATTATTATTATTATTATTAATAGCTACTCTTGAGAAGCATCTACCAAGTAATAGAAGGGTTGTGATAAGCATCACTGGAGGGGGTGAATGCAACAGTAACACTATTGATTTTGGAGGTACAAATATAAATAAGGAAGTTCATTGCCTAAAATGAGGTAAAGGATGCATCTTCCCTTCTTTCTGGTCTGGAGGCAGAATTAATGAATGGCTTGACTAGGTAGGGGTTTGTCATCCTTTCCCTTGGGAAGCCAATGATGAAATAGATGAAATACTACATTGTGAATGAAAATGAACTGAGTTCAAATCCTTCCTTGAAGATTTACTAGCTGTGTGACTTTGTTACACATATGGTGTGAACTGTGTCAGCCTCAAGTTTCCTCATATGCAAAATGGTAATAATAATAATAGCTGTTGTTGTTATTATTGTTGTTGTTTGTCCTTCATTCTCTTAGAGGACCATGACATCAGGGAGGTGATGCCATGACATACAAGTGGAAGTTTAAGTGAAGGGTTTAAGTGAAGGAGGGCTGTGAAAAGTCACCAGCCTCACTTTCTCCTCAAGAGCCATGTGGTTCCAGTGGCTAGATAAAAATCAGGACAACTGGAGTTGGCCCAAGATTCAGTGGGGGACCTTGGCCTTTTCAGGCTAAGGTCTTTAACGGGTCTCAATTTGACTGAGGCAACATCCATTCAGTGATTAAGGCTTAACAAGAAATGAGGCTGAGAATGGTTTCTTCCTTCTATCTCATAGAACTGCTGTAAGATCTTCTGAGATGATATATGCAAAGTGCTTCAAAAACCTTTCTAAAGTATATAAATGTGTTATTTCTATTTCTTAGCTGGAAACATCTTCAGTAATAACATGCACCTTAGAGTAACAAAAACCTATGTATAAACAAAGTTATGACACTTTATAGCTCTGTGGCCTTGGCAAATTATTTCTACTATGTGCAAAGTCCTCTGACAGGCACCTGGGGGAGATTAAAAAGAAGTTTAGGTAAGTCACTTCCATTTTTCAAGTCTCAGTTTCCTCACCTGTATTTGAAGGATTTGGTCTAGAATATCACAAAGGTCACTGCTAGCCTTCAAATTCTGTGATTCCAGATTACAAAATATTAATATTAACTACTGGCCACATTCTATGAAAATATAAATTGTTTTGTGAGGAGTCCTTATATATGGCTGCTAGTAAAAGAATACAATTAAAAATTATTTAAATGATTGAAGTTTACTATTTCATGGTAGAAATGTTTTGAGCTTCTCATGAGTTAATATTATTTTCATTGTGCCACATTTGTTATTTTCCTGGACCTTCAATATGCATATTACTCGTTAGAATTTTTTTAACAATATGGTTGTGATTATGAAACTAGGTTAGTACTATTCATTATCTGTCATTGGCTCTGACTGATACTCCCTAACTAACAGGATTGACTCAATTACTAACTTCTTAATGTGGCTTACCACTCCCATCTGTAGTTCCTGGACTGCCTACACCCTGAGTTTGGTACTCATTCCAGCTGAAATATATAAACAATTAACTGACTAAGACAAAAGTGACTTTAATTTCAAGGCCTTAGATTGTCAGTGCCTCATATCTGGTTTCTCACTGCTAGTCAGGTTTCTGGACTGCTGCCTTACCTTAGCACAGCGCCCCCCTCAACTGTCTAATCTCAAATTTTTATCTTCCAGCATCGAATTCTAACCTAACAATCAGCTTCCAGGCATTACATGGTTCTGGTCTATTTTTTTTTTTTGGTTCACATCTGTGATTTGGCTGTCCTGGTACTAACTTCTTCCTAAATCCATGATCTTCTACTGCCTGTGGTCTGGGCACAATTTAAAAAAAAAGTCACAAAGTCATCATTAAGACCCCACCCCCCAAAAAAGTTGAAATTAGAAGGAAGAATCGAGAGCTGGTTTATAATATATAAAAGGCTGTTGTGGAATTGGCTTCAGATTTTTTATCCATACCACCAATAGAGTGGAAGCTCCCAATAGAATGGAAGCTTTTTAGTGTAGGGAATGTTTTATTTTTGTCTTCATTTCCCCAGAGACTAGTATAGTTCCTAGCACATAGTACATGACTAATAAGTGCTTGATAAATTCCAAATTTGAAGGGATATTTTAAGGAAAGCTTTTTGTAAACTGTTAAGTCCTACATTAATATGATGTATTGTTGTTGATTTATTCCCCAAACTCAAAAGAGATGTAGTTTATTTCTATGGTGTGAGATCATAATGTAGAAATCAACTCCTTCTTGCTTTGGTGAATAGTCTTTGTGAGTTACTATGGATAACACAATCCTGATCTGGTGTTAAAGTTTTTTAGAGTTGATATTATCTGAATTTGTCTTGTCTGGTTCTCAAATGGCAGGTGAGAGACTTTTCATATCTATTCTAGAAGTGTTTCCATCTTATTCTCTGCTGGCATGGCCTTCAAGAATCAAAAATGATCTTTTTTTTTTCTTTTCTTTTTTTTGGTTAGGCAATGGGGTTAAGCGACTTGCCCAGGGTCACACAGCTAGTAAGTGTTATTTGAACTCAGGTCCTCCTGAATCCAGGGCCGGTGCTCTATCCACTGCACCATCTAGCTGCCCCAAGACTGATCTTGATTGTCCAATAATGCTTAAAAGTTCCTCTCAGGATAGTACACTCTCATGGGAGATGTTAAAACTGTTCAAACAGAATTTGGATGATGAATTATCAAGTTTGTTATAGTAGAATTTCTTCTGGGGGAAGTTAAATTTGATGGTTTCTGGGGTCCCACCCAAATCTCTAGTTCTCTTATTATGCTTCTAAGTAGAACTACAGTGGAAGATGTTGGCTAACATTGTAGGGAAAATATTGGTTTGGAGACTCTGGCCTGGTGTGGGGTTTTTTGGATTCTTATCTAATCACTCTGCTGAAATTGCAGTGTTAGTGTTCAAAGGGGCTAGAGGATCCTGGAGAAGTCATCTCACTGTTTCTCACTGTGTCCCATAAGATCCAGGATGTAAAAGGATCCATTTTTTTTTGCTATAGACCAGTGTGTGGCCTTGAAACATGACCTGGCATGATTCAAGGCACTATGCAATTTTAAAGAAAACATTTGTTTCTCAAGTTGGAAAACAGCTACAAAATTATTGGCAGATGTTGAGGAGCTTCTGTGTCTGAAACAAGCAGGTTATTATTAGCACTTTCCAAAGCTTATTACAAGCCACTGTGTAAGAAGTATAGCTTTGCAGTTTGGAAATATGCCCAAAAGGCTATAAAACCATGCATACCCTTTGACCTAGCAATCCCACTACTAGATCTGTATTCCAAAGGAGATAAAATACAAAAAGGAAAAGTACCTATATGTACAAAATATTTATCACAGCTCTTTTCTGGTGGCAAAGAATTAGAAATTGAGGAGATACACATCAGTTGGGAAATGGCTGAACAAATTATGGTATGTGATTATGACAGAAAGCTATTGCACTACGTAAGAAATGATGAGCAAAATACTCTCAGAAAAAAACTGGAAAGACACATGAGCTGATGCAAAATGAAATGTACTGTGCACAAAGTAACAGCAATATTGTAAGATGATCAGATGTGAATGACTCAGTTATTCTCAGAAATACAATGATCCAAGACAACTCTGAAGGACTCATGATCAAAAATGCTATCCAGAGAAAGAACTGATGGTGAATGAATACAGACTGAAGCATTTTATTTACTTCCTCTATTTTTGTTGAGGGTTTTTTTTTGGTCTATGTTTTCTTTCAAAATGTGATTGTTATGGATATGTTTTGCATGACCACACATGTCTGACCTATATCGATTTGCTTGCTTTTTCAATAAGGGGAAGAGTAGAGAAGGAGGAAGGAAGAGAATTTGGAACTCCACATTTTAAAAATGAATGTTAAAAATTGTTTTTACACATAACTGGGGGGAAATAAAATACTAGACTAAAAAAAAGAAGTATAGCCCCGTTGGAGCTAACATGTCACTCAAAGAGATAAATATTTGGAAATAATGATGGACTCAAGGTTTCAGTGTTGCTGAGCTTTCCTTTGCTTTTATATCTTCTTAATAGGTCACCCATCATTAACTTTAGTCCTACTTAACAGCATACACATAAAAATTATCAAACCATGTGAACCCTATGCAAATCTGTCTTTAAGGATTTCCTTTTGGAACAAAGCTATTTGCCATCTGGTGAGCCTCCATGACCCTGAAATTGTCACTAAACTTCTTCTGGTCCCTGTTTGTCATTGTGCTCCCTGAGATAGTTAGAATAGTGGGATTATTTTATTTTCTATTTTCAAAATAAATGGCCATTGCCATTCAAAAACATTTTTCACTTGTAAAAGAGGGATGTGTTAGAACTAAAGAATATCAAAGTTCTAAAGAACCTAAAGAATCTTAGATGTCATCTGTCAAAACTTGTTTGTCCCTTTGTCCTTAACATCCAGAAATAGGCAATCCATTACTTCTATTAGTGGCCCATTTTATTTTCAGAATCTTCCCACTGTAAGAAGATCTTGTTGTTGCTGTTTTTGTTTTTGTTTTATTTAAATTGAATCATTAATAGATGGAATTTCCTCATCCAGCAGTCCCCTATAACAATGAATCATAGATATAGTTCCAATGCCTGCTCCATTAAAGTATGCCCCATAGTTTTCCCTCTTTGGTCCTACTTCTATGCTCTGGGGCCAGGTCCTGTTCTAGCAGGCAAGCCTTCTAACATATGAATATACTCAATGTTCAAACACCAACCCTATCTCCTTTGTCCTAAATATCACTAATTATGTGGAGACAGTCAATAATGCCTCAAAGTATGAACCCTTCTGGAGAAAGGAGTAGAACAAGTTATTATCTGAAAGATTTAAAATTTTGTATTGGAGGCCAGAAGGAAAACACAATTGAAGCATAAGACAGGAAAAGAACCTGTGAAAAGGAATTCACCATACAGTCATCAAGAACATATCAAAGAGTCCATTATTTTCCTTCAAAATTCACCCTTCCTAATAATTTAGAAAGTATCATGATCTTCCCTGTCATGTAGGATTGTAATATTGATTTCATCCTTAACTCTTCACTCATATCCACTCTACATACCAAATCTGTTACCAAATCTTGTCATTTCTACCTACATAATATCTTTCATATACCTCCCTTTCTCTCCACTAATGCAACCAAAATCTTAGTTTAGTCCTTCAGCACCTATAGCTGGAATTATTTCAATAACTTTTTGAATCATTCTCCCTACCTTATGCTTCTCCACACCCCAGTCCATTCTTCAATCAGCTGCCAAAACGGTTTTTCTAAAGCAAAGGTCTGACCATGTCTCTTTCCTTCTCATTAAATACCAGTGGTTCTCCACTTTCTCCAGGATCAGATATAAAATCCTTTGCCATTTAAAATTCTTGACAACTTGGCCTCTTCCTACCTTTCCAGTCTTAACACTTTATTTCCTTTCACATATTCTATGATTCAGTTGCACTGCCCTTTGTACTAAACTTTATTAAATCTTGTTACTATCAGATTTGGGCAGAATTATCTAGGAACCTTTTAAGTGATTTGGAACTGGGGAAGCAGAACCCCCTTCAGAACTGTCCTGAGAATGAAACCTATTTCAGAATGTCCAAGAGAAGATCTTCAGGGATCAGATAACTACATGGGACATCTGGAACTCAAAATTTGATGATTAAATGGATATTGGTAATGGGTTACTAGGATACAATGAAACTTAATGTTAATATTGATGATCACTATTATATTGTTTTGGTCTTATGTTTCATGATGTTTATGTTTAAGTTTATATTTAAGTTTAAATTTTCTTGGTAACCTTAGTGAAATGTAAATCTCCCTTCTTGAAATTGGTCTATTGTGAGCACTCCAAGTGGTTTGATCTGTAACCTAACATGCAATTCTGATTATGAATTTATAAATAATCTTATAAATTTAACACATAGATAAGTGATCCATGGGGAAGGGGAGTGGGCTTCCCACTCCCCAATAAATCAAAAGGGGGAAAATTAAAGGAATTAAGGGGATCAGGATATATTTAATTGTGGGAATTGAGTGAACTATATTGTCTCCTTACAACTCAATTCTGGAGCTAGCTCAGTTCCCTTTCTATTCAATTATGAATCTAGTCCAATTTTTGCCTTGTGAGAAAACTTCATTCCATTGTGAGATTTAGAAGAAAACTTTATTTCAATATTGTTTGATCCCAGCCCTGTGTGTCTGGGAACCTGGACCACCTTTCCCTGCTGTCTTAGATACCTTTAAACAAGAGTATAGGTTATACTGACCAGAGACCCAGTCAGATCTAAAGATTGATGCAAGAAGTTTTCTCACAATTGTATATCTCAAGAAACCCATATGTCTTATCTGAAACCAGGGCCAATACTGATCAATTAATAATTGTTTCCATGTTCCTTTGATTGTTTACAGACACTTTGGGGAATGATTTCTGATTTCAGGAAATTGTACCTGTTCACTCTTCCCCTCCCAACTTGGAAAATCTCTAATCTTTTATGCAATTAGAAATCAGATTACCTCATGTTGTACTGTTTCCTTTTAATTAATTGGTCTTATTTGATTAATTGTATTTAATGTATAAAAGTCTGTCTCCTCCTGTATTCTAGGTCCAGGCCTAAGCTGAGGAGGTCTGGTCCCAGTTTGTTGGGCAGTTGGTTAATAAATTCATTACTTAATCAATCAATATGCTCAGAAGATTGAACATTTGTCTCCTCAATCACTTCATCTTCCACTCGCTACACCTACTTCTTGTTTCTTTCACATAATACACAGCCTTTCTTCTATGTAACTTTGAACTGATTAGTCCCCATGTCTGTACTATTTTTGTTCCTCACCTTCACTTCTTAATTTCCCTGGTTTCCTTCACACCCAAATCCCAACTTCTGTCTTTCGCAGTCCCCTCAGCTACCAGTGCCTTGCCCTTTGAGATTAGCTGCCAAATAACCTGTATATACCTTGCATGTATCTAGTTATTTTCATGTTTGTGTCTCCCTTCCCCCTCCCCTGCAGATCAGTTAGGCAGTGTGACCCTTAAAAGCAAAGGACTGTTGTACCTTTCTTTTTATCACTATCACTTATCATAGTATCTGGCACATAATAATCACTTAATGAATGCTTGTTGATTGACTTGTTGACTGATCACAGCGATTCTTTCTCCTCTTGTGACTTTAATGTAGCTCATGGGTTATTTTGCATAGGCACTTGGTTGGTCTAGGATCATGATTCATGCTGTTCCAGAGCCCACCTATGTTGCACACCAAAATTGTGGAAGTGATGGCTAAAATTTAGTTCAGATTTGGCTTTGACCTGATTTGTATTGCTTGACTTGCTCATCTCAAATTCCTAGAGATAAAGAAAGCCAGTGTTTGGCATCATACATGACAAAAGCTCTCTTATAAATCCATATGCTTAGAATTGGAAGGGACATTAGACCTGACCTAGTCCGACCTCCTCTTTTTACACCTGAGGAAACAGGCTTAGATCACCTTATAGATCTAGAGCTAGAAGGGGCTGTCCTGGTGTTATACTCAAAAGAAATAGAAGCAATTAATGGAAGGATCCCTTCTGGCCACATATTGTCATAGTTTTGTGATGTTATCTATGCTTTATTATATTTTTATTTATTTTGTTAAACATTTACCAATCACATTTTAATCTCACTCCACTAACAGGGCATGTTGGCAGTGCATGGGGCCCACGTTTGATACTTCTGATTTAGTCCAACATCCTTATTTTACATTTGGGATATTAAGACCTAGACAGAGTGACTTGCCAAGAGAGTTACACAAGTGGTAAATAGTAGTAGAATCAGGATTCGAACTCAAGTATTCTGATCCCAAATCTTTTGTTCCTCCTACTTCCTCATGTTCTATGCCTTTATTTGACTGCTGATTTGGGCATTAAAAAATGTCTCTAAGAAAAAAATGTACTATAAATCTTTGTACTTCTACCAAGGATGAGTCAATGAACCATCCAATAAGCATTTATTGTGTGCTTACTAGGTAACAGGCCTTCTAATAAACACTTGGAGAAGGTATATATATATATGTGTGTGTGTGTGTGTGTGTTTGTGTGTGTGTGTGTGTAGGTGTGTGCATGTATATATGTGTATAAGTGTGTGTATATATATATGCAGCAGGGAAATATATAATATATATTGTACATACTATATAATATTATATATTATATATTATATTATATATATATTACATGAATCTTTCAAATATCATATACAAGTCTTATTTTGAAGTTGATATTCTATATTTATTAATTTATTCATTCATTTATCTATCCATTCATTCATTTATCTATTTATTTATTTCTTTTGAGTCTAGGTCCATATAAATGCATCTGCGTTAATCAAGAGAAACAGCATGTCTTGATGGAGAGACAGCTGGCCTCAGAAACATTTCTAGCTTCTAGGTTACCTACACTGGAACCTAGACCTAGACCTAGACCTAGGTTCCAGACTAACCTATGGTACATGTTGTCTGTATGATCCTGAGCACATCATTTAATCTCTTAGTTTACTCTCCAAAAATATTAAGTGGCAGAGAAACCGGTGATCTGTATTGATAGAGAGAATTTCCTCATCTGGCAGCTCCTTTTACCAATGACTCACATGTCCAGTCTCTATCTCTTATTTCCTGGCCTAGGAGCTACCTTTTATATGCTTGGTAGTTATTCCACTATCTTCCAGTAATTCTAGCTCTACATTATCTCCAGGAAGAAACCCTTTCACTTCATTCCTTTTTTTTTTTTTGAACACTTCATTCGTTTTTTAATCACCCTCCTGCCCCCTGCTACCTCACCACCCTCCAAAAAGGACCATCAGAGATCCTGCCTGGGAAGAGCTAAACCACTCTTCTCTGTAATTCTTGGGACCAGAGAGCCCAATCTTCATCCCCCTCCTCCTGCCAGATTCTGCATAACACAATCAAATCAAAAGGATCTATACCACTAGCAAAGGGTTGTACTCATTATCCAAGTGAATTTACTGACCAAGACTATCTTTCTAGGCTGTCATTTCTCTTTTGTTGTTCAACATTTTTTTTAGCCATATCCAACTCTTCATGACACAATTTTTGGTTTTCTTGGCAAAGATGCTGGAGTGATTTGCCATTTCCTTTTCCAGCTCATTTTATAGATGAAGAAACTGAAACAAACAAGGTTAAGTGACTTGCACAAATCTTAGAAGTGATTGAGGCCAGAGTTGAACTCACAAAGATGAGTCTTCCTGACTCCAGCCCTGGCACTCTATTGACTGTGCCACCAGTACATAGCACTGGATTTGGCTCAAAGGGATAGGAAATAGACTAGTTCTGTAATTTCAGTGTTAGAGAAAACATCTTGATTAGGAGTATCCCTCTACCAAAGCAGGTCAGCAGCTTCTTTACAATTCAAGGTCTTAGAAAGTTGTCTAGAACTCTGATAAATGAAGTGACTACACCACTGTCATATAGCTAGCATTTTTCAGAGGTAAGTTTTGAAGCCAAATTTCCTAGTGAGGAAATTTCTAACCATTATGTCATTCTGCCTACTTAGAAAGACAATTTTTTTATTCACTCATTCATCCCTTACTTGTTTCTTAGGATCTCAAAACATTTAATAAATGCTTATAGATTGATTGATTGATTAATTGATTAAAAGAAGGCAGGGATTCTAGCCCTAGTTCTTTCCACAATATCATGTTACCATTAGATTTACGTAGCATTATTCTTTTAAAGAGAGAAAATTTATGCTGTTCATCATCAAATGATAAAACTCACAACCCCATTAAATATGCAAGTGATTTCACCTTCCTGGGCCTCAGTTTCCTCTCTATAAAATAGATGTGAGTATTTACTAACCTCTAAGGGTTCCTTCTAGCTGTAAATCCAGAAATCTTATATTGAGATCTTGCTAAATAAAATAGGGTAGGGGGAAGGGTAACCCTGTTTTCCTTGTTTATTGTGCATTGATGGTTGGTTTTGTTGTGATAAATTAGCAATAACTTTCAGGCACATTTGGCAAGGGGGAGACAAATGGATTTTTTTTCACAATGCATTGAATAAACATCTTCTGCATGAATATCTCTTATACTTCAGCTGCCTCAACACAGTAGAAGTTTATTGACTTATGTACTGCAAGCTACATTTGAATGATTGCTTCATATATTATGATATGCTACATTACATCGTGTTCTTTTCCTACATCTATAGCCCAAAGACTTATTGGAATAGGTTTGTTTCAGACTCATAAAATATACATGACTTAAAAAAAGATTATTATACCAAAGAAGCCACCAGTCTTATGAAACTGCAGCTTGGCTATTTGTTGAAATTCATTTCATTTTTCTAGCATTATTCCTGTGCGTGTTAAGGCTTAAAGTAGAGTATAAAAGTGCAATCTGTTCTGTAAGGCAGTTTGTAATAAGAAGGTAGGAAACTGAATTTTTAGTGCTGCAGATTGTTTTGTTTTGTTTTTAAGAAGAAAAAAAAACTCTTATAAGAAAGAAAGTTTCATGAAAGGCTCCTTTCCAAATTCATAAATTTAACCAAAGTGAATCATCTATAAATTCAGGAGAGTATCTGGGGGAAGCATGGATGTGTGTTGATTGATCTTGGAGTTAGAAGACCTGAGCTTCTCAGAAGTAATCAAAGAGGATAGATCAAGAATCCAAGAATGTAAAATAGTAGGGGAAGAATTTCCTATTTGATGAGAATTTCTGGGAAAATTTGAAAAGAATTTGGCAGAAATTAGATTTGGACCAATATCTTATACCATATTCCACAATAAGTTCTAAATACATACACCATGTAATTTAAAATGTCACATTATTATATGAATATAAAATGAAATATTAAAAATAGAGAGGGGAATATAAAGATATACTTCATAAAATTCTAGCTAGATGTCAAATTCTTGCAAGGTAAGATATACGACCATTCAGGAAAGGTAAAAAAGGAAAATTTCTAGTGTGTTGAATTTTGAAGTATAAGAACAAATGTTATGAAGAGAGACTAAGAGGAGAAACTTTTGAATGGGAAAATACCTTTGCATCAACTAAGATTGGTGAAAATCTGATATCTTAGATAGATAAGGAATTTGCATACATATTTAATGTGCATATATGCATTCATACATGTGTATGAATTTCTCAGTGACATTTGTTATTAATTTCAATTTTAATTAACATAATTGTTCATTTACATGTGTGGAGGGGTATCAGAGCAGATGAAAATGGATAGAAGTGTGTTGTATATATGGGAATATATATAGTATATGTGTGTATATATACATATACATATATACATTTTTCCAATGAGCCATCCATCCTCCAATGAATAAATGTTTAAATAGTGTGAAGTGGACAAATAATTTTCTTTATTTTTATTAATTTTTTTCTTTTCAGTTTTCAACAATCACTTCCATAAGCTTTTGAATTTTAAATTTTCTCTCCATCCCTCCCCAAGACAGCATGCAATCTGACATGGGCTCTACATATACATTCCTATTAAACACATTTTCACATAATTAATGTTGTAAAGAAAAATTAAAACCAATAGGAGAAAGCACAAGAAAGAAGAAACAAAACAAAACAGAAGGAAAAAAAAGAGCAAATAATATGCTTCAATCTGCATTCAGACTCCATAGTTCTTTCTCTGGATGTGGATAGTATTTTCCATCATGAGACTTTTGGAGATGTCTTAGATCCTTGCATTGCTGAGAAAAGCTAAATCTATCAAAGTTAGTCATCCCACAATATGGCTGTTATTTTGCACAATGTTCTCCTAGTTCTGCTCACTTCACTCAGCATCAATCCATACAAGTCTTTCCAGGTTTTTCTGAAGTCCACTTGCTCATCATTTTTATAGCACAATAATATTCCATTACATTCACATACCCCAACTTGTTCAGCCATTCCCCAATTGATGAGCATCCCCTCAATTTCCAGTTCTTTGCCACCACAGAAAGATCTGCTATAAATATTTTTTGTGCATGTGGGTCCTTTTCTCATTTTTATGATCTCTTTGGGATACAGCCCTAGAAGTGCTATTGCTGGGTCAAAGGCTATGCACATTTTTATAGCCCTGTGGGCATAGTACCAAATTGCTCTCCAAAATGGTTGGATCATTTCACAACTCCACCAACAATGCTTTAATGTTCCAATTTTCCCACATCTTCTTCAACATTTATCATTTTCATGTTTTATCACGTTAGCCAATCTAAGAGGTGTGATGTAGTACCTCTAGAGTTGTTTTGATTTGCAGTTCTTTAATCAATAATGATTTAGAGCTTTTTTTTCATGACTATAGATAGCTTTAATTTCTTCCACAGAAAACTGCCTGTTCATATCCTTTGACCATTTATCAATTGAAAAAAGACTTGTATTCTTATAAATTTGACCTAGTTGTCTATATATTTTAGAAATGAGGCCCTTATCAGAGACACTAGTTGTAAAAATTTTTTCCCAGTTTTCTACTTCCCTCCTAATCTTGGTTGACAAATAATTTTCAAAGAACTAAAAACCATCTGTGACTTTATAAAACATGCTTTAATGCCCCTATAATTTTTAAATGTGATTTAATGTAATAAACTCAGAGGGGTCACCTCACAACTGACAAATGGACAAATATGATAACAAAATCAAAGTATTCAACAGTGTTAACGTGGGAAGTCAGGTACACTAATGCACTATCTGTGAGCCTATCTTTCATGACACTTATCTGTGACCTAATTTTATCCTCACTAGTAGATTAAATATTCTTTTTTTAACAGAGTATGTATATGTGTGTGTATTGAGTATTTTATTTTCCCCAGTTACATGTAAAAACAACTTCTAATGTTTGTTTTAAAACCTTCAGTTCCAAATTCTCTCCCTTCCTCCCTCCCCACTCTCCCTCATTGAGAGGGCATTAAATACTCTTTAACAGATCATAAAATCTATGTCTTATAGAGGATGCTATGTATGGTACTGGTTAGAAAACTGGACTTCATAAGCCTTAAAAAAAACTTTCTGTATAAATTAGTTGTCGATAAACTTTGTGTTCCCCTTGGAACCTAGCATAGATCTTCATACACAGTTATAATAATGATAAATTACATTCTATAGCACTTTAAAATTTCCAAAGTATTTTTATCAGTGCTCAATTGATTCAATAATCCCGTGTGATAGGTACTGCATGTATTATTAACCCATTTTACAGATTATGAGAGTGATGCTCAGTGAGTTTGTGGTTTGCCCCTCTTCACACATTTCACCAAGTGTCTGAAGTAGAAATTGAACCCAGGTGTCTCCTGAATCCAAGTCCAGTTTTACAAATACCATACTATGTTACTTTTTGCATTAAATATATATTGCATTGAATAGTAACCACTTCAGTAAATGTTTCCTCAACTAATGGATTGATAGAGGAGCAAGTTAGAAAGCTATTAATTGGGGATGAAGGAAAGAATATGAAGACAGTTTTGTGTGTATTGAAGGGGCTCTAGGAAAATCAGATATATCCTAGAAAAGATCAAGTTTCCTAGCTCTCCTCCTTCCACAGAACTCCAACCTGTGAGATTGCCAAAGCAGAAAACATCTCCTAGTGAAGTAGTAACTTGGGTCTTAAGCCTCACTTCTGAGCCTTTGGACTGACTGTTCCCCATACCTGCAATGTCCTCCTTCCTCATTTCTGTTTCTTAGCAGTTTATGATTCCTAGTTGGCAAACCTTCTGGATTAATAATTGTTGACATTTATATAGGTGCCAGGCACTATACAATTATTATCTCATTTGATCTTGGGAGGTAGATGCTATAATTATGCCCATTTTAAAGATGAAGAAACTGAGCAAAGAGAGGTTAAGTGACTTGCCCAGGTTTGTAAAGTTAATAAGTATCTGAGGCTGGCTTTGAATTGAGGTCTCCCTGACTCCAGACCTTATGCTCTATCCACTGAGACATTGATTCAATAGTTTTTCAGTCATGCCTGACTCTTCATGAACCAGTTTGGGGTTTTCTTGGCAACGAAACTGGAGTGGTTTGCTATTTCCTTCTCCGATTCATTTTACAGATGAGGAAACTTAGGCAAACAAGGTTAAGTGACTTTCCCAAGGTCACACAGCTAGTAAGTGTTTGAAGCCAGATTTCAAGTCAAGAAGATCAGTATTCAGACTGTCCCTAGTTCCCTACAATATGAATGTGAGAGTTCTATTTGTCTAATGACCACAGAGAGGAGTTGAAATTACCTCAGTAATTGTTTAAAAATAACTTATTGAAATTTTATTTTCTATTGCCATTTATCTGGTCCATGAGTGGTGGAGAACACAGATTTAGAGGTGGAAGGACCTTAGAGATCAATTAGCCCCTCATTTTATAAATGAGGAAACTGAGGTCCAGGGAGGATAAGTGATTTACAGGGTCACATAGCTAACAAATATCTCATTCAGCATTTAAACCCAGGTACTCTTGTCTCCCAAATCCAGAACTTTCTCCACTCCCCCTCTCTACCTCTCTCTGTAGAGTGTACTAAAAAGATCACTGGATTTAGAGATTTTTTTAGATTTTTTTTATTTAATATTTTATTTTTAATTACATGTAAAAATAATTTTTGACATCCATTTTTAAAATTGAGTTCCAAATAATCTCCCTCTCTCCCCACTCCCCCTCATTGAGAAGGAAAACAATTTTATATAAGTTATGTGTGTGTAATCATGCAAAACATATTTCCATATTAGTCATGTTGTAAAAGAAAATATAGACCAAAATAAAAACCCAGGAAAAATAAAAAAATAAAAAAATATGCTTTGATCTGCATTCAGACTCTATCAGTTCTTTCTCTGGGGATGGACAGCATTTTTCATAAGTCCTTCAGAGCTGTCTTAGATCATTATGTTGTTGAGAATAGCTAAGTCATTCACAGTTGATCATCTCACAATATTGCTGTTACTGTGTACAATGTTCTCCTGGTTCTACTCATTTCACTTCGTATCAGTTCATATAAGTCTCTCCATGTTTTCCTGACAGCATCTAGGTCATCATTTCTTATATCACAATAGTATTCCATCACAATCATATAACACAAATTGTTCAGCCATTCCCAAAAAGATGGACATCTCCTCAATTTCCAATTCTTTGCCACTAGAAAAGAGCTGTTATAAATATTTGGCATAGTTCCAAATTTCTCTACCTGATGGTTGAATCAGTTCACAGCTCCACCAACAGTGCATTAGTGTCTCAATTTTCCAAGACCTTCTGCAATATTTATGCTTCTTCTCTTCTGCCCTATTAGCCAATCTAATATGTGTGAGGGAGTACCTCAGTATTGTTGTAATTTGCATTTCTCCAATCAATAGTGATTTAGAGCATTTTTTTTTTCACATAGCTATAAATAGCTTTGATTACTTCATCTGAAAACTGACTATTCATATTTTGGATCATTTATCAATTAGGGAATGGATGGGTTTTTTTTAATAAATTTGACCCATTTCTCTATATATTTGAGAAATTAAGCCTTTATCAGAGCTTGCTTCAAAAATTTTTTCATACATGCTATTTTCACAGTCATGCAATTTTCCTTCATCCTATTCCCTCCATTTATTCTATTCTGTCTCTCCTTTCACCCTGTCCCTCCTCAAATGTGTTTTGCTTCTGACTATTGCCTCCCCCAATCCACCCCTCCTTCTATGGGCACCCCCCTGCTCTTATCCCCTTTTCCTCCTACTTTCCTGTGGGGTAAGATAGGTTGCTATATCCAATTGAGTGTGTATGTTATTCCCTTGTTGAGTCAATTCTGATGAGAGTATGGTTCAAGTATTCCCCACTACCTCCCTCATCTTCCCCTCGACTGTTGTAGCTCTTTCTTGTCTCTTTTATGTGAGCTAATTTATCTTATTCTACCTATCCTTTTCCATTTCTCCCAGTGCATTCCTATTTTTCATCCTTTAATTTTATTTTTAAAGATATCATCTCATCATACTCAACTCACATCTGTGCCCTCTGTCTAAGTAGACTCCTTCTAACTGCCCTAATAATAAGAAAGTTCTTGTGAATTATCAGTATCATCTTACCATGTAGGAATGTAAACAGTTCAAACTTATTAAGTCTCTTACGATTTCCTTTTCCTGTTTACCTCTTTATGTTTCTCTTGAGACTTTTATTTGAAAGTGAAATTTTCTATTCAGTTCTGATCTTTTCATCAGGAATATTTGAAAGTCCTCTATTTCATTGAATGTCTATAGTTCTGGAGGATTAAATTCAGTTTTGCTGGGTAGGTGATTCTAAGCTCCTTTGCTTTCCAGAATATCATATTACAAACCCTCAGATCCTTTAATGTAGAAGCTGCTAAATTTGTGTTATCCTGACTATGGCTCCATGATATTTGAATTGTTTCTTTCTGGCTGCTTGCAATATTTTCTCCTTGACCTGGGAACTCTGGAATTTGACCATAATATTCCTGTGAGTTTTCATCTTGAGATCTCTTTTAGAAAGTGATTAGTGAATTCTTTCAATTTCTATTTTACTCTTTGGTTCTAGAATATCAGGGCAGTTTTTCTTGACAACTTCTTGAAAGGTGATGTCAAGACTCCTGTCTTGATCATAGCTTTCAGGAAGTCCTACAATTTTTAAATTATTTCTCCTGGACCTGTTTTCTAGATCAGTTGTTTATTTGTTTGTTTGTTTTTTCCAATAAGATATTTCACATTTTCTTCTATTGTTTCATTCTTTTGATTTTGTTTTATTGTTTCTTGATGTTGTATAGAGTCATTAGCTTCCACTTGCTTAATTCTAAATTTTAAGGAATTATTTTCTTTAGTGAGGTTTTGTACCTCCTTTTCCATTTCACCAATTCTATTTTTTAATGAGTTCTTTTTTTTTTTCAGTGAGTTTTGTGCCTCTTTTACCATTTGACCTATTTTGTTTCTTAAGGTGTTATTTTTCTTCAGTATTTTTGGTGCCTCCTTTACCAAGCTGTTACCTCATTTTTCATGGTTTTCTTGCATCATTCTTATTTGTCTTCCCAATTTTTCCTCTACCTCTCTTACTTGATTTTTAAGATCCTTTTTTGAGCTCTTCTGTGGCCTGAGACCACTTCATATTTTTATTGGAGGCTTTGAGTGTAGGAATTTTGACTTTGTTGTATTCTTCTGAATGTGTTTTGATGTCCATTTGTCACTATAGTAACTTCCTATGGTCAGAATTTTTTTGTTGTTGTTTGATCATTTTCCCAACTATTACTTGACTTTTAACTCTTTGCTAAAGAGGAAAAAGGTCTCTGCTTCCAGGACTGAGGAAACACTGTTCCAAGCTTCAGGGGTTTTGTGCAGCTGTTTTCAGAGATACTTCTAGAGACCTGCAAGTTTTTTTTTTTTCAAGGTGTTATGATAGGTGTGTTTATTACTCTCCTGGCCTGAGTGCTGGTCTGTGAGTGACCACAAGCACTCTTTTCTTCCCTGGAATTGTGATGAGGGTCCCTGCTCCGCTGCATTCACAAGATCTGATGTGTTACTGCTCCACCTTGCCCTGGGACTACCACCCAGGACTACCACCTGGATCTGAGTATGGGCAAAGCAAGAGAGTCCTACTCCCAGTGCCAGCAATGAGACCCCTGTAATTGTCTTGTGACCAGTAGTTCAACCCCCTTATTGTCTGTGGGATGAGAACTTGGGAAGTACCCTCTGCAGGTGCAGATTAATTCACTCCCAAGACCTGCTTCTCATTTGCTAGAGCTTGTTTGATAGTGGTGCGGCCTGCACTGGACTGCGGTCCACTCTTAACCCTGTGTGACAGACTTTTTCTGCAAACTTTTAAGTTGTCTTGGGCTGAAAAATTGTAATGCCTCATCCTTTTCTGGATTCTGCCATTCCAGAATTTTTTTATGGCATTATTTAATGGTCTTTGGAGGGGTTTGGGAGAGAGCTCAGGTGAGTCCCTGCCTTCCCTCAGTCATCTTGGTTGGATCAGATGACTTTAAAAGATCTTTTGCAGATCTAAATCTATGCTCTTATGATCTATCAAGTTGGCCTCGATGCTTTGGGTTTCCATGAAATAGTTCACTAAACAAATGTTGTGTAAAGGAAACCTGCAACCTCTCATGGCACTGAAAATAAATCTCTCAAAGAGATTGTTTAGCCTGATATTACTTAAACTTATTAATTGCTTGAAATCTGTCAAATAAGTAAGAGAAATAAGCCAAAGGGAAAATCCACCTGTCTCTAACTACATAATTAGTTTGAGGCTGGGAAGGAGCCAGTCTATGCCAAATATTCTGGACTCATGCACTCAAACGAGTCTTCTCTTGGTTGAAATATAATGAGGAACAAACCCAATGGGGAGTTGGGATCTGCTGCCGGAATGGGAAACAGCAATGAGCAGATGCTACGGAGAGATAAAAAATACGCTTGCATTACCTCAACAGCTGCATCCTAGGTCTCTGAGTGTTGAGTGTGTTAAATATTCTCAGGCTTTCCAAGCATACTCAATGTGCCAGAAGAGCCCTTACACATGACTCTCATTGGCACAAGATCAACTGAAGTCAGAGAAGAGCTGAAGACAAGGAGGTACAAAGACATCAGTAAAAGGGGGAACAAATGCTGAGCTAGAATTCTAGGGACTTAGCTTCATGTTCTGCTCTGCCCTCACTTTCTCTGAATGGACTGGAACTCTTCACTCAGTATTAGTTTCTTCCTCTGGAAAATGATGAGGCTAGACTAGATGATCTCTCAGTTTCCTCCTAAGTTCCAAAATAGTAGGGATAGGGCTATACCTATGATCTCATTGGTGTACAGAGCCTTTGATGAACAAGCTCTTCTACCAATAGAGGTTCCCACTTTCCCTGCAACCTATTGTCTCTTTTTAAGTAAGTAAAAGAGATCATAATTTTTTTTTGGCCTCATTTCTTACCTAGCTTTAATCACTGAATGGGTATTACTTCAGACAAACTGAGACCTAGGAAAGACCTCGGCTTAAAAAGGCCATCATTTCCTACTGCATTCAGGCTTATCTCCAGTTGTCCTGATCTATATCTTGCCAGACATCTTGGGGAGAGAGAGTGAGGCTGGCGACTTTGCACAGCCATGCCTCACTTAAATCCAATTCACTTGGAAGTCAAGACATTACCTGCCTGATGTCATTGGTACTCTTTGAGAATGAAGGACAAACAACAATTATCTTAGAGAAGCTCTCTAGAAATCTGAAAGCTTGGGGCAGCTAGGTGGCACAGTAAATAGAGCACTGACCCTGGAGTCAAGAGGACATGAGTTCAAAACTGCAGACACTTACTATTTGTGTGACCCTGGGCAAGTCACTTAACTCTGATTGCCTCCAAAAAAGAGCTCTGAAAAGCGAAGACACTAGCCCAGTGACACACAGCCAGGATGTGCCAGAAGCAGAACTTGAACCTAGGTCATCCTAGTTTTGAAGCCAGTTCTCTATCCATCACACCATGCTGCCCCTCTCTAAAATAGTAACTACTTAAGGAACATTTGCTGAATCAAGTTATTGTAAGTTTTCATAAAAGGATAAGTTTTGTTGAATGTGAATCACTCATGTTTTTCACGTACAATGATTCCATTATTTCAAACTCCCTTATTCCCATCTTGATTTTTGCCTTGATGCCTTTGCTTGGTACCAGGGACTATAAATCTGGGTAAAAGGGCCTGATGCAATCCTAAGTCTCACCTTTCTGCAAACCTCTTCCCCCTCTCAAATTCTCTTCCCCCAGTAGAAAGTAAACTTCTTGAGGATAAGGACTATCTTCTTTTCTTTCTTTTTTGTTTGAAAACTAACATTTAGAATACTATCCTAAAAAATGTAGCCCTTTAATAAATAATTCCTTGGTTGGTTTTAATCTACAAGCACTTACTTATTCTACCAAGCAACATTTAATAATCTGCGGCAAAAGTCCTGCCCTCATGGAGTACATGATCAAAAAAGAGTGAAAAGACATGTATACACATAATTTTGATACGATGGAAAGTTAGACAGATGTACAGGAGAGCTCAAGACAAATGCTGAAGGAAATGTGGAGAGAGAATACCCATTTTCAGGTTAGAATCTGACATTGCCTATTTATGCCTCAGCATCAATGGAGTACTTATATCTTAAGATGACTCTAACTGTATAATGAAATCATCTGGTTCCTGTTAAAGAAGTTCAGGTATTTGTAGGGGAGGGATTTATTTAAGAGAAACATCCTTCACAAAATCCCTGAAATTACGTGTTGGTAGACACTTGTTCTATCTATGTGTAAAGTCAATTCTATTACTATATAGCAAGGCAACAATAGCTATTCGAGACCAGAGGACCACAATAAATTTGTGGGTTTTTGGTTTTGGTTTTGGTTTTTTGTTAGATCATTCATTCAATGCCTTTTGTTCTAGGAAATGTGTGAAGAGGTAAACAGATAAGGAAGACATAGTATCTGGGCGTAGAAGGATCCTTAAAGATTATTTTTTTCCAATTTCTTCATTTTACACAAAAGGAAATTGAGGCTACAGTCATAGGCATATTAAATAGCATAACCATGATTCAAACCAAGATCACCTGATTTTGAATTCAGGATTCTTTTCATAATACTGCACTATCTCTTATATGATCCCTGTCTTCAAAGAGCAAGATAATTTCTTTGGGGGATTTTTGTGGGGGGACAGTTAAGAGTAAAATATGGGCTGAACCTATATCTAGCTCTTTGGATCTAATTCCAATCTGGGCATCACCTATGACATTGCCTTCTACCTCTCTACCTAATCAACAGATCCAAGGGTCTTCTTTTATATAACACTGTCTCTTTCCTCATGAACAAGATGTAGGAATGTGATCAAGATGAAAGTACAGTAACTGTCACATAGGCCTAAAGCATGCTTAAGTTACGTAGCCAGTATGTTTTTAATATAAAATATGCCTGAAGAATGAGTTATAGATTCCAAAGAATCTATAAATCTGCAAATTTGTAAACAGCAGTTTCAAGAAGCCCCTGCCTTCTAAAGTCACTTCCACCTCTATGTATATTATATTTATAAAATAAAGGAGTAATATTGTTTGGTTACATTAATAAGTGTTCATTGGATCAGTAAATAGAAGATGAACAATAACAGATAGGTTGAGGAGGCAATAGTTGTATCTCAATGTCTATCCAGGTATCTGGGACATATTAGGTATTTCATAAGTACTTATTGATTGATAGATACTATGTAAATGTGATTTAGTATTACTGCATAAGATTCATGATTTTAAAATAGCTTAAATCTATAATGGATTGCATCTCTTAGAAACCATGACATTGACTGGGTATATGAGGAGACTCTACTCAAGGTTCTTTGGGATGCCCCAGAGATCAGTGGGGCAAAATGTCCTCTAGGCCAAATATGAATTTGCTGAAGATGGAACTATAGGCCATTACTTTTAGAACTTGAAAATGTGGTTATAAACTTTCTCTTTTAGGCTTTAAGCTGGTTTCCTTTTGTATTGTAGGGATGTACTAAAATTCAGCAACGAAGTGTTCAAACTGACTGCTTGATGGACCATAATCCACTTCCTCAAAGGAAAAGCAAACAATGGTGTCATCTGGCCCATAATCTTCTATGTGTGTGGCACAATTGAGGCCAGAACAATAGCAGAATATGAACCTACTCTGGGACTTTAAATTAGCCTGTGCACTTCCTTCTCTCACAGTGGACCACAGACTGCTGAGTTTCTTTCCAGACCATTAGAGAAGACTGAACATTTAAAGAGGTAGTAGGTAGGGGAAAGAGAGTATCAACGGTGAGGGCTTACAGTAATTTGCAACAAAATTCTGTAAGGATTCATCCAAACCCAAGGCCAAAGTATTCTTGTTATTCCTAGTTATGATTTCTCATTGTTCCCAAAGAGGGGTCAGCAAAAGAAGCCATAGTATAAACTGTATCTCAATGGAAAGGAATGGGAAAAAAGGCAGATTCAATCCATAGTCACTTGGGAAAAGCTATTAGAAATGGCAGGCCCTCAGAGAGTCTACTGAAAGCTCATGTGGTAAAATGTGTTGGATATGGAGTCGGGAGACAGGTTAAAATCCTGATTCTGACACTTGTGTAACTGGACAGAGCACTTAACTTCTCTCAGGCTCAGTTGCAACATCTATACAAAAGGACTGAAAATTCTATGGCATCAACCTCACAGCATGGTTGTGAGGCTCAAATGTAATAATGCTTCTCAAGAACTTTGAAAACCCTAATGCATTACATAAATGTCTATTATTATATTTTTTTATTTCTTTTTTTATTACTGTAACACATGTTTATAGCCTTGATTTATCTGGCACACTGGATACTTTTTCAAAGGTCAAGACAAGGAATCACGGAATCAATGAGGTTTGCAGACCAGAGGACTTGAGAGGCAGAACTGATAATGGAAAGAGCTTTGGGTTTGGGGCCATGATAAACCTGGGTTTGAATCCCACCTCTGACACTTGCTAGCTGTGTGAATTTAGGTAAGTCATTTAACCACCTAAGCCTGTTTTCCTCATCTGTAAAACTGAGGACAGCAATGCCTATACTGTATGAAGGTTGTTAAAAGGATCAAATAGGACACCATATATAAAGTGTTTAGTGAACTTTAATGCAGGGATTCTTAACCTGAAGTCCATTAATTTTCTATTAAAAAGATTGTTAACTAGCTCAATACAACTGGTTTTCTTCTGCAAATACATCTGTGAATTCAACAGGCTACCAAAGGGGTCTATCACACACACACACACACACACACACACACACAAAGGATTAAGAATGTCTGTTTTAAAGTGTCAGTTATTATTGAATGGTTGCATCAGTTTTCTTATGTATCTCTAACCTTGTTCAGTGTCACTGCGGGAAGGGTGGATTTCTATACTTGGACATCTGCAGGGTTTGAATGTTGATAGCAGGTGATAAGAGAAGAGTGGTGTATTCTCTCTGATCATGGCCATGTTTGATAGACACAGAAAATCAATGTAAGGCTTGAGGAAAGATTCACGAATTTGCCTTAGGCTTTTTTGCCTCCCTATTTTTATCTGCCTTCAAGTCCATCTTCTCTGTGAAGTATTCCCTCATCACACCAGCCCACATTGATCCTGACCTTTCCCAAACACCTATATCTTGTCTATAGGACTCACATAGTACTAACATATACCCCTATTATATTGTAGATGTTGGAGGACACACCATGTCTCCTTAACTATATCACAAGCATCTTAATGTAAAGAGTAACATCTTATTCACTGAGTACTAAAAGAAGTCCAAATTCATTGGGCTGGTATTTAAGGCCCTCCACAATCTGCTTCTAGCCTATTTTTTTTTTTCATTTTAAATTCACAATACTATATTTTATATACTCTATGGCTCAGGCAAAATGTACTATTTATCCCAAACATATTATTTCCCACCACAGCGTGTTGGGTCACATCATACTGAATATCTGGAATTTCAATGTTCCCTCCCAATCCTAACCACATCAATCTATTTAGGTCCTGCTTATCCTTTAAGGCCCAGCTCAGGTAGAAGTTACTGTGCCCACCTTCCCTCCCCTCCATTTGAAGTCCACCTTTCACACTTTCTAGTTGTGTGACTTTAGGCTAATCATCTGACCTCTCTTAGCCTCAGTTTAGGGCACCTACATGCTATGATAGATAGAGTGCACACTCTGGATTCAGGAAGACATCTTCCAGGGTTCAAATCTGGCCACAGACACTTAGTAGCTATGTGACACTGGGTAAGACATTTAATCTTTTTTGCCTCAATTCCTCATCTGTAAAATGACCTGTAGAAGCCAAAAATCACTCCAGCCAAGAAAACCCCAAATGGGGTCATGGAGACTTAGACAAACCTGAAACAACCAAACAACAACAACAACAACAATAACGAAAACAAAGCTTGTTTCCTCATCTGTGAAATGAGAATAATATCTCTTTCCCAGGATTGTTAGATAGATAAAAAGAGATATTTTATGTAATGTGCCT
Source organism: Vombatus ursinus (assembly GCF_900497805.2). NCBI lineage: Eukaryota > Metazoa > Chordata > Mammalia > Diprotodontia > Vombatidae > Vombatus > Vombatus ursinus. Next base: position 44,539,821 of record NW_020954619.1, on the reverse strand, counting down.
TGTAAGACTTAAAGTTATCTAATATTAGTCTTTGTATCCTCATTAAATAATACCAATCCTTACATATAATGATGATAATAATAATAATAATAACCTACATGGTGCTTTAATATTCACAAAGCACTTCATATTCTCTAAATTCATCACAACAATCCTGTGAAGTAGATTTTCTATATAGCATTACATCATTTTTTATGATAGATGAAAACAAAAGTTTGTGATTTTGTGATTTGGCCCTGGTCATACAATTAATGTCAAAAGTTGGAATTAAACCCAGATTTTTCCTTCCCCCACTACCAGAAGTGTCAAACACACTGGGACAACAACCCTAGTGCCCAGGAACCAGATTAAAACATAATCAGGGAAATAGTTAATAAAACAAATAAAAACACAACAGAACATAAGTAATATTAATATGTGGTTTTCTATGTCAATATGATCCCCTCAGGGATCATTATGTATGGCTTAGTGGTCCTGTTCCTCCATACTGCCTCATGCATTAATAAATGATTAATAACTATCTATTGAATTTAATAGTAAGCATTTCAATAAATGTTTCTTTGATTGCTTACTATGCAAATTAGAAAGCTATTAGGGGCTGGGGTTTGGAGAGCTTCCTGAAACATTTCAAGATAGTTTTGTGTGTAAGAAACACAAGGAAAATTGGATAAAGCCTAGGAAAGATCAAGTTTCCTAGCTTTCTTCCTTCCAGAGAACTCCAACCAGTGAGACTGCTGAAACAGCAGACACCTTCTCCTGATGAAGCAGCTGCTTGTGCCTCAAGCAGAATGATTACAGTCAGAGCTTTTTTTATTATTATACTTTAAAAAATGCTCCAATGCCATGTTCAAGAGTCCAACAGCTGTGAGTCAAAACTAAGTATCACATGGGCATGATTGCCATGGTAACTACCTTGGCCACATTGGAAAAAAGATGAGGGCGGGAGAGGCTGTCCCTTCTTGTCCACTCTCCTCACTTTGGGGTGATCCTGGCATTGTTCAGCTTGAATGGTGATCAGTTGCTTTGACTGAAATTATGTATTAGCAGCCGAGATGCTCTAAGCTCTCTGGCAGAGACAGCTAGGCTGGGATCTGGGGGGCAGGGAGGAGAGCAACATTTTTATCAACCATTTTGTTCTGTGCCTGAGCCCTGGGTGCCTTGGCCTGGCTGCCTGAGAAAGCAGCTGGATGAGCAGTTTGAGCCTTCTTAGTTAGCAAAGCAAAGCAGCTACCTCAGCCTGGAGTCTGAAAAAAAACAGAGAGGGATTTCACTGGTTTGATTTGGTTTAGTTTGGTTTTCCCTGGCACAAGGTGAAAAAAATCCAAATTATCCTATTGTAGACCAAGAAGAGGTATAAAAAATAATTAGGTGAGACCATCTGGCAAATAAAAGACAGGCAGTGTTTTCATTTCAAACCATTTTCAAATTCTAAGTTTGGGTCATTGGTAGAAGTCTTTTAGGGTTTCATTTGTTTGGGGTGTTTTTTTGTTATTCTTGTTTTGGGGAGACTGGATCTATGATTTCATTGGTATAATGAACTCCAGGTTAGGAAAACTGCACAGATATGGATCTCCACAAATTACAGATGTGCAATTTGACCACAGAAGGCTTCAGAGGTTAAAAGACCTACACAGGGTCACACAGTACATACATGTTAGAATTGGGACTTGAACTCCCATCTTCCTGACTCCAGGTCTGTTTCTCAGCCCATCATGCCATGCCACCTGTCCAGTGGGGTTCTAAAAACAAAAACACTGCTTAGTCAACTCTCAAAGACTGTAAGTTATGTAGAAAACACCAGTCTAAATTGCTAGAGCGATTTTCAATCTCTGGGAGTTCCACGTATCAATCAAATTCTAAGTCAAATCCCTACTTGCATCTATATAGTGAGACAGAATTATTTCATTATTACAGAAATTTCTAAATGAAGAGAAGATATTTCAATGCAACTTTACACAATGTCAGATGTCAAAAAATTTAATATTTAAATATTTAAGTGTTGTAGATAAGCATGCCTCAATAGTTTGAGAGGTCAGCTGATTAAAAGTCCACTGAAACCTAAAAGGACTAAGTCTAGACTTAGAATAATGTACTCCTCAGAAAAAAGGATAGTTCATATTTAACATACAATGTGATGTCTAATATTCAATATGCGTAGTGATGAATTAGAGAATGTGTCAAAATCTTATGAATTCAATTCCATATTATGTGAGTAATAGCAGCAAAATGAGAACACATTGCAGATACGTTTAAGAAGATTTTAAAGGCTGTAAATTTTATTACACATCAACAAACTTAATAGTTTACATTGTCCAAAGTCATTTGCATGCCATTGTATATGTGAACATATCCATATTTATCTATATGTGTATGTACATAAGTATGTATGCATATGTATGTTTGTATGTATGTATCTATCTACTTATCTACCTATCTTTTACTTCTCCTATCCATTTAACACATGCTCTCAGCTTCTTCTTTACTGTATCAAAAACAGAGAACTGGCTTTCCCGTAAGGACGCTCTCCACTTCCAGGAAGAAGGAGTGTATTCCTTGCTCTCCACCGTCATTTTCAGACCATTCTTCTACCGTCAACATTCAAAGATCTTTGCTTTTAATGAGTCCCTTGCTGTCAATATCACCCTCTCCCCATTCATGCCCAGTCATCTACTTCTGGTTCACCTTCTTCCCTGCTTCATATATTTCTCTATCTCTCCCCCCCTTGCCACTGAGAAAGCAATCTTTTATCTGGAAGGTCACCAATGACCTACTAATTCGTCAATGCATTGCCCATTGATCTCCCTACAAGTTTTGATACTGCTGAATATCCCTTCCTACTGGATACTCTCTCTTCCTTTAGCTTTAGCAAATAGAACATCCTAGATTTCCCTCCAACCTCTCTGATTACTCTTTTGTATCTTTCATCAACTCCCCATATCTTTAATATGGATGGCCTTTAAGGACGTGTACTTTTCTTAATTCATGTTAACCTGAAGAGACAGTGTAGTACAGTGGAAAGAGTACTAAATTTGGAGTCAGGAGACCTGAGTTCAAACCATGATTCAAAAATTTGAAGGTGTTGAACTAGAACTCTATGATTCCTCTGAGCTCTAAATCTACATGACCTCCTTTACCAACCTCATTCACTTTGATGGCTTTAACTAATACTTCTAAGCATATCACTCCCCAAAACTGCATTTCCAAGTAGAAGAATTCTTCCTAATGAGCTCTCAGAACTTTATATAACACCTATATAATACACCAAGCATGATATATTCAAAAACTAAGGTTATTGTATTTTCTTCTAAGCTTGCTACCCCTAATTTTACTTCTTTAATGTTGAAGGCACCAGCATTCACTCAATGTCCCATATTCATATCTCTGGAGTTCTATTTGGCTCTTCCTTTTGCCTTACTTCTCATATTCAATTAATTGAAAACTTCTATTTATTTTACCTCTGCATCATCTCTCAATTCCTTCCCTTCTTTTTCTTCTCACTTTTTGCACTTTAATTCAGGTCCTCTTTCTGGTTCACCTGAAATATTCTAATTGCTTCCTGATAGATAATACCACTTCTACCCTCACCACTTCCTTTAATCTTCCTTTCATGCCACTGCAAAAATAACGTTTCCTATGAATAGATCTGGTCACACTATTCTTCTGCCCAAAAATGCTTAGTAGTTTCCTATTTTCAACTGTGTAAAGTTTAGATATCTTTGCCTGATCTTATGGATGTCCACAATAGGGCATCACTAACATTTCCAATTTTAGTTAATGTTTTTCCATTCCAACTATTGGAGGCTCAAGACAAAGTGAATATCTGTTCACTCTCTACTCGCCTCTCCCAACAACAATCAATGTTCTACACTCTCTGTTCCTTTGTTCACACTGGTCCCTGTGCCAGGAATGCCCTCCCTGTTTGTCTTTTGACTTTGTATTTATTCTTCAAAACTGAATCAAATATCATTACCTCTATGAAACTTTCTCTGCCATGGGAAATCAGACCTCATATAGCTCTTTGCTCTGTAATTCTTTTAAATTTCTGTGTGCTTATGATGTATTATTGTATATTATAACTAGTTGGATTATTGCCTTGTCTGCATCCTATATTTTAAGTCTAATTTGGCAATGCCAGGCCTCAGTTTCCTCATCTGTAAAATGAATGGATGTTACTAGATAATCTCCTAGGCCTCTTCCAACTTTAAGTACTATGATTCTATAATCCTACATGAAGGCAAGGTTCATGGGGGAAAGTACTAGATTTAGAGTTAAATGATCTGGGTTTAAAAGTACACATTTGCACTTACAAGATATAAAACTTAGGATAAGTCTCTACTTCTCAGTATCTCAAATTCTCCATCCACAAAATGGAGGGGGGAGGGAAGGGAATATTAGATTAGATGACCTCTCAGGTTCCTTCTAACTCTATTTGACTTCATATTCCATGTCTTATTGGAACATTAAACATGGTGTCCTCTCTCCTGCTCTTTCCCACAAGTACCTAGCAGAATGTTCTACAAACTAGGAAGACTTAATCAGTATTTGTTGAATGAACAGATCCTTTAATTACACTAAATTCAAAATATAGGGAACCAAAACCTTAAACTAAAGGACTGAAACTTTAATAGGAAAATTTTAGCCAACAGTTGATGGCTAAGGGAGGATTTTGAGGGGCTTTACCAGTATTCCCTAAACCAGTCCACTTATACAATTGCCTACCTTGCTGGCATTTAAAATCAGCAGCCTTTTCCATAGATTTCTATACCACCTTGTGGCAGAATTGGGGTTCAGAGTAATATCTGGACCCTAAACTTCATCCACAGATGATTCTACCTGGTGGTTGGGTAATCCTGTAATCATTAGCAGCACTGGCTGATAACATCAACTTCAGGCCTGGCTCAAAGTTGTAACTCAAAACACAATTCATCAGCTGCAGTGAAAACAATGAGTTTTCAATGGATTTTATGGCTGTTTTAGAGGCAGGTCAGCAGAATCATTATGGTTCCAGAAGTCTCCTGCCAATTGGATAACATTCTAGTTAACCCTAAGCTTTGACTAAAGGGAATTCAGCCTAGCCAGAATCATGCCACCATGTGATCTGCCTTTTATTTGTTTAGGATTTTTGTCCAACATTCAAATATCTCTGAGAGCTGACTTAATGTGCCTTTCTAGCTTTGGTGCTAATTATTTGTTTATACTTATTCTATTCTCTAGTCATTCTAAATCATCATTTTTCCCTGAAGATATGTGTCCCATCTCCACACTTGTTCCAGTACTGTAGGCTGACTCAAATATTACATCCATGACTTCACCTAAAATTCCCTCTCCTTTAGCTCTATATGTCCTGATGCTACACAACATAAACACCAAATGGTCCCATCTTCTTTAGAGACAAAGAACATGGTCTCCTGTTGAGAAATACAGGGTTGTGAACAGTCCCTATGGTGGACCCTTGCTATTATCTGATCTCTAACCTCTATAGCCAAGAAAAGTCAAAATAGAAAGGGGAATGAATAGAAAGAGCCCTGGGCTGAGAGGCAGAGTACTTCAGATCTGTTCCTACCTCTACAACTAAGCAACTGTGTGGTCTTGGATTGTAGACTACCCTCCTCTGGGTCACAGTTTCCTCATTTGTAAAAAAGACGTTCCTCATCTCACACACAAGATTCTTCCTGGGATCTAGAGAAACTAACATCCTGCTCTTGCACTTGAGAAACATATCTCTCTCCTCAATTCCATAATGGTTCAGGGGGACTAATCATTGGGAGAATACCCTCTCCCAGAACTGATGTGATGGCATTTCTACTGGCTTAGAGGCTCAATACATTACCCCAATTTCTCTCCAGTTGTTTATCAGTTCACCACTATTCTCAGAATAGTTGGGTGATGGCTTGCAAAGTTCCCCATGTAAATTCAGTTCTGGAACTGATTTAACATACTGCAAGGGGCACCTAATCTCTCAGCATTTCTGGACAACATATGGAAAATTAAATATTTATGCATATGTATGCAATATAGACATGAGTGCAACATATTGTTTGCATATAGGCAGCACACATGCAAACACACATGTTTATATGTGTGAACACATGTGTATACAAGTACATATGCATGTGCACATGCATAACAGTGTGCACACATGTGCATTTGTATATATACATGCACATATGCATAGACAGAGTATGTTTACATGTACATGAACATATCATGTTTGTGTGTGTTTATATGTATGTGCATGTGCATATTGCTGTTATATTTGTTGCATACATGCAATGTGTTATATGTATGCATGCATATGTGTGTGTATGTATATGTTTGAATGCATATATATATATGTGATATTCAAACTTAAAACTTCACTGTGACTTTTGGGACACCTTGTAAATGCACTGTAAAATGCCTTTCATCTGACAACCCCAAAAGACATTGTAAACAGGCCATCAAATCTCCTGGCAGTAGACTCTCATATGCTCAGATCCACATACACACATGCTAGGTGAAAGCTCTGTTCCTTCAAGATTCATAGGACCCTCAGTCTAGTTCTCATTCTCAGAGAGAAGTAAGTGAGTTCCTCAATTAAAACTATATCTCACCCGCAGAGTTCTACATGTACCATCGTGGGGTTTGGGGGTATCTTTCTCTAGTCCTATTGGTTCCAGTCCGCATTCTAATGTGCTCTCAATATCAGTCTCTAGTGATTAGGGTCCCTGACTCATGTAACCAGTTAACATCAATTAGCTTTTCCAATAGCTTAATTACTGTGGAGAAGATAGAGCAAGGAAAGAAAAGCATCTTTCCCTCAACACCTGGGGCACACACTCTCCTCCATTCCACATTGGCTCCTGGGAAGAATGGATTCGAACTTAATGTGGTTTCCACAAAGCATTTGCCGTAACAAGTGTACTTCCAAATGAGAAATGGCCAATGGATAAATCATTGTAGATTCTTCTTGACTGCCTTCAACCGATGTTGGATCTTGTGGGACTTACGTGTCTCAGCTGGCCCCCAATTCTGGCACGGACTCTTTATCCAAGACCTCTGTTTATTCTGGTTTGTCAGAGCTCACAAGGTCATATCTCTTTCACCTCCTTCACCTAAAAGCAGGAAAGAACGAATTCTGAGAGGAAAAGAGGAGAGGTCTTTATGTTGGGTTGAGGAAGGGAGGGCTCAAAGTCTCTTCCCTTCCAGATTCTTACAGCCTTTCTTTCTCATTCAGTCATAGCCAGGAAGGAAAAAGAACACACCCTGGCCTCTTAATGTCTTTTGAATTCATTCTCAGTTCTGGCTAAGCAGTCAATCAAAAATATTCCTCTTCCACTTCACATAGTAAATGAACTGGAAATAGCCAGAATTCCTGCTCATGCTCTGAACTGGGGAGTGGATACCTTATACTACACATTATCAATCCTTCTTACAAGCAGGTTTCTATGTGTGGGGTGGTAGCAGGCAGGTAGCACTGTACATGTTCTGAGGATGGAGCTCCACTGGCCAGGTCCACCTCCTTCTCTTGTAACTTAACCAAAAAAAATCTGAACTTCCCATATGTCTTGGCAAGTCACATAACCTGTCCTGGCCTTACCTCCCTCATACATGAAATGACAGCCACAGTATTGACCTTTCCTATCCCAAAATTTTGCTATAAGAGTATTTTCTTTTCTTTGCACTTAAAAGTATTTTTCCAATTACACGTAAAGATAGTTTCCAACAATCATTTTTGTAAAATTTTGAGTTCCAAATTTTTTCTACCTCCCTTCCTTCCTTCCCCCCTTCCCAAGAAAACAAGAAATCTGAAATAGGTTATATATGTACAATCATGTTTAACATATTTCCACATTAGGCATGTTGGGAAAGAAGAATCAAAACAAAAGGGAAAAACCACAAGAAAGAAAAAAACAACAAAAACAAAGTGAAAATGGTATGTTTCAATCCACATCCAAACTCCACAGTTCTTTCTCTGAATGTGGATAGCATTTTCCATTCTGGGTCTTGGAATTGTATTGGATTGTTGTATTGCTGAGAAGAGCTAAGTCATTCACAGTTGATCATTGCATGGTATTGCTGTTACTGAGTACAACATTCTCCTGGTTCTGCTCACTTCACTCAGCATCAGTCCATACAAGTCTTTCCAGGTTTTTCTGAAATCCATTTGCTCATCATTTCTTATAGCACAATAGTATTCCATTAAATTCATATACCACAGCTTGTTCAACCATTCCTCAATTGATGGGCATCCCATCAATTTCCAATTCTTTGTCACCACAAAAAGAGCTGCTATAAATATTTTTGTATATGTGAGTTCTTTACCCTTTTTTATGATCCATGAGGATAATCTCTATAAAATATTTGGCAGGTCATCCCAGGAGAACAAAGTTCTAGTTCCAGCTCTGTCATTAACTCTAACCTTGAGCAAATCGCATAACCTCTCCTAGCCTAGGTTTCCTTATCTGTAAAAAAGAGGGTTTGGGGCTAGATTGTCCTTAAGGTCCCATCCACCACTAACAATCTGAGTCTAACTGATGCCTTCAAAGGTGACCTATTCTGGTGTTACTTAGTGTAATTGCACTTTGTCTTTGATATTTTAATTCAGCCAGAAATGTAATCTGAGTGTATGACAAGATGACATTTATGCTCAAGGACCTTAAAGAAAACTAACATAGAATCTGTGATATCACTGTGTTAGAATTAATTTGTTACTCCCTCTGAGAGTGTCCATTTGGACTTACAAATTGGTCCTGAGTTTCCCGGCATATCTTAGATTCAGTTCTTTAAAAAATGTGTTGCTTTGGCTATTTTATTTTCTTGTCCTTTCCCTACTGATGTTCTATTTAAAGTGTGTGGAACCTCACCAGGCAGACCAGAAGAAGGCAGATATGATTGGCATTCCCCTCAAGCAGCATCCTTCCACTATCCCTGACTGGCAGGGTTTAAACAGTAATTATAAGAAGATGAAAAAAAATACAATGCATACACATATACATGTATACATTCATAATGACATACTCATATGCACTCACATACTCTTACACTTGCAGATACATACTCACACAAACATAATGCCTTACCATGATACTTATTACCCCCTTGTGCACTCCTCAAACTCTCCAAACTAGCCTAATGGGTGTTACCTCTTATCTTGTATCCTATCACCTACATCAGCACCTTCAAACAGGGTAGCCCCCATGGCTGGAATGTCTCTTCAAGCTCTTAAGGGCCTTTCAAATCTCAGTTCAAATGTTACCACCTATAAAAACCCTTTTTTGTTTTTCTGTTAAACACAGTTGTTAATGTTAACCATGCCTCAACCTCCCTCCCAAAATTGCCTTTTATGTTTATTTAGCAAATATTTGATATTTATATACCTATTCAGATTCTGTATCCCCTATTACAATTGAAATTCATTCAAGTTACATATTAAAATGCCATGGCATAGGAAATTAATTATTTCAGATGCAAAGATTCTTTACCTGGGGCCTGTAAACTTGTGCATGCATGCATGCATGCATGCATGAATGCATATATGCATATTTGTCTGTGTATATACACACAACTATGTATGTGGCTATAGGTATGTATATGTATGTGTATATATATATACATGCATATACATACATATACATACCTATAGCCATATACATATGCGTGTATACATACACACTTGTAATATACCTGTACTCACACACATATAAGTAAACCCATATATTATATGCATATGCTCACACACATATATTGATAACTATATTTCAGGGTATACTTTGTAATTCTATGTATTTTATGCATTTACAAAAAAATATTGTTCTATAGCCTTTACCAGATCACCAGAGGGGTCCATGACATCCAAAAGGTTAAGAAGCTCTGCTCTTAGATGATCTTATTGGGTCAATAATAATTCTTTACATTAGAGTAGATGACAGTGAGTAGTACATTGCCTCTGAATTCAGAGGAGATCTGGGTTCAAATTCTACCTTTGACTCTATGTGAACTATGTGAACCTGGGTCAAATCACTTAACCTCCCTATGCCTCATTTTCCTCATTTGTGAAATGAGAGAGTTGAACAGAAATCTTCCAGGGTCCTTTTCAGTTCCAAATCTATTATCTTCTTGCTGTTCTGTTTTTACCTTTGTATTTCCAATGCCTGGGACATAACAGTTTAATAGATGTTTAGTGAATTAATTTGAATTGAATACTTACACACTAACACACTCTTAAATATTCTCAAAAATGCTTAAAAGAACCCAACTCTGACAGATGCTTCAACACACAATCTTAGAGGTATTCTCATACGTATAATGTCTATTTGTTCACATGCATTTTCACAAAAGGGATCCTGCACACTGCAGCCAAGGCAAGCTTGCTTTTAAAGTCAGTGGAAATCAGGAGCAAGTCAAGGTTGTATTGAGAGTCAGTCCAAATGGCAGAGCTTATAAAGGTTCTGATGTGCGGAAGAGAGGCTAAAAAATAACCAGCAGCCTCCTCACCACGGAAAACCTCAATGAGAATAGTAAGGCAGGCAGGAAGCCAGAGAAAGGAGTAAATATGATCTGGAATTGAGCATCCAAACTGGACAGGTTGTGTATCCAGATGGCAAAAAAGAAACACACACATACACATACATACACACACACATATACAAGTAGAATATCCAGTTTGAACATTTCAAAAGTTTCATTTGATTAAAATACATTTCTGGGATACAGTCTGGAGAGAAAGTCTGGGCTGTCCCCAATTGGTTGGCAGGGCTTTGATTTGGTGTGGCAGAGGTGCCCTGGATCTCTAGGCACAATTCATCAGGGAGATGCAGGCAGCAAGACTGTCAAAGCTTGGGGCTGGGGCTCCCCATGAGGCACACTTCAAGCTGAGGTGAGTCGACAGACGGCAGGGAGAATTCCTCTCCTTTCCCCGGTCAGTCACAAGCCTGCCAAGCCACAGCTTGGAGACCAGCCTGACAGGATTTAAAACTGCCACCAGAAAAGGGCCAAATGGAAAGCAGTGGAGATGAGACAGGATGGGAGGTGACGTGGGACAAAACAAAAGGTTCTTTCCAAAACATTATTTGGCAAAAGCAAAGACTCCATTAAAATGTCAGGTAAATCACAGATAAAATTGGTTGAATCTAATAGAATTTATCCACTTTAAACATCTTTGAGGGTTGATGGGCCACTGTATGTGATTCACATTCACAGGCTCTAAACAGCAGGGACCTTGGTGGCTATCTTATTTTCTTCTTCTTGAGTTAGTACTTTGGGGAAAGCCAAATTATTAGGAAGATTTTCAATTAGTTATTGTTATAAAGGGACAAAATAATCATAAGTGTGGTCAGAATGCTGGACTCCCAGACAGTCAGTCAGTGCTAATTATCCATGAATTTTGTCACTGAGATGACAGAAATTGAGTTTAGAAAGATCTCCTATTGCCCAGATAGACACAAGCTAGAGCTTTGAATTAACTGAGATGATTAATTGTTCTGTTCCGTTCTCATTCCTGGAGCAAACATCATTACTGATTGAACATAGTGAACACAAATGTGAGTTCAAGAACGTTAGGGTTGAAATGGAGTCTTTAGAGATCATCTAATTCAGGTCTTTCATTTTACATTTGAAAAAAACTAAGATCCGGAAAGGACAAGACTCACCTATATCCATAAAATTAGCAATTAGCAGAAATTTCGTTAAAAACCATGTCCCCGAAACCAAATTTTTTTTTCTTTTTATGTTTTCTTTATTTTATTTTAACTTATAGAACAAAAAAAAACATTTCTGTAACATAGTATAATTAAAAAGATGATTTCACATGAAATGGAAATGTACAACTTGCTATTCCTGTTAAATATTTAATAAAGTTATTATCTAAATAATAAATAGATAAATAATAGAAATTTATCAATTAGTTTAAACAAAATTATACTCAAGAAATATTTCTGAATAAATGGATGAACCAAGATGCCCAATTTTACCTTTGATAGAGTTTCTCTTTTATTTCCTAAGATGAATGATCTATATAATGGGATTTTGTTGTTGAGTTATTTCAGTTGTTTCCAACTCTCCATGACTCCATTTGGGTCTTTCTTGGCAAAGATACTGGAGTGGTTAGCCATTTTCTTTTCCAGTTCATTTTATAGAAGAGCAAACAGAGTTAAATGACTAGCCTAGGCTCACATAGCTAGTAATTGTCTAAGACTGAATTTGAATTCAAATCCTTCTTACTCCATGGCTGATGCACCATCTAGTTACTCATTTAGAATGGGAAGAATAGGGGATATGAAACTCAAAATGAGGGAAGAGATGACAAAAGTATAACTGCCCTCAGTGAGTCTAATTGCCTGGGCAGGGAATTTCATCCTTAGCTATTGAAAAATTATTGTATATAATTGCTAAGCTAATGTAAATTAACATGTAAATGGCAGAGGTATAACAGAATTGAGAAAAGACAAATATCTTAGCGTTCAAAAAAGGGAAGAGGGTCAAGCCTATAAACTATAAGTTATCATGCTTGACTGCTTCTGGACAACATCATTGGATATGTTATTAAAGGGGTGGTTTGTGAGTATTCAGAAATGGAAGATACAGGCACTAAAATCTAGCTTGGGTTTATCAAGGACAAGTAACATTAGATTTTCTTTACAGCATTATTAGACCAAAAACTTAATGTAAATATTGCATGTCTTGATTTTAACAAAGTGTTTAACCATCTTCATGCTAAACATGGGAGGAAGATGAGAAGATATGGTCTAGATGATAGTATAGCTGTCACTTAGATGACCATGCAATGAATAAAAATAACTGACATTTTTATGGTGTCTTACAGGGTTTTTTTTTTAAATCACTTTGCTTTCATTCACTCATTTGACCCTCACAACAACTCCATGAAGTAGATACTTTAATTTTTTTTTCTTATCACCTACATTTTGCAGATGAAAAAAGCAAAGGTCAGAGATACTTGCTCCATTGTCACACATTAACAAGTGTAAAAGGGTGGATAAACTCAGGTCTTTCTGATGCAACATCCTATCTGCTATGTCATGTTACCCATGGTCATTTTTTTTCAGATCAGTGCTATCTTAGAAAGCACTCTCTACCCTGGGTTTGTATTGTTCAATATATTAATTTGTAACTTGAATGAAGGCATAGTTGACATGCTTATTAAACTTGAAAATGACACCATCCTAGAAGATCAGTTAGTATGTTAAACAACAGTGACAGAACTAAAAAAAACTCAAAATATAATATCACTGGGCTAGATCTAATGAAATGAAATTTACTTGAGATTATCATAAAGTTTTCCCTTTGTGGTTACAAACATCATCAATATGGGATAAAATAGGCTTGGGTAAATGCAATGGATTTTTCTTTGGCTTTGTCCTTCTTGACGGCTTGATAATATTTGACACTGCTGACCACACCTATCTCCTGTATTCTCTCTCCTTCTTGAGGTTTTATGATTCTGCTCTCTCTCTCTCTCTCGATTATCTTCTTTGACTTGTCAGGAGGCTCTTTCTTAATCTCCTTTGTTGGATCATCATTCATGTTCCTCTCTTAGAAGCTTCTTAATTTTGTCTCATGATCCTATCAGTTCCTACTGGTTCAATAACAATGTCTATAAAGATAAGTATAAAATCTGTATATGCTGCCCTCATCTGTCTCATGAACTATAATCCCATGTTTCTGCCTTTTAGACAACTTCACCTTGTCCAAAATTGTACTCGTTATATTTCCTCTGAAACTCACCTCTCCTCTTAAACTCCTTTTTTTGTCTTTTGAGGTAATTGCTATCTTTCCAATTTCACAACCTCTGCAGAATCCTAGACTCTTAACTAAAACTGATAAGCCCCATGTCTAATCAGTTACCAAATATTATTAATTCTAGACAGTTAGGTGGCACAATGGATAGAGTACTGGACCTGGAGTCAGGAAGACCTGAATTCAAAATGACTTCAGACACTTATTAGCTATGTGACCCTGGTCAAGTAACTTAACATTGTTTGCCTTAGTTTTTGCACCTATAAAATGAGCTGGAGAAGGAAATGGCGAACCTTTCCAGTGTCTCTGCCACAATGTGGTCACAAAGAGTTAAGTCATTAGCAAAACAACTGAACAGCAATGAATTCATTCTACCTTTATAGAATATTTCACATCTCTCTTTCTCTCCATTAGCATGGCTAAAATTTTAAATGAGCAACCATTACCTCTCATGTACACTACTGTGCTTGCCTGTGGATTTGTCTCCCTTCTCCTAGTCTCTCTCCTCCTTTAGCTTTCCTCTGCAGATATTAAACTGATATTTTTAAAGCACAGGTATGACCATATTACTCTCCTGCTCAAGTAGCTTCATTGGCTCCCTATTGCCTCAAGGAGAAACGTCTTTGTTTAACATTTAAAACTCTTCACAATATGGATCCAATCTCTGTCTCTAGACTGATTTAGCATTATTTCCCCACATACACTTTAAATTCTAGCCAAACTTGTCCTCATGCTGTCATAACTGTAAATGATATTCCATTTCCCTTCCCTAAACTTTTGCACAAACTATTCTACAGGGATTGAATGCTTAACCTTCTTAGCTGTGATGTTCCCTATCTTTTTAAGATCATATTCTACACTGGAATACAACTGATTTTCCCAGTCCTCAGTGCCCTTTTCCTCTTAAAATTACTACACACACACACACTCACTCACACACACACACACACACACACACACATGCACACATATATCTACATTCATTTATCTATATACATATTTTTGTTTTGTCTCTTTTTTTCTCCTAGTAGAATGTAAACTCTGTGAAGGCAAATCTGGATTCCTTATAAAATATTCATACTACAGTAGACAATAAATGATCGTTGAATTTAATCTAATTGAATGAGCACATAGTTACGAGAGTTCACATTTCCATAGGGCTTCACTGCACAAAGCACTTTATTTATGTATTCTTGAAATAGCCCTTGGAGAGAGTTGATACAATGAATTGCTGGTGATTCCAACTTTATATATTTTCAGAGTAGTGAATAACTGCAGCTAACTTTAGTTCCTGAGAGGAAATAAGTAGAAAATAACCTCAGATTAAAGACCGTGGAAACAATTAGCCCTGGGAGGTTCACAGTGTTCACTTTGGGCTATTCCTCCATGTAGAAGGAGACTACATTGAAGAGCTACTTAGTGAAGGTTTCCTAGCCTAAAAAGAAAAGATAACAACAAATTAGAAGTTTATATGAGGTAAAGGAGATTGGCACTGCTGGCTAGTGCATATGACATTTGCCCAGCTTAAAAAGTAATCCACCATTCAATGTATCCCAGATCTTCCCCATGTTCCTTTATGCTAAGCACTTTTTACATTTCCCTATCTTGGGAGACTAGCAACTTTCATCATGAGAAATGAAATCCAAGAGACTGAAAGAAACTGGAAAGGTTGAGGAGAAGGGGTAGGAATAAAGTCCTTCCTTCCTTCCTTTTTCCTTCCTTCCTTTCTTCCTTTTTTCCTTCCTTCCTTTCTTCCTTCTTTCCTTCCTTCCTTTCTTCCTTCTTTCCTTCCATCTTTCCTTTCTTCTATTCTTCCTTCCTTTCTTTCTTCTTTCTTTCTTTTTTCCTTGTTTTCTCTTTCTTTCTTCCATTCTAACAGAAGATTCAATGTACTGAAAATGAATCATGTTCTTTCCACACCGTATCATCTGCATCTAAGTTTATGTTATCCAGTGATAGCTATGCATTTTTCAACTACTCACAAACCTTCTTTTTAAATCTGAACTGCATTAGATTCCAGCAAAACATTAGAATGATTTAATGTATATTTTTTATAATGATGTGACTGTGAACAAGTCATTTCTCTGCTTTGAGCTTCAATTTTTTTTAATATGAAAATTGTGTCTAATATTTATGCTACTAAATTCAAAGTGAGGTTGTACAGATCAAAATAGAAAAATCTACATAAAACTATGTGAATTAGGCATCATATGGTTGCTCCCACCAATGTCACTTTGCAATGATAGTAATAGGAATAAGTAAATTTTATATATTATGTGTGTTTATAGCATATTATAATTTACTGTACAAATACTTTCCTTGCAACCATTCTTATCACAATGCCTCACATACGGTAGGACCTTTTTGTTAATGATATTTTATTTATTTGCTGTTTTGTTTTAATAAGCAAGGCAAAGAGGATCTGAAAGATGGGATAAAGAAAGATGAAATTGTAAAGGAGCCAGGACTGGTACACAGGATAAGGACACACTGCATGAAATGGAGAGCAGGTTTAGAGAAAGTAAATATGTGGGCAGGAAGGGTAGATGAAAGAGGGGCTGGGAGAAGGGATTTGTCTTAAATTTATTGTGGCTGAGTAAGCTACCGCACACATGGTTTCTATGTTTAACTCATCAGTCAACCTTACATATGTACCACTTGAAAATCTGTTTAATTTTCTGGACCAAACTTAAGAAGGCCTTGAATAGCCCATCTTTTACTGTCATATTCCCCACCCCTAACTCCTTCCCAATCTTATATGTAGTAGCACAACATAGTAGAACATAGTAGAATTTTAATAAATGCTAGTTGATTGACTAGCTGAATGACAATGGCTCTGTGAGATAGGTATTTAGTGAAAATATCATCACCATTTTATAGATGAGAGATCTAGAAGTCAAAGAAATGATCTGCCTCTGGTCACATAACTGACAAATTTGGGAGTCAGTATTTGAACCCAGTTCTCATCAGGTACTTGAAGGGATATGTAGAAGGATTAGATTTGTTTTGTTTGGTTCCCAAAGGCCAATCTAGACACATTGGGTAGGAGCTTCCAATTTACCAAAGAAGCTAATGTAGGCTTGATGGCAAGAGAAACGTCTAACAGTGAGAGCTGTCTCAATGCGGAATCATCTGTTATTGAGGTTGTTGTTTCTCCGTTACAAAAAACAATGTTTAAGCAGAGACTAGATGACCACTTGAAGGTCTGTTAGAGTGGCAGATTGTTTTTGTTATGAGTTTGGAATAGATAGCAACTAAGGTTCATTCCAGTCCAGAAAGTCTGATTCTGTGGCTTTTGATGCCAAATCCAGTGTTCTTTCCACCATAATATAACTCTAGTCCAACTAAATCCCATGGTAAAGTTGTGAAATGAGGTTGTAACACTATTCAACTGATCACTGATCCATAACGCTGTTCCTGTAGAAATAACTCTCGCCCACAACAGTATTTTGCTTGACATTGTATTGTCAGAGAATCAGTTGTTGGGAGGGCTTCAGTGTTCTGTCTTTTAAGTATTGTCATTGTAACCCAGTCTTGCTTAATACATATGCCTGCAGCAGAGCTCCCAGTGGCACTGGGAGACTAAGATGCCAGTAAGTTTTATAAATACCCTAACTTTTTAATATGGCTTGTAGACATGTTTCTCTGAGTTTGTACTCAGATTTGAATGAGCCCTTTTCTGTTCATGTATAATTCCAGCCTGCATTTGTTTTGTTTTTCCTTCTTCTAATTAATTCCAACTTCTCTCTCGAGTTTGACCACAAGCTAAGTTGATCTGTGACTCATTAATCATGTCCTCTCCTTAGCTTGAATCCCTTATCTATATAAAACCATATTGATCTACCTTCCTTTGGAACCTGTCACACACAGCATCCTTCTCACCTCTAATTGGTTCTTACCTTCCTCTGCCTCACTTGTATTCATCATTCATTAATCACCCAGCTTTTTCTCCATCATAATGAATGTTGTAGGCACAGGCTTATTTATTGTAATTGTGTTTTATAGAAGAGATTTCCCTAATTATCTTGTGGCCATGACTCTCCTAATATGGTCTGAAGACCATCACTGATCTCTAAGGGTGGAAAAGGAAGAGCATATGCTGGTCCTATCAGGGTTTACTAGATAAAAGTCTCTGAATCATAGGATTCAAAAATAGAAGGAAATATAGGGACCATTTAGTCCAATACCTTCACTTTATGAGGAGGAAATTGAGGCCCACAGGGGTGAAGTACATTATGCAGGTAATTAGTGATAGAATCAGGATTCAAATTCAAATCTTCTGACTTTTTCTTTCCCCTATAACACAATGCCTTCACTCTTCCAGTTTGGGTGGGATGGGGAGGGGATGGATTAATAACTTCTTTTTTTTTTATACCTTTCATTAGTATTGAATCTAATGTCAATTTGGAAGGCACTTAGCACAGTGCCTGATACATAATAGATGCTATGTAAATATTTATCCCCTTTTCTCTAATATTCTATCGTTGTTCCCATTAGTTAGGAGGAAGTGTGTGTGTGTGTGTGTGTTTGTGTGTGTGTAAATGTGTGTTGCTTTTTTAGTCCTTTTTAGTAAGGACCATTAGGAATGACTAGAATCCATATTTTGGAGTGAGGGAGTTGAGACGGAGCTGTTATTTTCCCCCACTCACTCTCAATTAATCAGTCAACAAGCTTTTAGTAAGCATCTGTGTAACATACGCTATGCTTGGTACTGGGGACACAAAACTAGAATGAAACAGTGCCTAATTTCAATCAGCTGTCATTATTTTTTATATTACATTGAAAGAAATAACATATATATATTCCAGAGTCTGATGTGATAAAAGTAGATGTTGTGAGGTCACTGTTATATGGGGATATTTCTCCATTGACTATTGGTATATTGAATGTATTTTAGTACCAGGTTTACTAGTTACTTCTTGTATGATCTTGGAAAGGATAATGTCTGTCAGTCTATTCCCCATAAAATGGAGAACGAAATATCAATATAGCTTACGCTATAGCACTGCCGTTAGCTTTACGTGACTATGTGGGACTTCTTTGAACACATCCAAGTGTTATAAAATGGACACTATTGTTATTTCATTCTTATTTTCTTTGATGGAGTTCACCTAGAAACATTTTGGGACAAATAACTTCTTATTATTCCTTTATATTTTATGCTTCATTGACTATGTTGCAGGTGGATTAAATAACTGATAATTTTTGATTAAATGAAAGCATAGAGAGATAATCTTATCCTTTGTGGTCTCGTTGAAAGTATCTGCAGGACAGATCTGGTAGCTGGCAGAATGATAGAGATGATTCATAGTCATTGGGACATTTTGGTGTCCCAAAAGTTTTAATTCAGATTTAAATTTTAGTAGTTTTATGAGCTTATTACTGCACCAAGACCTTTGGGAACTCTCTATCCCAATAATAAAATAAGCATTTATTAAGTGCCTGCTATCTGCCAGGCACTGTGCTAAACACTGGGGATACCACTGATAAAAAGAAAAATAGTCCCTCTACTCAAAGAGCTTTCAACAAAAATCTAATCAGGGGAAATGCACAAAAGGAGGTAAGAAATTGGGGGGGGAGAAGTGGGGGCATCTTTTTCTGTGAAGTTGAAACCTGGCAGAGCAGCTGATGTATAGTGGAGTGAGTCAGAGAGTTTCTGCCCTCTAAAAAGGAAGGTATTGGGAGGAGTTTAGTACTCTTTCTCTCATACAGTCTTGATTTCATCTGCTAGGTCTCTATATTTTGAGGGCTTTACACCCGTGTGGTTTGGAGGTTATGTGTGGTTTTTTAAACCATTATCTATGAAAATATTGTTGATAAATTCCACTGTGAGGAGATAATGTTATGTGTGGGAGAATGTGGGCAACAGTTTTATCTCTAATAACGTTATGATTCCAGTACCATTTGTTTGATGAATTATAAGTGATATTTGTGGTCTTGGATTCATAATACAAGCATTTGTTATGTGTAACTTTTTGAAAAATTCCTAGTTTCTCATGTACAATTCTAGCTACTTGATCATGACTTTCTAGGAATTTTATCAGTACTAAATTTTTGCAATATACAGTGAATGATGTTGTACAGCTTCTGCCATTTCCCTGCCAAGTTTGTATCAACCAACAAGCCCTGATTTCTTAGCAAGGAACTTTCTTTAACTGTAGGTATCACTTACCTGCTATACTATCACTCTCATGAACCCATCCACTTGCCTAAGCCTTTTTTTAATGTTTATTGTGATATTCTTGCTCAAGAACCTGTGTGCATTGCCTTTGAAGGGCATTTAGGTTCCATCCTTAGATCCTGGTGATTTCATAGGCTTCATTCCTGAATAAACCAATATGAATTACCATTCACAAAGTCTGTATGGTATCTATAGTTGGCCCTTTAAAAAATTATGCAAAGCATAGTCTTCTTTCAAAAATAATTTAACCCTCTTTAGAGAGGGAGCTGGCTAGGTGGCACAGTGGATAGAGCACTGGGCTTGGAATTAGGAATACTCATCTTCCTGAGTTCAAATCTGGCCTCAGATACTTACTAGTTGTATGACGTTAGACAAGTCACTTAATTCTGTTTGCCTCAGTTTCTCATCTGCAAAATGAGCTGGAGAAGGAAATAGCAAATCACTCTAGCCTCTTTGCCAAGAAAACCCCAAATAGGGTCACGAAGAGTCGGACATGACTGAAACAACCCAACAACAACAGAACGGAAAAAAGAACAAAATTCTGTATGATGAGTTATGACATAATTAAATTCAATGCTTCTAGAATCTATTATTTCTCTGGTACTGTGATTATCTTTTTACTGATGTGGATTTTAATTCCTCTGTTGCTTAGTAGAATGCATTCATTACTTCTCTCCCCTCCCGTTGCCAAACCCCTCCGCTTACCACATGTTGGCCGAGACTCTGGTGATGAGCATTTCCATACTTAGTTGTGCTGGTCCTCAACTGGCAGACATAACAACCCTCAGCAGGCCCATATGCAAAGTCATTCCAGTTTTGTCAGTCCTGCCAGAACTTATACTATGTTGGAATAACTCTCAAGAATCTCAAGCCACTGCCATGCTCTATGAGGAAGCATCAGAGGGAGACTTTACTGGAGGTACAGTATCAAAACTGTTCATAATGCCCCTATTGATTAGAGGCTGCCCTCCTTTCAAATTATTGTTAGTCATTTTAGATTTCACAGAGCAGTTCTTCATTCATAAATTTTGTCAACCATAGGAAGTTTGGCATATGAAATGTCAGCTTAAATCTGGATGTTAAATGTCAGCTCTTCCTCTTGAAATGCATTGTCCCCTACGTTGAAGTACATTTTCCTTCATGAATTACCCTTTCTGTATTTCTGTTCAATTTCAGTGTCCAATTTCATTAACTTCATTGGGATGATGAGTTATAAAAATGTTGCTAAAATCAATACATTATATCAATGTTCCATGTACAGGATTTCGAAATAAAAATGGATTACAATGGGAACAGAGATGTAGCATAAAATCTCGTTACAACCAAGGGGCATCTTGCCACTCATTGTAAAGTTATTTCAATTCTGTTCATTCACTATTTAGTGGGGGATTTTTTATGATTCCATGCAGGAAAGAAATTATCATATTTCTGTGGATTTGAAAAGTGGCACAGGAAATCTCCACATTTCCAAATCATCTTTTCAGATATCTTGGTTTAAACTCAGCCCTACTTTCTCTGACATGACCTCTTAGATTATGTGGTTTCTATTGCTATTATGAGACCACTACATCTGTAATTGATAAGGATTGCCAGGCAATTTATTCCATTCATTATGCTAAAGTTGTATGTTGGTGTAACAGGGAATGGGGCCCATGTTGCCCAGTCTACACTGGAATTTAAAGCAATTCCATTTGTGTTTTTCCTTAAATCTTCCCAGAGTACAATGATGTTTGTTTTATGGAAGATTGGTTAAATGGAAGAAAGGATCTTGGTTTGGGAGTCAGCTAGGCAAGGCAACTAACTTTTGGTCTAATTCCTTCCACTTAAGCGCTATGTGACCTTGGTAAATCATCTCACCTCTCTGAGACTTAGTTTACTCATCTATAAATAGGAATGATATTTGCTCTGCTAAACTCACAGGGCCATTGTAAGAATCAAAAAATATAATTTATAAAAGGGACTTGTTAGGTTTTAAAGCATTATAAAGATGTGAGTTATCACCATCATCATCACCATCATCATGGATTTGATCCATTGTACTAGGTCACTGGGTATCATTGATTTTAATAATTCTGTTGATATTCTAAGGTTATTAAAAATTGGTGAATTATTAATTTATAAGTGTTAAGAGCCTGTCTGCTCACAATATATTTTAATATATTGTAATGGAAGGGAAGGGGAAAGGAATAAACATTAACATAGTACCCACTAGTCACTGCACTAAGCACTTCACATATATTATATCATTTGATCCTCATGACAACTCTGGGAAGTAGTTGCTGTATTATCCCATTTTACAGATGAGAACAGTGAGACAAACAGAGGTTAAGTGACTTGCCCAGGTTCACATAACTTTTAAGTGTCTGAGGCCACATTTGAACTCAGGTTTTCTTGACTGTAGGCCCAATGCTCTATCCACTGATAGGAATGGGGTGGGGGGAGAGATGTCAATTTCTTTTTCACCTATTCATCTCTAACCAAAATAATAGGTCGTAGAAGATGGAATGGGAGGAAATTGTGCATGTGAAACAACTTTCCATTGTTAATTGAGTTAGTTGGACCTCCTTAATTCAAAACTGACATGTTTCCTAAAAAGCACAATACTATCTTCCTCTTCCCTCAGATTAGCTTAGAGCTTAGCCTATTGAAAGGATGATGTCTTAGCCCTTAGAAGTAGCTTCTACAGACTCCAGAAAGTAGGAAGATAATTGCATACAACCTGAAAGTAGAAGGTGAGAGCTAAAAATTCTGTAGTCTACCAGTCTTTCAAAAATGTTTTCATCACCCTTCCTTTCTGGTGTTCAAAGAAACAAGATTGCAAGACTTATTGATTCTCTCCTCTCATCTAGATCTTGAAGATTATTATTATTATTCAGTTTCTAGTTATTATGTTTGATTTATTTTCATTTTTATATTGAGTTATAAATGTCCTTCACAGCTCCACCTACATTTTGGTAAGTCCTCATTAAACTAATTTGTCCCTCTTTCTTGAGCAATGAAATTTCTTTGTCCAATGAGATTAAAGTAATGAAACTTCCTATTGTCTCTTGTTTAAAGATCCCTAGTTTCTGGCTCAAAAGTCAAGCCTCACCCCAATCTAGTTTCAGAATTGTGAACTTAATCCAACATTTGAGGAGCCAGCATTGATTTAGAGTGTAATGACCTTAGTTAGAGTGCTGACTTTGTCATTTACTAGCTATGTGAAGTCATACAAATTTCCTGAGCTTCATGTTCCTCATCCATACAATAGGATGATAAAACCTGCTCTGTCTATTTGTAGTATGGTGGAAAGAATCTTAGAACAATGGTTAGAAAGCCTAAATTCTAGTCCCAGGTGTGCTATTTTATGACCTTGGGAAGGTCATTTGTTCTTCAGAAGCCTAAACTTCCTCTAGAAAATGAAGCATTTAGAGTCCCATAATCCTTAAAGTCCCTTGCATTTCTACCATTGTATCATTGTATCATTGTAGACTCACAGAGGCAGTGGTGGTACAATAAATAGAAAGCTGGTCCTGGAGTCAGGCCTACCTGAGTTCAAATTTGGCCATAAATACTTACTAGCTGTGTGACCCTGGGCAAGTCACTTAACTTCTGGATATAATAACATCACCTACCTCACAGGGCTGTTGTGAATATCAAATGAGAAAATATTTATAAAATGTGTTTAGCACAGTGCCTGGCACATAGGAGGTACTATATAAATGTTTATTCCTTTCCCTCCCTGATATGAATTCCTTCGTCTGTAAAATGGGAAACATAATATGTATACTAGCCACCTCACATATATGGAGGTAAGAGTGAAAAATAAATGTCAAAGTGCCTTTTCAATGTTAAAATGAATCAGTGGATGAATGAAAAAAAAACACTAAGTGCTTAACACGTGTCAAGTACTAAGATATAGAAATTTGAGTCATGAGTTTATCAACATTCACTGTCTGAAATTCTAAATCTATATAAAAAGGAACTACATATTTGACAGAGATTCAATGAGAAATTAACTAGATCTTTATTTTCTTCAAATCCCTTTTTTATACTTCTCTTATATTCTTATCATCTATTGGGTTTACATTTCAATTACTTTTATTTGTGTCTTATCCATCTTGTAGATTGCAAGTTTCATGAAGGCAGAGATTGTATTTATACCTAGCACCCAGCATAGTGCTAGTAAGGGCTTCTGGCACTACGGATGGTCTTATCAGTGATAAGTTCAAGTTGAAACAGTAATGTGCCTATGTTACCCAGGTAGTAAGAACTAGCTTGCAGCCCTGAAGTCAGGAGGACCTGAGTTCAAATCCAGCCTCAGACCAAACACTTGACACTTACTAGCTGTGTGACCCTGAGCAAGTCACTTAACCCCAATTGCCTAAAAAAAAGAAAAAAAAAGAACTATCTTGGACCTTATACCAGACTTCATGACTCTTGGTTCAAGTGATGAAGACATCTTTGGTTTTGGCCTCCTTAAAATGGAGGTTCTGAGAGGTGAGGCCTCAAGAGGAGAGAGTACTTCTAACCATGAAAAGTTAAGTGATTTGCCAAAGGTCAAAAACCTAGCAAGTATCTGAGGCAGGGAGATCTCATCTTCCTGACTCCAAGTTAAGTACTTTGTCCACCACTACTATTAATAACTAGCATTTATATATCTCTTTAAGGTTTGCAAAACATTTAAAATACATTAACTCATTTTATCTTCACAACAAGCCTGTAAGATGATTGCTATTATTATTGCCATTTTGCAGATAAGGAAACTGAGGCTGAGACTTTAAGTGACTTGTCTTGACTTGTCACACAATTAGAAAGTGAGGTAGGATCCAAATTTAGGTCTTTTTGATTTTGAATACTGAGGTCTATCGATGATACCACAGAGATGCCTCCTACTACTCCACCTAGCTTCCTACTACATCAACTAGCTATTTCTAAAAATACTATTATTATAATTATTGTATCACTTTGTTCATCTCTCTGAAGTCTTTATCACCCTATAAAGAAAGGAACTAGACTTATTTATATGGGGAATTCTGCATTAATGGAATGTTCTACCAATATCAACATTTTTTTTTTTGTAACATAAAGTCTTAGAGTGTTGCTTAAGCACTGTGAGGTCATTTCCCCAGACTCACTCAACATGTGTCAGAGGAAGAACTTGAACCCAAATCTTACTGGCTTCGATGTCAGTTTTTTTTTTTTATTCCCTGCTCCAAAGATGTCTCTTTATCACATTATTTTGTGTGTTATACTTATTAGCCTCAGAAACTTTGTAAACTGTGGTTCCCAGGAGACCAAATATTTTATTTGACCCAAAGTTGCATTTCTCCATGCCATGCACACAGTAAGTGCTTAATAATTATTTGTTGCCTTGTAGTGTGTGACTTCTTCTTCAGGTTTACCAGAAAATGGAGAAGATTCAACTGAACCAAAGTGTCTCCTTGTGGTCACATTGTATTAAAAGTTCTAGCTTACCATATGACTCCTTCTCCTCCTCCTTAATTATCCAACCTGTTACAAGCTCTCTGATGCCTGCTAACTATGTGATGTTGGCCTCATCCTCATTGTCCCATAGGAAGATCAGATATTTGACACGGTTTGAGCTACTGGCTTGTAAAGTTGTTATAGTAACTTTATTGAGAAGAGTGAGGGTGGAGACTGTATTGTGGAGGGAGTGAATAATGCTCCCAAGGTTTATTGCATATGTTTAATGATATCCAAGACTGACAGAGCTTTTTCCAAGTCATTATTTTCATAGCCAAACTCCTTCATGCACTATAGAATCTGTCTCCATAGACTGGTAATTTAGAATCAGATTCTCACTTATATGCATCAAAATAGCTAACGTGATATTTTATATTTATCTCAGATCTGCCACTTAGCACCCCCATGTTATTCTCTACTTCCTCTCCCTGATCATATTTCCCACTGAATTCTTGTCTTGGTATAATGATCTAACATAAAGGTTCAAGGAGAGGTACAGTATAATTGGACCCATATTTACCTGTGCCAGGATGTTTTGTCGTTCTAAGAATTGCTGACATTTATATGGCCCTTCATTAGGACCAAACTATACATATATAGTCCTTGCCTATGTACATGGTATCTCTTTTGGGACAATTTACACGTGTAGTCCTTGCTACAGCCCTGTCAGATAAATGGTATACATATTGCTTGCTCCCTTGACCAATTCCCTTAATCATCATGGGCCACAGTTTTCTCATCTATAAATAAAGGAAATGAACTAGATGACATCTGAGGTCCCTTCTAGCTCTATATCGATGATCCTATGTGCCTACATGGCTATCTATCTATCTATCTATCTATCTATCTATCTGTTATTTGTTCGTTTATGGAAACTTTCTATTTTTAAAGAGGAGGAAACTGAAGCTCAGAGAAGGTACATAGCTTTCCCTTGTTCATCAACTTATAAATGTCAGAGCCATATCTCCTGAAACAAAGATCAGTATTTATTGAACTACTTGACGCTACTTTGCCATCCTCAACGTTGCCCCAGATCACATAATGATCCAGGAGTCGACATTGATCATGAAGTACCATAGGGATAATTGATCAGAAATGGCAGATTTAACAGAGGTGTCTTTATGCTATAAGCAGATAAGAATGTTTAAATGAATGTGGAAAAAAATACTTTTCTCAGAAATTCCTGTTCCAATACCAGTATTATCATGATTCAGTCTTAGGGGAACAGAATCTTAGTGGTCATTTACTCTAATTTCCCTACATTTCAAATGATGGAATTAAAGAATACAAACTGGCAAGAGCAGGAGTTCAGGCCAGAATAAAAGTAACAGCTTACATTTCTATAGAGCTTTAAGGCTTATAAGTGCCTTTTGCTTGATACAATCCTATGAAGTTGTTAGAACAAAGAAATTGAGGACCAGAGAGTAAAAATGACCTGATCAAAATCACACAGTGAATTTTGTAACTGCGACTTGAACCTAGTTCTTCTAATCCTGAGAACATTTTTTTTTTTGTTCCACCTACTTGAGAGAAACATAGTCAGGTCTCCACCCCTTCCATAATAAGCGTTCAACTGTCCGGCAAGAGACATCAATTCAGGATAATAACAAACAATCACTAAGTGCATTTTGTAGTAGATAAAAGGCTGTATTTGAAATCAGAAGACCTGGATTCAAATTTTCTAAATAAATGTTTATTGAATATTAATTTAAACTCAACCTTCATACTTATTATATGGGCTTTTTTGTAGGGGTTTTTTGTGTTTGTTTGTTTGTTTTTGGCTTTTTACCTTTCTGGTTTTCCATTTCCTCATCAGTAAGATGAAAAGATTAGCACAGACGACCCTCTAAGGTCCCTCCAAGCTTTAAATCAATAATCTCATTGTAATAATTTCTTATAAGATTTTGCTCATCTTAAGTCTAGGAGGAAATATAATGGCTCCTACAGTAGATGTAGTTCCCTCCCCTTAAGCCTTAGGAAATTTATTCTCGACAGTCATGACTTTAGTCAAAATCACTCTGATCCCCCAATTAGGAAAATTTCTAACATTTAAGTAGAGATTAAATTTTACATTTATATCCATCTCTAGTCAGCTCTTGGCCTCTTTGTGGTTAAGACAAAATTCAGTTTCCTGGAAATATTTAGATGACAAAATAGCAGATTGTATTATCACATCTATGGATAGACAGGCATCTGAAGGTGAAATTGAGGAAAGAGCTAACCTTTTCTTGGGACTTCCTCAGCTTGGATTTTCTGTTCTGAGATTCCTATAGAGCCAATTACTCGCCTTGATATTTCCTTTCTTTGCCACAGCTCAGTATTACCTTTGTTCCTCTAAACAGCGTGATCCATTTTCTGGAATTTCTTCTAATTCTAGTGAATTTGATGCTTATTTTCAGGACTTAGAGTTTATATCAAAATTCCCCAAATGACTGGAATAGATATGTTTTGCTCAGTGTCTTTTCACTTCATCAAGTGACTTTTAAAGATGTTTCAGACTTACTACACGGTCTTTTAATTGTTTCATTGGAACATGTTCTCATCCTGTTGAGATATCAAAACTAAAATAACTGCAGTTTGGTTTCAACCTTTATACTCTGTGTAAGGTAGTATATTAAGGCTCTGTGAGATATATAAAAATGCATACAGTGAGCAACTGTAAGGGTGACCCTTATGGAAGGAACTGTAAGTTCCTCTTTACCAAGGATTCATGACTATTTTAGTGTATTGGTTTGATTCCATGGCTTTACTCTTCCAAGAATATGATTGAATAACATTTGGTTTTAATTTACAAAGTTTATATGAAATGAAATCCTCCTAATTCCAAAACTTCACTGATTTTGGTATCTTGTCTATGGAGATACTTCTTCCAATAGTTTTTACAACCTCATTTCATGAAACCCATGCCTCCGTATTTCCGTAAATCTTCCATGCAATATGTCCATAACATGTTGGAGGCCTTTCTTTGTTTCTCATAAATTAACTTAATTATGAGATTTAAAAAAAAATAATTCCATTACGTACTTTAAGGTAGATAAGGTACCCACAGCATCAAGATATAGGCAGATACTCAACTTTCAGCAGGCAAACTCAAGCCTTTCAGGACTTTGGGTGATAGCAAAGGCAGCCACTGGAAGCCAAAAGAACTAGAAGTTCATGCTTCCCTCACTGATAGAGATCACAATCATAAACTTTCCTAATCTCATTTGTGTTGAAATACCCTCCTTACTCCCTCCCATGCTAAAATAATAATAATAATAATAAAAATAAAAATAATAATAACAGTGGCCAACCCTCTGATGGTGTCTCTGAACTTATTGTATCAACTTGGGACTAAGACAACTTTCACACTGGTCCATAATCAAATACTTTCTAACTTAGTATAATATTCAATTGCTTGTGCTCTGTGGGCATAAGAATCCAGGGTCAGTTCCATAAGATACCAGAAAAAGACTTTAAGGTCAATGAGGGAAGGAACAGTTTTATTTTTGTCTTTGAATCCTCTGCATCTAGCGTAGTGTCTGACACATAGCAGGGGCTTAATAAATGCTTGTTTTATGATGTCTTTTATTATATCCCTCATCAATGAGCATGTACTATTTTTTTCCTAATCTTGTTGGGTAATAAGGTGTTGTTGTGATGAAAATAGTACTTGATTTGCACTCAGAAGACCTGGGTTTGAATGTTGAGTTACTCACTACCTGTGTGAATTTAGGCTAATCTTTTAACATCTCTGGGCCTCTGTTACTTTACCTATAAAATGAGGGAGTTGGACTAGATCAGAGGTTCTTAACCTGGCATCCTAGATAGATTTCAGAGGAGTTTATGAACTGGAATGGGGGGAAAATCACCTTTGTTTTCACCAAACTTCCTTTTGTTTTCTTTAATACCATATATTTTATTTGGAATCAATGGGTATTACCAGGTTGCCAAAGGATTCCATGGGTGGGGAGGGGAAGTCAAGAGCCAGATTTCTTTAAGGTACCTTCTGGATCTCTATATGCTAAATTCCCAGATACTGGGCTCTCATCCTGTTAAGTACAAAACTAACTTTCTCTATTAACTCTTTCCAAATCCTCTTTTTCTTTCTTTCTTTTTTCTTTCTTTCCTTCCTTCCTTCCTTTCTTTCTCTGTCTCTTTCTTTCTTTCTTTCTTTCTTTCATTCTTCCTTTCTTTCTTTCTTTCTTTCAGTCTGGGCTGACTTCTTTGCCACTTTATCTTCTGATCCTGACAGGAACATGGTTTCTTTCAGAATAAAGAAATCATCCACATTAATTTCTCTTTCTGGCTGCTTCCCTCCTCCAGCTCTCTTCCCTTAGCTACTGTAAAGCCTGCTTCCACTCCCACCTTCATGCTGTCCCAAATCAAAACTTCTGTGAGCTCTGCTTGATTATTCTCTTCTGAATATAACAGCCCCAGGTCTGGATGTGATGGGGTGAGGATCAGCAAATTGTGAGGCTAGTTGTCTTTCTGAACCAGTGCTGACCTTGTTGGTAGTTTACGGAATAGACACATGTAGAAAACACATGGAGATGGAGGGAGAGGCTGCTGACAAAAAAAAGGGAGGACCCACACTGTCAGGAAAGAATGGAAGAACACTCTGCCAACCCAGTGCAGTGGAAACGAAAATGGGTGGTAGAGGGTGGGCAGAGCATATTGAAAAGGGAAAAAAAAGTCAAAAACCCAGCCATGGAGGGGAACATATTTGGAAATGAAGAAAAAGTCATATTTATCACAAGCCC
The DNA here is from genome assembly GCF_900497805.2 of Vombatus ursinus. Taxonomy (NCBI): domain Eukaryota; kingdom Metazoa; phylum Chordata; class Mammalia; order Diprotodontia; family Vombatidae; genus Vombatus; species Vombatus ursinus. The sequence continues at coordinate 44,509,698 of NW_020954619.1, read as the reverse complement.
AGTAACTCAATGCACCAGCACTGTGCTCTTAAAACAACTCCCCACATTAAAGATGGTGACAACTCACCTCTGCCACCTGACCTGGCCTGAGCAAGAGCCAGTGTTTTGAAAAACATCAGTATCCCAGAGCTAAACAGAAATGGAATTACCTAGAGTATCTCCTCTGACAGAAAATAACAATTCTCACCCCACCCTCCCCCCTAAAAGCAAACAACCCACACTGTTTTCCCAAGATCTGCAAATAATTTCTGAAATTAAGCAAAACCAGACAAGTACATTTTTCCTGGAAGGCTTCACTTTGCAACCTCTGATGAGACACAAAATAACAAGGCAGATTTGGCTGGTTTCTGTAATCACAGTTTATTTATGTTACTATTCCAAGATAACCCTTTCTTTCAAAGGGCCTGAAGTATTTGCAGCTAGGCCAAGTTCAGACTCAATTCCTTGGCTCAGGGAATTTGATGGAAATGTCGGAGAATCATGGTAAAGAGTTGGTAATGTGGCAACACTAGCATCTTTCATGAAGATGCCACAAATCTATGGTTCAGCACCTCCCTGCCTCCCAGGACAAAAAATAAAAATAAATAGATAAATAAATGAATAAATAAATAAACTTGAGGAAGATCTAGCTATGTTATTTAAACTCTGTCATCAAGAGCTCCAGAGTCAAGTCAAGAGACGACTAAGCAGAGGTAAACCCCACCTCTTTAAAATTAGTTTTAAGCAAGGTTCAATCCAGCAGCCTACTAGAATGTTTGATTCTACCTGTTCTTCAGTGCTATAAAAAAGGAGGATAATATTTTTTTCCTTTAAAATTCTGAATCAGGAGATTCTCAACTTTCCTCTAAATCTGGGATTCTTAACCTTTTTATATATCACATATTCCTTTGGCAGTCTGGTGAAGCCTATTGACTCCTTTCAGAATGTTTTTAGATTAATAAAATACATAGGATTACAAAGGAAACAAAAGTTTTGTGAAAATAAAAATGCCAATTTTCCCCCATCCAATTTCACAACCTTCTGAAATCTGCCCCTGGAGCCCAGGTTAAGAACTCCTGCTCTAAATGCAGGGGAGTAGGTAACTAGTGCTCTTATGGGAGACCAAAGGAAGATTATGGTCCATGATTATCCACCTAGAAAACTGTGATAGACATTGATTGGCTCAGAGATATCAACACATCCAATTTGTGAACACTTTCTATAACATTTCTTACAAGTGGCCCCGTAACTTCTGTTTGAATCTTTTGGTGAGAGGGAATTTACAACTTCATTCCTTTTGTATCTACAATCTGATTCCTTTCATTCATGTTATCCATAATAAGGTTAATGCTGTAGTTCTCAAATTTTATTGTTATCATGGCATAGTGTATTTTATTTCTTATTGTGCAACCTTGGGCAAAGTCACTTCCTTTTTCTGGTCTTCATTTTGCTCATCTGTGAAATATAAGGATTGGATCAGATCATCTGTTTATTCCCTCCCAACTCCAACATCCCTATGATCCTTAAAAATAGCAAAGACATGAATAACTGAATCCTTAAAACTCAATAGCCTTGTCATCAAAGAGAGAGACTCCCAAGATCAGTGGAAGGAACTAATTATCCTGTAAAAAGTATGAATTACTAATATACTAATTAAAAAGCCAAACATAATACAGACCCTTGCTTCAAAAATCTTGGAGTTCCAAAATATGTACACTTCAAATACATGGGGTGGGGGAGAAACATACTATAAACATAGAACAAGGGAACTGGAGGCAAGTTCTTGGGGAAACCAAAAACTCATCAATACAATACAAAGAAATTCAATGCCTGTGAAAAGGCATGGTATTTTAGGGGACATAATGAGCAACATAGTCACACTACATATTTTTCAAAATGTAGAAAGTATCTGGGACTTTGACTGTCAGACCTTCTGCATGTCATATTCTTCCTATCCAGCTGATATTCCTTCTCATCCAAGATTACCTTGCAATTGCCTTGTATCTAATCTTTGTATATTGGTGTGTGTGTGTATACATATGTGTATATAGACATATATACACACATGTATATATGTAGACATGCATGCATAATATTTATGTGTATGTGTATACATGCAGCTATTTATACATATTTATATACATGCGTATGTATACATATCTCTCCAGTTAGAATGAAATGTTTCTTGAGGACAGGGACTATAGAACTTTTTTTTCTTTTCTATTCCAGGCCCTTTAGATGTAGCATTACATAAAGGTTAGAGAGTTGGCTTTGAAGTTCTGTTTTTTGACAAATACTGGCAGTGAGAGACTGGGCAAGTTTCTTAACCTATTCATGCTTGAGCTAAATTTCAAAGATTATGAATGTCAGAGAAAGTGCTGACCTGCATTGGTAGAGTTTCCTGCTTGGGAGTTTCTTTACCAATTCAATCAAATGTCTAAACCATATCCCTTACACCCAGCACATATAGGTCAGTGACTGGCATGAAACAAGTGCTTAACAAATGTCTTATTGAAATCTAGAAACTCTCCTACTTAGAGATAGCATAGATTAGTGGAAAGTGACTTGGATTGAGAATTTTCATGCCTGTTGTTGATTCTGCCCTACCTCCTTTTACCTGTGTGATCAAGGGCAAGTGGCTTTACCTCTCTGATCCTCAGTTTTCTCATCTGTAAAATGTGGGGGATTAGAGGATATCTGAAGTTCTTTCCAGTTTTAAATTCTATGATTTATCAATTGATGAATTAGCCCAGTGAAAGAATAAAAGAGAAGATTTTATTTGGAGCTGAAATTGTTACCTAAGCTTCCTGACACTGCTGCTTACTAGCTGTGTGATACTTAACAAATGATATCAATTCTTCCAGATTTAGTACCTTGGTTGGGGATAATGAGATGCACGCTACTTCCCTTGAAGGGTAGTTGTGAAGAAAAGACTAAGTCCTTCAAGGAAATTGAGGCCCAGAGAAGAAAGTAGTTTGCCCAAGGTCTCACAACTAATAAGTGAAAGAACTGGGGTTCAAACTCGGTTGTCCTGAGGCCTAATCCACTGTTCTTTATCCTAAACCACACTGCCCTCTCTTGGAAACAGTTTGTTATATGTCCATGTAGAGGGAAAAGCAAAATAGTTATAGAGGGAAAGGCACTAGGCTGGGGTTAAGATCTGTATTCATAGTCTAGTTTTGCCCTTAATTTTCTGTCTAACCCAAAGTAGATCATTTCACTTCTAGGTGCTTCATGTGTAACCCCAGGGCATTCCCAGGAAAACAGTCTATGTCTCTGAGTCCTGATTTCTTACTCTGTAAAATGGGAAGAATAATAATATCTGTATCTGTATCTATCTATCTACCTTTTTATCTGTCTTACTTACTTACTGTATTATTGTAAGAATCAAATAATATTTTGTCTATGAAAGTGCTTTTTGTCTATAAATCGAGAGACTGTATCCTCATCTATAAAATAGGACATAAAAAACCTTGCCATGTTCCATCTATCTTTCCAGATTGTTGAGGGATTAAATGAGAGAGTGTGTAAAACAAAATGCTTTATAAACTGTTAGATATGATGCACATGTACTTCGGGCTTGTATTATAGGAAAAGATAGGATTATAAGATTTAGAAATGAACAGAAATTTAGAGATTATTTAATCCAACATCTTAATTTTACAAATGAGAAACTTGAGGCCCAGAGAGATAAACTTTTCCAAGGTCGTAAAACTAGTGAATTTTATAGTATGAACTTCCTTCAGTGTCTATGTAAGGAAATATGTATTTTGACTGGTTTCCATCCCAAAGGTCTATCACAAACTGGCTGAAAAGAGATAAAGTTTTAAGCCACAATGGACTTTAAAGTCTACCTACCAAGTCACAGAGAGGTTGCAATTTGTGTGAGTCATACAAAAACCAGAGGCAACAAAATCACAGATGCTGCAAGTAAAACTATATACCTTGGGGAAAGTAATGGGGGCGAGGCTAGTGATTTCACTGGTACAGGGAGCTCGTGGGTAAGGAAACTGCCTCTCTCAATGAAGGACTGTTACTTTCTTTGTCTTAAAGAGCTTACTAAAGCCCCAAGAGATTTAAATGATTTATGTGGGGTGGTTCAGTCAATATAAATCAGAGACAGAACTCAAATATAGAATTTCTTGGCTTCCAGGCCAGCTCTTTCTTCACCATTCCACAATGCCTCATGTATTACTTTGGAGGGATTACATATTCACTAACTAACATAGTAACAGGGATTCATTTTTCTGATTACTAAACTTTGCGAAATTCTATTTTTTATCTATAAAATTGGAATGATAATATCCATAATACCTATTTTAGAGGGCTTCTGTGAGGAAAGTGTTCTATAAACTCTAAAGCAGTATAAAAATGTGTTTGTGTTTTTAAGCTATTATTACCTCTTTCCCTTAGAGCAGAATAAGGTCCTCAAGCATTAGGTAAGGGATGGTTATGTTTGAGTGAGACAAATGAAGAAGAAAAAAGATGGGAGTCAGGGTATTATCCAGTAAGGTGAGTGCTACCATGGGACCTGAGGTTGTCCTGAAGACATCGATCACTTAGGGAGAGGTAGGTAAAAAAAGAACCAAGATGCTAAGAGGAGAGGAGAGGAAAAGGGAGAACAATGTCTATCAATTCATCTGTCTGAAGGCTAGCCCTGTCGACCAATGAGATTGTTACAATAAGTGGATCTCTGTCCCTTAATCATGATGCATTGGATTTTTGTAGTGTTTCATGTGTCTCAAATTTCTTTCAGACATCAATGTTCAATATTTTTATCAATGACTTAGATAAAGGCACAGATGCCATGCTTATCACATTTGTATATGATATAAAACTAAAGGGGATATCTGACACAATGGATCCCAGAGTCAGGATTTTAAAAGATCATTAGCTCAAGACAGGGTGAAAATTAATAAGATGATCTTTCATATGGATAAATGTAAAGTCCTAACGCTTGGGTTCTAAAAAATCAGCTTCAAAAGTATAAAGTGGGGGAGGTACAGCAAAACAACAAATCCTATGCAAAATTTCTAGGCTTCTAGTGAACAGCACTTTCAGAGTCAATAGCTAAAATACCTCATGCAGTTCTAGGCTGCCTTGGGAGGTATAGTGGAGATAGTGTTCATAAGGAGGAAGGAGATAGAAGACAGAGAGAGAGACAGAGACAGAAAAAGAGAGAGACAGAGAGACAGAGTGACAGAGACAGAAACTGACAAAGAGGGAGGGAGGGAAAGATGGAGGGAAGAGAAGACAATGACATCTAGGTGGTGAGCCTAGGTGACACAGAGAATAGTGGAACCCTCAACAGTAATATGGAAATTAGGAAAAGGGGAGGGTTTGGGGGGGAAAGATTATGAGTTCAATTTTGAGATTTTTGAGTTCAATTCTGAGATATCCAATAGGCAGTTTTGTGTGTGACTATTAAGTAAGCAGAGCCAAGATCTGAATCTATGTCTCTGATTCTCAATCTAGTAGGATATGATAGAGTAGGATGAAGAAATCTACCAGTTATCAATATTGTGGTTACCAATATTACTTAGGTTTTTTTTTTAGCCATTTCCATTTTGACTCAATTTCTTTGGCTTTCTCTAGAAATTACAGACCATTGGCTGGTATTCCTCACAGCCTTCACCTTTACGCCTTCCTTCCAGGAATCAAGATGATCTAGCTTCAAGGCATATGTATATGTACACACACACACACACACACACACACACACACAAATAGATATATGCATACACATATGTATGTATGTATGTATATTCCCAAACATGAGTAGTTCAGGTAAGTTCCCATTAAATCCCAAGTTACTTTGTCAGATGTTTAATTAATAATTTGCTACCCTGAAACCTTAGAGGGAGGGAGGATGTCATTTCTACAAATGATTGACAAAGTTGGAGCTCTCAGCTTGCTACCTTTGCAAGGCTGACCCCACATTTTAATGTTCCTAAATATCATTGCAACTCACCAGCAGTATACATTTCCATTCTTTGGAATGACATTTGGTAGCTGTGTTCCGTCACCTGACAATCAAGAAGGTCAGTTCAGGAATGAAAAGGTCAGTGGGAGGGCTTAGTAAAATCTAACCAGAGCAGGGTATTTTCTGCTCCCCAACCTGTCCAAACAGGAATCAAAGCTTTTAGAGAAATGCCCAACATCCTCATGACATTATCAACAACATGGTAACATCTGGGTTGGGGGAATTTCATTCCATATCCGAAGTTCATGCTCACTTCACAAAACTGCTCCTGCAGGTGGGTGAAACTGGGAAAGTCAGAGGTATAGTCTATGAGAACTGAAACTATGGTATAGGAGAACACTGATTACTCACATGTACATGGAGCACAATGGGTGGGTGGATATCTGACATCTCTATTGCCCTTTATACTTTGCAAAATATTATCCATATAATAAGCTTGTGATATAGGTGGTATGTATTTCATCATTCCCGTTTTACAGATAAGGGAAGTGAGTCCCTAAGATGTGAGTTAGCCATAGTGCCCGACCTAGCTTGTAAATGGGAGAACCAGGAATCCAATACAGATCTCAACTCATAAAAGACAAGACATTGGACTAGATCATGGTTCTATGCAAGGATTTGGAATATCCTTTCCTGGAAGATTTCAAGGCCGTATAGTTTGGATGTTTCCCCAGAATCCTCTTATCAATTGAAACCACTGACATTCATATAACTCCCATGGCACCTGCTTCGACCAAATGTTAGTGTTTTAAATTTCTAACAGTGTTTCTAAACTCAAATTTGTTCACTGTTACCAGCAATGAACAGATGTAGAAGAGAGAACCTTTCTGAAAGTGGGTGGTGGCTTAATATGGTCTTTAGCTTTTATACATACATATATATGTATACGAATATATACATATACATATATATATATAGATGTATGATGTGTGTATATCTAGTCCAAGTCATTCACTTTATATATGAGGAAACTAAGGCTCAGAAGGTTAACTTCTACGTCTAAGGGCACATGCATAAGGTAGCAAGATACAAGTTTTCAATCCATACCCTATGGCTCCAGATGAAAGCTCTTTCCATGGTACCATCTTATCCTCTATGAAATTACTGTGAAGCTATTGTTGATAGTTCAGTGACTCACGATTTTGGATCAGTCTACCTTCTCATGAATGCTCTCTGATACACCGAGAATCCAGGTGGCTCTGTGAAAAAAAATAATATATTATATTTGAAGTCAGGAAGATCAGAGTTTAAATCTGGCCTCAGACAATACCTATATGATCCTAAGCAAGTCACTTAACCTTTCTTAGACTCTGCTTTCTCACCTGAAAAATGAGGATAATAATGACACGTATATCATAGTAGTAAAGCTCAAATGATCTAACAAATGGAAAACACTCTGTAAATTTAAAGATGCTAGCTTTTATTACATATAGTTAAATAATTACCAGTTGCCTACATTGTTTATTCAGATTTATTTGGGGGTTAATAGTTTTTTTGTTCTAGTTCTTAATGGAGTTGTGTTATGTGTGGGTATACATATATGTGTATATATATGTATATATATGTGTGTGTGTGTATGTGTATGTGTATTTATATACACATATATGTATGTATGTAGATAAATATGCATGCATGTGTGAACATATACATATATGTATATACACAATTATATTATACACATATATGTAAATACATACATATAGATACATACATGTATCTATATAGACATATAAATATACATATATGTGTCTTTATATATTTTTTTCTCCAAAATCATATGAGTAGTAGGTAGCAGAACCAGAATTCATGCTCAAATTCTATTTCAGCGGATTTTCTATTTTACCATGCTCCTTTCCCTTCCCTGGCTGTGCTGAGGCAAGAACCCTCATCTCTCAAACCTGAGCTTTATTGCAAAGCACAGCAGCTTATGGGTAGTTCCACAGCAGAAGCCCTAAAATAGCAGTGCAATCAGGCTTTGGTTTACTGCAAAACTTATGGTTGTTATCATATGATAATGATAAAACAACTTCTCATTTAATATTGGTACCAAGTTAGTTCTCAAACTTATTCTGGAAGGTAACTTCCCTATGCATCTAGAGTCATCATTTGATGTGACTAAAAGTTAATGAGTTTCTCAAATAACCCAGGCACATTATTAACCAAAACTTTAATGACTTTTTTTGATTATGGGAATAGAATGGGATGTAGAACACTGAATGTCTTTGACCTTTGGTTTGAGCTCTGGGAGGCTCAGTTACAATAAGAATGCCTTAACATTGGAAGCAAAAAGCGTTAGTCCTTTGAGAGATCCTTATCAGTAGTTTCTGTTGTCAACAAGTTCATTCAGAATTCAGTAGGGTGACCTGAAGCTGTAGACTCAACTGACCTTGGATTTTAATTTGCATTGTTCCGGATCAAATTACTTTTAAGCAATATAATAAAATTAAATGAACAAACTGGTGCTCTTTAAGCAATTTTTCTCAACCAAATGAGCTTAGAGGATGACTTTCAAACAAATATCACACAACCTCAGAGAATTCATGTTTCTTTGCTGAATCTGATGGTCACTATTGCAGAGGAATCAACTAGGACACATGCAGCAGAAAGAACACAAGATTTGCCAATCAAAAGCATTGGGGTATTGAAAGGTCACTTAACCCATCTCAACCTTAGTTTCCTCATCTTTGAAAGGAAGTGTTAGAATGTTACAACATCCCTCATTCAAGGAAGCCTCGATTTAGTGGCTGGAGAACTCGTCTCAGAATTGTGAAGAGCCAAGTTCAAGTCTCATCTCTGACAGATGTCTCTTATAATGGGTAAGTCACTTCATATGTCAAGGCCATGATGAAATCTCTGACTATAAGTTTCAGAAGAGCTGATGGTCTATATTGGTAGAGAAAGTCCCTCACAAGGAGTTCCCTAGACCAATGAAATCAAAGGTGCAACCTAAAAACAAAACAAAATAAAGAAAGAAAGGATGGGAAAAATATGCCTCTTATGGAAAAAATATGTATGTATGTGTGTATACATATATGTGTATCTGTATACACATATACATATATGCACGTGTATGTTAAAGAAATAAGTAATCAAAACATTTATTCATTAACATAATAAATATTTAATTGTCTACTACATTCAGAGTACCATGACACGTACTATGGAAAACTTAAACAACAACAAAAATATATAAATTCCATACCTACATGGAATATATATTCCATGGCTACTAGTTCTATCAACTGTTAGAAGTAAGGCATATATATGTACAGGTAAAAATAATACAATTCAAAATGTGGTAAAGTACATTGGAAATACTAAAAGTGATATGCAAATTTTGATGAGGGTGAGATCATTGCTATCAGGTAAGACTTAGAGTCATAGGACTTCAAATTAAAAAGGTCTTTAAAGATCATGCAATCTAATCCTTTCATTCAAGAGATGAAAGATCTAATGTCTACTTTACTTAAGTCAACATAAAAAGCAGTAGAATTTCAATCTGAACCTAGGTCTTTTGAATCCAAACATTCTGTACAATAGTGCATGTAGGAAATTGCATTTAAGTTATTCCTTGAATAAACAGGAAAAGTTACAATAGTTGGAAATAATGGGGATGGCATTCCAAGGAAAGGTAACAGTGTGCACAAAGAAACAAAGTTTAGAATGTTCTTGGGAAACAGTAAACAGTCCAGCATTGATGGATCATTGAATATATGAAAAGAAATGGGAGACAAGATGGGAAAGACAGATTGTGGCCAGATTTTGCATGGTTTTAAATAATGAGATTAGAAGTTTGGATTTTATTTCATAGGCAGTAGGGGACTTCCTCTTAGCAACATAATTATAGAATCTTAATTATCTTTTGTACTTTTCCTACAGATGGAGAGAGTACTCCACCTCTAGCCACAATTCCTCCTCCTACATACTATCAATGAGTAAATATTTATTAAACAGAAAGCACTGAGGATACAAAGAGAATAAACCAGTACCTGACATCAAGGAGCTTACATTCTGCTGGGAGATACAATATGGGACACAAACAGCAAAAGCATCATGTAGGATGTGGCACCTCAGCTGAATTTTGCACATGTGGAAAGAGCCTTTTGCTTACTGATTCACTCAATGCACATTTAGTTTAAGTATAACGTGAGTCTGTAATGAGCTCTGGGCTGGGTACAAGAGGGTAGAAAATATTTATCTGAATCACAGTTGTTGACTCTAAGGAATTTATATTTTAGCAAGGGAGGTTGAATTGTTGTGGGAAAAGACACACAAATGTGGCTTAGGCAAAAAAAGACAAAATCGAAATGAAACAAAACAAAACAAAATAAAACACCTTTCTTTAGAAGCTTAAATATAATTGCAACTGTCCTGTTTGCTGAATTCAACATTGCCCTTTGACCAGTAGTAATTTTTGCATTGGCATCATAGAACACTTAAATTTCATATTTCTCTGATGTATTGTTATCTAATATACACCATATTGATATCTTAGTGTTATATGACCCTAACAAACTCGAGACCATGCTTTTTTTTTACCTTTTAAAAAATCTGCTGCCCATTATGGTATTCTGCATTTAGTAAATAACTCCCTCCTGGGGGTTGGGATGTGCTTTAATACAAATCTGTGACCTCATTGGTATGGGGAATGTCTACTTTGGAAAAAAAAAACTTTTTATAAATGAAAATTAAGCAACTCATTCACAACTTAGAGTCTTAGAGGGTTATCTGGTGCACTGACAGGTTAAGATACTTTCCCAAGGTGACATAGCCAGTAGGTGTTAGAGGCAAGACTAAATACATTCTTTCTGACTCTCACACCATCTATCTACTCTTTTTAACCATCTCTCTTAAAAATATGAAATGTTGTTGTGTATTGTGCTTCATTTTGTCCATCCCTAGAACTGTAAATACCTTCTTAAGTATGTGCTAACGTCCCAAATTATTTTACTAAGCACAGCTGACAATCTTCATCAACTTCCCTGTGACAGACACACACACACACACACACACACACACACACACACACACACGCGCACACTCATACTTCACCCCACACAAACCAAACACAATCATCATCCTAGGGCAAAGACTTTTAACATGGGATCTATGAATTTAAAAAATTCTAATTAGTTTCCTTTGTAATCCTATGCATTTTATTTTATTGCTGTAAAAAATTATTCTGAGGAGTCAGTAGTTTTGACCAGATTGCACTTCATGTCCATGACACTAAACAAGGTTAAGAATCCCTACCGGGTCTTTATATAGCTCAGAATACTTTTAGGGTGAGATCCTGTAGAAATGCTGGGGCCATACAAGGTAAAATCACTTGTATGACTAGGCAGTCAGTCCCATAGCAAACAAAAAAGGAATCAAAGAAAAGAGACATGCAATGCCAGATCTAAAAGTATCATCAAGACCATCTCGTCTAAACCCTAACATTCTACTAATGTAGAAACTGAAGAACAGATAATAGCTGTAATTTTTCTAAGGTCACAAAACTCATCAGTATGGATCTAGAACCACAACAAAATTTTCCAATCTCACAATTCACTGGTTTTTTGATGCCAGCATTCTGGAAAGCGTCAGGAAGAAGATATCATAGAGTTGAGGCTAGGCAGATGAAATTTATATTAAAGTTAGGTGGAAGCTGAATCAAGGAAAAATAAAAGTGTAAGGGAATCATATCTAAGATCTCAAATACTGTTCAGGCAATGGAATGGATTTTCAGAACTGCTGGTGCTATCTCTGGAAAGTCTTATTACCACAGACTCATCTATATCAAGGAAAATAAATCCACTAACACTAAGGAAAATATCAAAGATCAGCATAGTACATAACATGAGTAGGAAAGGGAAATACAGACCCAATATAGTACTACTCCCCCATCTGGCTCCTTACTAATCTGAACAGAAAGGAAGACACAGAGAGATACGCACATGTCAAGAAGACAGTGTAGTACCTCCTTTCTACATCTTGGAGGCTTTCCTATGTCTGAATTCCACTCTGTAAAAAAAAAAAAAATCCATGTAGGGGTTATAAAGGTTGTAGTCAAACTACTTACCCACCTGCAGCAGAATTATCCACCCATACTTCTTAAATATTTTATCCAGACACTCCTCTTTTCCTACCCACACTCTAGTAGAGGCAGCAGAAATGGAATGTACCTGGGGCCTGCTTCATTTTCTTCTATTCTTTACGCTAACAAGAGTGTCAGATAGAGAGACAAAGACTTACGGACTATATGGAAGCCCAGGAAAGATGACTTGCTTTTTTTTTTTTGCTTTTTTTTTTTTTTAATATGGGCTAGAAACATCTGTATTTCACATGGGATAGTAGAGTTGACCTAATTTCTGGGTGACTTTAAATACACTTCAAATCAAGTATAGTCATGATTTTGCTCAACATATGTCCAAATCAGCTTCAGTGGACTGTGTAGCCTTGCTTTTCCCTACTGTCTTCACAAACTGCCTTGAAGAGAACAGCTTAATGCTCAGTGGTACTAAAGAATCTGGCTTCTATTGGCTACATCTTGAAGATCATTCTGATTTTCATTTGAAGGTGAATGAAATACTTCAGGGGGTATCACAGTTCCATTATTACATAGATGAGGTATTATATGTACTAAAACCCTAGGGCACTGGAAGCAATGATTCTCCGTTGCAATAGAGCATTTCAATCCCAAGCAGTAGTTCATTTACTGATCCATCAAGGGCTGATCTGGCTTATAGAAGGGTCTGCAAATCTGTTTCTAGAGGCAAATTAACTTGTTCCATTAAGCAAATTATCTCTTCCAGGGCATGAAATGGCATACTGGACTTAACACTAAATGGATCAATATTCTGAGGGGAAAAGCCTTGTTAACATTTTCCTTCTCCCCATCTAATACCAAGGTAAGAAGGCTATTCAAACTGTTTGTGCTAACATTTCTATTGTTGCTTCATTAGGGTGCCATTCATTCAATTAAGTATTGGTCATGGGTCCAATATTTGTAGAATTGAGAAAGATATATTTACATATTCAGAGAGTAGACTCCAATCTAACACAAACACCTTGGCTTCAAGAAGGAAAATAAATATCTATTTGCCTTCATTTTAAGTACCCTGGTGCTCTGGTGACTGAGTCTAGACTCAGGTAGCAGCAGATACAGGAGCTGTCCCTCTGATTCCCAGATACAACAACGACCATAAAAGATATGATTCCCCTTTCTTGGAATGACATAACCCAAACTAACCACTTTGTTTCTATTTATCATGGAGACCCCTAGGCAGTGAGAATCTTTGCATATGCTTACTTTCCCTACCCCTCACTTCTCTGTAATCACATAATAGTTATTTGTCCTTCCTGTTTGTGTCAAAAGTGTAAGAAATTAAGATTTTGGGACAAGATTCATTATTTTGTAAAAATTGTTGTGAAAACTGCAAGGCAGTATGGCAAACACTGAGCATAGATCAGTATCTTCCACCATTTACCAAGATAAGGTCAAAGTGAATATACGACCTAAATATAAAGATTGGTTTTATAAGAAATTTAGAAGAACATGGAACATATTACTTAACAGATTTAAGGATAGGCAAATAATTTATAAATAAACAAGAAATAGAGAACAAAGTTAGGTGTAAAATGGATAATTTCAATTAAATTAATTTTTTAATGATTGGTTGGCAGATAAAAATTAAAAATTCTATCTTTATACTCACACATTAATTTTCAATTAGTATGATATGTACCTTTATTCAAATCATGAATAAAATGTTCAAAAAGTACAGGAAACTCTGATCCATGGGGCACAACATTGTATACTTCCTTCAGTCTGAAGCAGAACTATTAATGATTATTCTAAGGGTCTACTCATTTAACTAATTTTCCATCTACGTAATTTGACTATTTTCTAGGTCATAGTTCTCCATATTTTCTGTGAGGATAACATAAAAAAAGTCATTTACTATATCATTAAAATCTAGGTAAATAGTTTCTACAGAATTCTCCTGATTTTTGATTACCATAGACCTTATAAAAAAAAGAAAAGAAAAGAAAAAGAAATGCACATGGTGTAGCATGACCTGTTCTTGATTAAGCCATTATCTTAGAAAGAGAATTCATGGCTTACAATTTAGAGTACAAGTCAGTAAAAAGTCTTCATTTCTTCCATAATTACAAACCTTAGGAGGGAGAAGAAACACCTGATCCACAGAAAAGAGAATCTCAATTGGGCAACTGAGCAATTTCTCAAAGGGATTTATAGTATACAGGAGACACAGTTATCCTATGTTTACTGCCATTTGTTCACTAACATTGGAGGTAGTTTGTTCTGGTCTGGGGAATGGGGACAGAAACTTCCTAAGCTGCTAGTTTGTTTTTGCATTTAGGTTATCCAAGAGATGGGTTGTTTTGTCTTTTAGTTGTTCTTACATATGAATTGGGGTACAAGAAGTCAAAATAAGCATTAAATATGACTTCCTACTTGTAATGAAATTATGGCATACCCTAAAATGGCATATCCCATGTCAAGAAAGGGAAAATCCAGTCCTCCGTCTCTCTGCCACCATGCCATGTTAATGCTTTTTAATCACCACTTCCTTTTCTAGTTTTAATTTTCCCGGGTGCTATAGTACTTCTATTCTTTACAATCTTTGAAAGATCACTAAAAATGGCTCAAAACTCACAATTGCCAGTTCTTTCAGGTTTTCAGCACAGGGCTCATATGGACCTGGTGATTTGAACTTGAGGGTAGCTAGGTAACTCTTTCCCAATCTTCCTGCTTATCCTACATTTGAAATCCATCGTAGCCTTGCTTTGTTTGGGCAAGGAAAATAAGAGTGGAAGAGCTTTCTTTCTCTCTGTTGTCAGTTATCATCAAGTCATTCATCCCAATCAATACCCCACCCTTTCTTTGAGTCTGATTTTATTCAACATAACTTAAAAGAAAATCTTTTTTTTTGTTTTCCTTACCTTACCTTTCTAGTCTTAGCTCAAAGAAAAATCACTAATAGTTCAATGTCCACCCAAAAGAAGTCTCTAGTGTTTTAACACATGGATATAAAATTTTCCTGTAGTTTTGAACATTTTTAAAAATGATTTAAAGGCACATGGCTCACTAAAAATTTGTGTGAGTATATACATCTACATATGTGTGTATAGATATCATAATCATGTATATTTATTCAAGCAGTCAAATCAATTGATCATTGCAGTTTTCTTTAGCACCTGTCATGCTCTAGGGGCTACAAAGATAAAAATGAAATGGCCTCTGTTCTCAAGGAATCTACATTCCATTGGGTGAAGCAACATATTCATAAATAAGTATAAAATGTAATGGTCCAGGGGCTGATTCAAACTGTACCATAAAGTTTCTCCAGATTTAGTAGTCCTGAATCCATTCCTACTACTTTAAACATGAAGTAATTATATTAACCCTCTCTTAGTGATCTCTCCTTTGACTTTTAAAATTTTTTTTAAAATCTAAATTGGTCAATATGTTCTCTGTACATCCATATCAGTCCATCCACAATGGATCCTTTCATCCTTGTTTTAATTATGTCTCTTTCTGATACTCATCTGTCATTCTTGAGAGCTTTCTATATTTTCATGTAGATCATGCTTTTTTGTTTATATTTTCCTGAACCTTTTGATATATTTTATCATTCAAAAACTGATGTGTGCTCAACCATGCCTTGTTTTCCTCTCACCATCTATCATAAATTAGAAGATAGAGTATATCATCTCCACACCATCAACAGTTCTTTCTTTTTGGTGAAAAAGTTCCCCTCATTGTTTCCTCAACCTTTCAAAGCATTAAATTATCATTAGGGAAATCAAGAAGTTATTAGCTACTCTCTTTAGAGCAGATCAGAGAGCCACAGAAATTGTTTCAATGACTGCAGTTCCCGGTTAGTGTTATATCATTTGTCTGAGTCAGACTAGTTATTTGCCTACGCCAACTCCTCAAAATCTATTTCCCCTTTCTGTGCAGGTTGCTTCTAGTACATACTAATAATAACAGTGAAGATATTATTGTAGATTCCATATTTATTAATTTGCACTGGAACGCAGTCCACCATGTTTCATCACTTGGATTCATAGAGGTTTTTCATGAACAGTTGGTCTCCAAATAAAAGGCTATTTCCACTACCACCATAACTTTTTTTTTTACCTATCCTTTTCCTTAGGAATAAGTATAATTATCCAGATCCGTATTTCAGCCCTGGCTCTCATGCCACCAAATATTAATCAAAGTTATATAGGGAAAAGTCAATGGGCAGGCAGGTTTTGATGAAGTGTACCCAAAAGCAATGCTGTATTTGAATCTGTTACAACTCTGTATTAGGATTCCATGTTCTATGAACACCAAATATAAGCAGGTATAATGACAGTGATGTTCTGATGATGATGAGAAGCAGTTAAACAGATAAGAGAAGAACCCTGAGAGAACTAATTATTAATAACCAATGATTTGGAAAGATCCAGAGTATATAATCCTTTTTTCTATAATCCTAATTTCAAAGTGCAGTCTCTTGAAGCACATTACTCTTAATGAGATTGGATTAAATTTCTTAACAATTTTGTTCAGATCCCATCTACGTGGGGAAACTATTGTGCTCTACTCAGGTTTGGACAGGAATAAATGCTTGGACTGCCATCCTCTGGAACACCCACCTTTCTAAGGGTATATAAGCCATAAGTCTGATGCTATGATTGTCTTTGGCATTTGAGAGTGCCACTGACCTCTTTTTATTAAAATGCTGGCATTACTTTTTTTAATTTATTTTGATTTATCAACAATCATTTCCATGAACTTTTGAGTTTTAAAATTTTCTCCCCCTCCGTTCCGCCTCCCTCCTCAGGAAAGCATGCAATCTAATATAGGCTATACATACACATTCCTATTAAACATTTTCACATTAATCACATTGTAAGGAAGAATTAGAACCAATAGGAGGAACCACAAGAAAGAGGAAACTAAACAAAACAGAAGAAAAAATAGCAAATAGTATGCTTTGATCTGCATTCAAATTCCATAGTTCTTTCTTTGGATGTGGATAGCATTTTCCATCATGAGATTTTTGGAGATGTCTTAGATCCTTGCATTGCTGAGAAGGGTTAAGTCTATCAAAGTTAGCCACAATGTGGCTGTTAATGTGTACAACTTTCTCCTCGTTCTGCTCTCTTCACTCAGCACCAGTCCATACAAGCTTTTCCAGGTCTTTCTGAAGTCCATCTGCTCATCACTTCTTATAGCACAATAGTATTACATTACATTCATATATCACAACTTGTTCAGCCATTCCCCAATTGATGGGCATCCCCTCAATTTCCAATTCTTGGCCACCACAAAAAGAGCTGCCATATATATTTTTGTGCATGTGAGTCCTTTTCCCATTTTTATGATCTCTTTGGGTTACAGCCCTAGAAGTGCTATTGTTGGGGCAAAGGGTATGCACATTTTTATAGCCCTATGGGCATAGTTCCAAATTACTCTCCAAAATGGCTGGATCATTTCACAACTCCACCACCAATGCATTAGTGTTCCAATTATCCCACATCTTTTCCAACATTTATCATTTATCTGTTTTGTCATGTTGGTCAATTTGATAGGTGTGATGTGATACCTTAGAGTTGTTTTGATTTGCATTTCTCTAATCAATAGTAATTTAGAGCATTTAATTTCTTCATCTGAGAACTGCCTGTTCATATTCTTTGACCTTTTAGTAATTAGGGAATGACTTGTATTTTTTATAAATTTGACTTAATTCTCTATAAGAAATGAGGCCCTTATCAGAGACATTGGTCGTAAAAATCCTTTCCCAGTTTTCTGCTTCCCTCCTAATTTTGGTTTCATTGGCATTGTTTGTGAAAAAACTTCAATTTAATAATCAAAACTATTCATTTTGTATTTCATAATGTTCTCTATATCCTGTTTGGTCAAGAATTCTTCTGTTCTCCATAAATCTGACAGGTAAACTATTCTTTGCTATCACAGTTTGTTTAGAGTATTAGCCTTTATATCTCAATCATGAACCCATTTTGACTTTATTTTGGTATATGGTGTGAGATTTTGGTCTAAGCCTAGTTCTGCCATACTCTTTTTCAGTTTTCCCAGCAGTTTTTTGTCAAATAGTGAGTTTTTATCCCAGAAACTGGGA
Source organism: Vombatus ursinus (assembly GCF_900497805.2). Lineage (NCBI taxonomy): Eukaryota > Metazoa > Chordata > Mammalia > Diprotodontia > Vombatidae > Vombatus > Vombatus ursinus. The sequence continues at coordinate 44,491,593 of NW_020954619.1, read as the reverse complement.
TCTTTGGGTTTATCAAATAGTAAATTAGTATTGTCATTGACTACTGTGTCTTGCATACCTAACCTATTCCATTGATTCACTACTCTATTCCTTAGCCAGTACCAAGTAGTTTTGATGATTGCTACTTTATAATATAATTTAAAATTTGGTAAGGTTAGTCCACCTTCCTCTGCGTTTCTTTTTATTAGTTCCCTTGATGTTCTGAACCTTTTGTTCTTCCAAATGAATCTTATTATTTTTTCTAGTTCTATAAATTAATTTTGGTAATTTGATTGGTATGGCACTGAATAAGTAAATTAGCTTAGGTAGAATTGTCATTTTTATTATATTAGCTCATCCTATCCATGAGTAATTGATGTTTTTCCAATTATTTGTATCTGACTTTATTTGTGTGAAAAGTGTTTTGTGATTGTGTTCATATGGTTCCTGGGCTTATTTTGGTATGTAGACTCCTAAATATTTCATAATGTCTATAGTAACTTTAAATGGAATTTCTCTTTCTATCTCTTGCTGTTGGGCTTTTTTGGTAATATATAGAAATGCTGATGATTTATGCAGGTTTATTTTATAGCCTGCAACTTTGCAAAAGTTGTTTATTATTTCAAGTAGTTTTTTTTTTTACTTTATTCTCTAGGATTCTCTAAGTATATCATCATATCATCTGCAAAAAGTGATAGCCTTTCTTTTCTTTGCCTATTCTTAATTTTTTTTCTTTTCTTATTGCCAAAACTACTGTTTCCAATACCATATTGAACAACTGTGGTAATAATGGACATCCTTGTTCCACCTTGATTTTATTGGAAATGCTCCTAACTTGTCTCCATTACATATGATACTTGCTGAAGGTTTTAGGTAGAAGCTATTTATTATTTTAAGAAAGACTCCATTTATTCCTATGCTCTCTAGTGTTTTGAATAGGAATAGATGTTGTATTTTCTCAAAAGCTTTTTCTGTATCTATTGAGATGATCATGTGGTTTCTGTTAGTTTTGGTGTGGATATGATCAATTATGCTGATAGTTTCCCTAATATTGAAACAGCCCTGCATTCCTGGTATAAATCCTACCTGGTCATAGTGTATTATTCTTATGATAAATTTCTGTAATCTATTTGCTAACATTTTATTTAAAATTTTTCCATCTATATTCATTAGGGAAATTGGTCTATCATTTTCTTTCTCTGTTTTGACTCTTCCTGGTTTAGGTATCAGCATCATATTTGTATCATAAAAAGAATTTGGTAAGACTCATTCTTCACCTATTTTCCCAAATAGTCTATAGTATTGGAATTAATTGTTCTTTAAATGTTTGATAGAATTTGCTTGAAAATCCATCTGGCCCTGGAGATTTTTTCTAGGGAGTTCAGCAATGGCTTGTTCAATTTCTTTTTCTGAGATAGGGTTATATCATAGTTATGATTACTATCAGTGTCTTTCTCTCCATCCTATTTCCCCCCTGTTTATCTTTATTTTCTTTCTCCTTTCTCTTTTTCCCTCCTCACTAGTGTTTTGCTTTTGACCATCACCTCCCTCAGTTCCGCATCCCTTCTATTAGCCCCCTCCCTTTTCTTCCCCTTTACCCTTACTACTTCTTCCCTCCCTTCTATTCCCCCTTCCCTTTTCTTTCCTCTTTTCCCTCCTACTGCCTATAGGGTAAGTTATATTTCTGTACCTAACTGATTATGCTATTCCCTCCTTGAGCCAAATCCAATGGGAGTAAGGTTCAAACAATGCTCATCTCCCTCCCTTCTTTCCCACTACTGTAATAGGTTTTTGTGCCTATTCCTGTAACATAATTTACCTTTGTCTGCCTCCTGCTTTCCTTTTCTCCCAGTACAATTCCTTGATTAGATCAGATTAATACACTTATTTAGATCCATTTAACCCACTTATTTAGACTTTTTTATCATTACATCAAAGTCAACTTATAACTACTTCCTCTATGTATACCCCTTTAAAATAGTGTAATAACAATATAGTTCTCAAGAATTATAAGTGTCATCTTCCCTTGTAGGGATGTAAACAGTTTACCATTATTAATAACATATTGTTGTTGTTTTCCATCCCATTTACTTTTTTATGTCTCTCTTGAGTCTTGTATTTGAAGATCAAATTTTCTGTTGAGCCTTGGTCTTTTCATCAGGAAGGTTTGGAAGTCCCCTATTTTGTTGAATGTCCATCTCCTCCCCTGGAAGATTATACTCATTTTCACTGGGTAGTTGATCCTTGGTTGTAATCCAAGCTCCTTTGCCTTATGGAATATCATATTTCATGCCCTATGGTCTTTTAATGTAGAAGCTGCAAGGTCCCACACAATCCTGACTGTGGTTCCATGATAATTAAATTACTTCTGGCTGCTTGCAGTATTGTCTCTTTGACCTGGTAATTTTGGAATTTGGCTAGTATACACCTTGGTGGTTTCAAATTGGGATCTCTTTCAGGAAGTTATCAGTGGATTCTTTCTATGGCTACTTTGCCCTATGGTTCTAGGACCTCAAGGCAGTTTTCCTTGATGATTTCCTGAAAGATAATGTCCAGGCTCTTTTATTCATAGTGGTTTTCAATAATTTTTAAATTGTCTCTCTTGGATCTATTTTCCAGGTCAATTGTTTTTTACCAAAGAGGTATTTTACATTTTCCTCTATTTTTTTCATTCTTTTGTTTCTGTTTGACTGATTCTCACTCTGTCATAGAGTCAGTAGCTTCCACTTGCCCAATTCTAATATTTAACAAATTGTTTTCTTCTATTAGATTTTGTATCTCCTCCATTTGACCCATTTTACTTTTTAAGGAGTTCTTCTCCTCAGTGAGTTTTTGTGCCTCCTTTTCCATTTGGCCAATTATGCTTTTTAAGGAGTTGTTTTCTTCAGTACACTTTTTTTCCCATTTGACCAACTGTATTTTTTAAGAACTTGTTTTCTTCAGTGTACTTTTTTTTCCCAGTTGGCCAATAGTATTTTTTAGGTACTTGTTTTGTTCAGTGTACTTTTTTTTTCCATTTGGCCAATTGTATTTTTTAAGGACTTGTTTTCTACAGTTAATTTTTGTCCTTTTTTTCTCCAAGCTATTGACTCTCTCTTGTATACCTCTCATTTCTTTTCCCAATTTTTCTTATACCTCTCTTATTTGGCTTTTAAAATCCTTCTTGAGCTCTTCCAAGAAGGCTTTTGGGCTTCAGATCAGCTTGTATTCCTTTTTGAGGTATCAGATGTTTGTTTGTTGACAATGTTGTCCTCTTCAGAATTTCTGCCTTGATCTTCACTCTTATGATAATAATAATCTATGGTACATTTCTTTTTGCTCATAGTGTTTGCTTATTTGCCTTTAAAAAATGAGCTTTCCTGCTGGGGAGCAGGGGGCACTGACCCAAGCTTCTTGTGCTGGGAGCCCAGGGCCTGGTCACTGGCTTGGTATTGGGGCCTTAGATGCTGGCAGTTGGAGGCAGTAGGATGTTTTGCTGCTGCATGATGTTTCTCTACCTGGGTCTTTCCCTCTTGGAGTTGTGCTTCCCAGAGTTTTGCTGAGGCCCTGGGAGCCTTGGCTGCCAGAGAAAGCTATGACTCATGGTGGTTTCCTGAGCTGGTTTCCATTGGTTCCCCTGTCCATACTGAGGCACTTGGGGGTTCTGATGTTGATGTTTGCCTACTCCACCACCTAGGGTACAGGATGTCCCCTTGGTATGCTGAGGTAGGGCTTTCTGCTAGCTTGCTGGGATATCTCCTGTTCTGTACTGCTCCCTCTCCCCCAGGGCAAGAAGGGCCTTTCCCATTAATCCCTCAAGCTAAGGGCCTTTCCCATTAATCCCTCAAGCTATCTGGGCTACAGGACTGCTGTACCCCATCTTTCTTCTGGTTGAGCTATTCCAGTGTTTTTCCTGAGGTGATATTTTCTTGGCTTTCAAAGGTTAATAATGGATGATGAGAGCTGCTTACTTCTTACTCTGCCATCTTGGTTCCTGGAAGAAGAAATACATGCTGGCATTATTAATAAAATGACTAATTACTCAGAAATTGTCTTTTGAACTTTTTAAAAATCACAACCCAGATAGAGTAGTGTAATGAAAATGTAGTGAGAAGGGCATATCCAGTAATATATAGTGACAGTAGTATCAAGTGCTTCAGAGAGGTAAAAATTAATGAGAACTGAAAGAATTCCATTTGATTTGGCAACTTTGGTAACTCATGAGGTCAGTTTCAGTCAAGTGAAGAGGTTAAAAAGTCAGATTGAGGAACATTTAGGAGTAAAAGAGAGAAACTGGATGCACTGAATATGGACAGCTTTTTCAAGGCGTTTAACAGAAAGGAGAACAAAAAATATGGGGGATTAAATCCAAATACTTATTAAGTATGGATTGTTGGCAGAGCATTATGCTCAGTGTTGGGGGTGGGACATTAGTGTTTCAATTTTGCCACATCCCCTCCAACATTTGTCATTTTCCTTTTCCATCATATTAAACAATCTGCTATGTATGGGTTGGTACCTCAGAGTTGTTTTAATTTGTATTTCTCTAATCAATAGTGATTTAGATAATTTTTTTTCATATTAGTATAGATAGCTTTGATTACTAGATCAGAAAACTGACTATTCATATCCTTTGACCATTTAATAATTGAGGAATGGCTTTTATTTCTATCAATTTGATTCACTTCTCTATATATTTGATAGATGAGATCTTTATCTGAGAAAATTGCTGTAAATTTTTTCAGTTGATTACTAACCACATATTTCCCTCCATCCTATTTCCTCGTGTTTATCCTCCTCTCTCTCTCTCTCTCTCTCTCTCTCTCTCTCTCTCTCTCT